>NW_028094767.1:7233115-7667340 GCF_014824575.4 Sturnira hondurensis
CAAATCTAACCCTGAATTTAAATTATCTTATTTCATATACAGTGTAAAAATTTTAAACCTATATAATACCATTTATATTACTCTCATTTGTTGTTCTATTGTTGTCATATATTTTACTACTATATATGTTATAAGCCCTAAATGTATATTCATTACTCTTGCTTTGAACCAGTAATTGACTTTTAATTGACCTAAGAAAAGAAAGGGTACAATATTTTAAAAATAAAATATATATTTTATATGTTTACAATATCCAGTTCTCTTTTTTCTTCCTATCAATTTGTTATTCCATCTTGTCTCATTTCCTTGCAGCTTGAAGGACTTCCTTTTAACATCTTTTCTTTGAGAGTTTGTTGGAAAAAAAGTATCTCACATTTTATTTATTTTACATTTTCTTTTTATTTCTATTTTTAAATTATAACTGACTTACAAGATTATATTAGTTTCAGGTATATGACATAATGTTTAGACATTTACATATTATAAATTTTTATATTTAATTAAATTGATTGGGGTGACACTGGTTAATAAGATTATATGGGTTTCAAGTGTACAATTACATGATAGATCATTTGCACATTGCATTGTGTGCCCACCACCCTAAATTCTACTTTCATTTATTGAAAAATACTATCTTTCATTTTTGGAACATATTTTTGCCAGGTATAAAATTTCAGATTGACTTTTTTGTCATACATTAGTTGTTATTCATTCACTTTGAGTTGCATATTTTTCTGATGAAAGATCAGCTGCCATTATTAGTTTTATCTTTGGTCTTAAAATATTTAAAATTTGTCTTTTTTATTCAGCAATTGACTAGAATGAGTTTAGATGTAGTGTTCTTTTTATTTATTTTTAAGAGTCCATCAAATCCTTTATATATTGGGTTTATTGTTTTGCTTCATATTTGAATATATTAGTACAATTTTTATGATTTCTTATTGCACTTTAAAAATTGAGTATAATTGATATATAAAATTGTGTAAGTTTAGCATGTACAATCTGTTGATTTAATATTTTTATATATTACAGTATGATTATTACCAAACTCTTAGCTAACACTTCCATCATTTTACATAATTGTTTTTCTTTTTCTGTGTTTTGAGAATATTTAAAATGTAGTCTCTTAGTAACTTTGAAATATATAATAGTGCTGTTAATCATAATCCTAATGTCATGCAATAAAATTCCAGAGTTTAATCATCTTTTAAGTGTAAGGTTGTACTATTTGACCATCCAGTTTGCCCACCACCCAACCTCTGGCAGACACATTCTACTGTATTCTTGTAAATGCAACATCTTTATTTTTCCCTGAACATTTTTATTGTTATTCTATTATAGTTGTTCCAATGTTTCCCTCCTTTCCCTCCTCTCTGCAGTCCATGCCCCCAACTCACACAGTCAATTCCCACACTGTTGTTCATGTCCATGCGTTTTCACACATGTTCTTTGACTAGTCCCTTCCTCTTCTTTCCACCATTATCTTCCCCACCCCCCGCCTTTACTCTGGCCTCTCTCCGTCTGTTCAATGTTTCTATGTCTCTAGTTGTATTTTGCTCATTGGTTTATTTTGTTCATTAGATTCCTCTTATAAGTGAAATCATATGGTACTTGTCTTTCACTGACTAGCTTATTTCACTTAGCATGATATTCTCTGGTTCCATTCATGCTGTCACAAAAGGTAAGAGTTCCTTCTTTCTTTTTGCTGTGTAGTATTCCATTGTGTAAATGTATCACAGTTTTTTCATCCACTCATCTACCGATGGGTATTTAAATTGTTTCTAGCACTTGGCTATTATAAATAGTGCTCCTATGGACATAGGGGTATATAAGTTCTTTTGTATTGCTTTTTCTGGATTCTTAGGGTATATTCCCAGCAGAAGAATTACTGGGTCAAAAGGCAATTCCATTTTTAGTTTTTTGAGAATATTCTATACTGTTTTCCACTGTGGCTGCACAAGTGTACATTCCCACAACAGTGCACCAGGGTTCTCTTTTCTCACCTCTACTATAGGCCTATGGCCTAGATCCAACCAATGAAATGTTAGAGGACATCGGCTGAGAGGAAGAGGGCAATGTGGGGAATGTTTCTCTCTATATAAAAAGTAGCACAGAGAGAGAAGGTTCCTTTTTGCATCTGTCATCTTTCTTGTTGCTTAAGAAACCATTTTATAAGGATGTGATACTTCACACTGCAGGTAGCGTTCATTCGGATAGGTATGGTGAAGCCATTAAAAAAAGGAGAGAGGGAGATAGACTTTTGTTCTTTGGCGAAATAATTAAGCCACTGACCCAACTCTGGAGTTGAACTTTTCAAGCCTTTTTATAATGTAAGTAAAAATATGACATTCTAGATTATTACGCAGGTTATAAAGTATCACAGAGAAAGCATCCTAACTGAAACAGAGGCTATAACAGAGGCCAGAGTCAGGGTCAGCTCAGTTATAAACATTATAAAAAACAATTCAATTTTGTCAACATCTCCTGAGGTTTAGTGGATTTGACTTTTTATATAAATGAAGCAGTGTGCTTTCAGATTTGAAAGTGGATTTAAGAAAAATAGCAGATACTTGCTTGATTCTGCTCTGGAAGTGAAAATGTACCTAACTAAAGACCTGCATGTGTAGTCCATGTAGCCCAGAAAATACAATTGTAACCTGAAAGTCTGAAATCAGGGCTCATTGAGCAGCTCGATTAGTTGAACATTGTTCCTTCAAATCTATGTATTTATCATCTATTGTCTATCTATCTATCTGCCTATCTATCATCTATCTCTATATCCACCCATTTATGTATCTACTCTCTCCATCCAGTCCTTGCAGACATAACTGAGATTGAGTTAAAATTATGCCATCTTAGATTTGAAGTATTACTGCTTCTCCTCAATAGATACCCTAACTTTTATATGTACCCTATGTACATTTGGGTATCCAAATAATGGACGATATGCAACATTATAGCCCAAATTAAAAATATTCCAAGAAATGCAGCCCAAGACACAAATATTGTTTCAATTTTAAAGTCATTATGATTCTGTCAAGCAAGGTCTCAGTCTCTTTCTGCTAGACCCCTTTTTAAAGAGGGGTCCAGAGGAAAGGTTTAAGATCCTTATGGAGTAGTGGCGGGAGCTTGATAGGCACATTGAAGACTGACAGAACTATTGAAGAATTTTGAGTCTTTGAGAGGAAATAGCAACTTTGGGCAGAGTAATGGTGATTATAACTGGAAGTGAATGGATTGTCAAATGGTCCTGTCAGGCATTTCCTTGTTCACTATAGAATTTGCTAACATTTGGTTTGGGGGTGGGGGGCTGAGATGGAAATAAAAGACAGAAAACTATACTTGAAAAACAATTAAAATAAAATTGAAAAGAACAGAATCTGCTACCATTGAGAAGAGATTTCAGCACAGAAAGGTAAAGTGGTGATAACTAAGTTTGACTAACCTCATCACCATATGATGAATTCTTAGACTTTTAATATAAGACTTACATGTACCTTGAGTAACACTTATTTTTAAACATATTTTTAATAAAGAGAGAATTTTGGTGATATATTTTCATGCAACAAGTTACTATGGTATTTTCACATGACACAATTCCAGAAAATCTGATGATTATCTAAAAGTGTATATTACTTATTGATAATCAATCCCAATAATTTAAAGTTATTATTGATACCATACCATATTATGTTAATATTTAAAATTTAATTAGAGAATCTTGTAGCAGGAGAACTATTATTTTTCCTAATATCGAAAGTGATTTCTCATCAAATTCTGACTTTCATTAAAGCTTCACTTCTTTTTTTTATTTTTATTTTTTAATTTTAGATTTATTTATTTATTTGTGTTTCTGAAAGTTTTTTTTCCCATTACTATTTAGTCACCTTAAACTCCCTCCCCGCGAGCAGTCACCACACTGCAGTCCATGTCCATGAGCCCTTTTTCCTTTTGACTCAATCTCTTTACCTTCTAAGATCTTCCCTGCTTAGCTGTCATTCTGCTTTCCACCTATTGGTTTGTGTCTATTTTGCTTATTAGCTTTATGTTTCAATCTTTCTTTCAAATGAATTTTTTGTCTGTGTATCTTAGAGAGAAAACAAGCACAATGAGTGCATGTGAATGCCTTAGGATACTCGTCATATCCTATTCTTAAGCTGCATTTATGCCCTCAGTGAGAAACAAATTGTTTTCCTTGAACAAGTAGCCTTTGGTGTTGTAGGTTAATTGGAATTTTCTGTCATGTCTTAATACCCCCACTTGGGAAAAATCCTGAGTTAGCCTGGATGGAACTCTTTCTAAAACTGTATGCTGGGATAATAACAAGAGGTCATTTTTTATTCTTGCTTCTGAAACAAGACAAAAATAACATGTGAGAGACAGCATTGGGGATACTGCTCTTTACCAAGTGGCCTTTGGAGAGTGATCTGACAGTCCTGCCTGTACTTTTATGAATATGTTTGCTAACACAATACATACCTTGATAATATATTATTTCTTTTATGATTAAATTTAAAATGAGTGCTATGCTAGTTGGATAAGGAAAATATATTTTAAATATTCTAGGACCATTTGCCATAAAGAATAAAGTCTTTCAAATTGAAATGATTTAGCTGTAAAAAATTATTTCTGAAGACATTAGAAGGATAGAGAAGTAGTGTTTTTTTAATCATTAAAAATAGCATTTGGTGATTCATTAAGCAAATACATTATCTCATTTACTTCCAGTCTTTTTTTATGTTTGATTTTTTTCCAATGCAAATACCATCATTAACAAATAACATTGTGAAAGCTGTAGCTAAACCTATTGTTTACAGGATATAAATATGTTTGTTTCTTAGATGGGTGAAAAATTATGAATGGAGATAGGATTTAAATACCATCTCCTTCTAATTTCATTTGACTGAAGGAGGAATTAAATTGGCCCTGATTAATGCTGATCATCTGTTATCTTTGACCTTATATGAAGGGGGAAGGAAAATTGGAACGGGTAATGGGAACTACGTAATATGACATTAGAGCCTAAGTGAAGCATTATAATTAAAAATGATTTTAATTAAAAATTAAATAGCTTACTATGATATCTTTTATTGTTTCCAGGTAAATATGAATACTATGTGTCTAATATATCTTCCAACTAGATTTAGTGACTATTGTCATTTTAGAACATGTAATACATCATAGAGATAGTACATTAAGTTCATAGTTATCCTGCCCCCACCATCTTCACCCTTTGCCTACCACTAAAATGTTAAAATCTATTTATGTGTCAATGTGGGGCACCAGAAACACAGAACTTCTAGCTCTGTGTACCACAGGGGTGGCCAGAGTAAACCCAATCAGATGGGAAAAAAGGGAAGATAATGGAGTAGAGAGCTAAGCTTGAAGTAAAATGAATCCTAAAATACAAAAGACAGTGAAAAAAGTGCCTCATGTATAAGCTATAGAAAAAGCAGACTTTGCAAATCTAGTAGTATGGATATCTGTTGATTTTTGTTTATCCAGTGATGTCCTTCTTCCTTCTTCTCATAATAGAACTACTTTTTTCTTATTGAGAATTCATTTTCTCAATAAGCGGAGGCATGAAATTTGTCATTATAACCATAGTGCCTTATCAGAGTAGTGAATAAATAGACCAAGACAGACCAATCTGTTTAGTTTATCTTCCTGGCTAAAGTAATTGACCCAGAGATGGGCAAATGACCCAAGCAAAGCAGCCAGTGTCTTTCATGTAACTTTACTATCGGACTTCCCAGAAACACGGTCTCTCCAGACTGTGATCATAGAGCAGATAGAATGTGAGTTTAGGTTTTGTTGTGAGTGTTCTTCCGGTTACAGGAAGAGCAAAGAGCAAGCCTATTCAGTCTCTACTAAGACCTAGTATGGTAAACATCATCTGAGCTCCTGAACACTTCAGATAAAGTCTTTTCCTGGAGAACCTATACTTCTTCAGTGATTTTTGTTTGGCTCTTTTTGTGGAGTCTGCTTAATATCATTGAATTTTGGCTAGTATAAAATTATATCCTCTCAGTTGAGTTTCATTCATATTCACTACATACTTAAACATTATTTGAGCAAACATTTCCTCTCACAGCACTGATTAAAGCCTCTCTCATAGATAGGAGGGGCTTTAATCAGTCTCCTCAAACTATACAAATGTGACACAGGACTAGGTTACAAGGTTGCTTTTTTTGATAATTTATCTCTCACATCCACATAGGTATTAGAAAGTTTACTATCTAGTCAAAAAATACAACTTGCTTTAGATCGCAGCTCTTATATAGTTTTAAATAACTCATTACTCTAGTTTTTAACATCTTCATTACATATTACAGATAATAATAGTGTTTACTTTATGCATTAAGTATTAAAGGAGATGGTATATTAAAAGCAGTATCTTGCCTAAACTAGAAGAAGAACTCAATAAACACATTTGATAATTTTCTATTTCTCCTTTTTCCCTTTCTAAGTCATCACCATTATTATCAGTAAAAATGCATGTAAAAGCACTATAGGAAGGATAACATCTGTCTGTCACATGCATTTTTTTATTGAGCATGATCGTCTTTATTCACCTCTTCAACACTACATTTTCTATGACATCCTTGACACATTCAGCTTGAGAAACATGCACACGGGTTACCAAGAAGAAATAAGAGGATCAAGTAGCTGATATTTTTCATTTATTACATGGAACTCAATAGAAAACATGCTCAGGAGCAGTGATGCATGTTGCAGAGAACCAGCTAAGATGACAGTATACTTTGTTCTTAAGTGGTGTAGGATCTTCTAAGGTATTGAGTTCAAGAGAGTTGGGGTATACATAGGTGCCTGTGTGGGAAGTGAGAGGGGGAGAGAGGTCGATCTCTCTATATGTGGATATCTTGGAATGGGAAAGTAATGTAGGCAGCATTATTTTAAATTTTGCAGTTTATTAATGACTGTGAGTTCTTTACCACTGAATAAAATTGCATTGCAGTTTTGCAATGACTGATGCCTATTTCCAATCTATCCCAAAGTCAGGTAATGTGAGACTTAACACTGATAACAAAAAGTTGGGAAATAATTCTGAGCCATTGAGTCAGAGTTGCACAAATCCAAAGGTAAGAGGCAAATAAATTTAGAACCTGAGAACAGGTACAAATATTCCTTCTTCATTTTATATTGTGTCTCTTACTACTTTTTAAATTATTTTACCTTTTTAATTTCCTTATCTTGTTCTTCTTAGAAAAAGACTGCTTTTGGACCTTGGTAGAAGGCACCTTTGTCAGATATTCTTACATGTGCCCATGTTTCCCAATTAAGCTGACAGCACCTACCTAGGGAGAATTGGAAAGCTACACATCTATAACTCAGGTTCCATAGATATCCTCCAGTGGTCCATGAAGATTCACTGCTCATCTGCATATTTATAACAAATGGTCAACCACATGAAGTAAAGGTCTTCCACTCACCCAACTTAGAACATGAGTATTTTAAATGTTACAAACTTCTCTGCATAACTCTACACAACCCCAATTTTGTCTAGAATTTTTGTTTTACTGGTTTTAGCTTACCTTTGACTTAGTCTGTCATTTCACTTACCAATAATAACAGTGTGTTAGTTAATTTGTCTTTCTAGAGGGAATCATCTCTCTACTGCTTTGAGTTCTCTTAGTTATCAATAGTGTAATCAGTTTGAAAGTCTGTTTATTATGTCACATTTTGCCAAATCCTGGCCAGATATGTGTAATTACTATACTTCAAATCACTTATATTAAACTGAATTTTTATTGTGAGAATATAATAAATAAATAAACTTCTTTGATATCAGAATGATATTCATTAATGAACCTTTAGAATAAGGTTGATAGAACTACATTATGTAACAATTAATGACCATTTATTATGAATAAGATATAATTATTGGTATGTGCAGTTTCTTTTTAGTAATAATTCAACTTGTATTTTAATTGTTTTAAAAGACTAAACATTTGATATGAGTTATTTCTTTACTTGAAAAATTATATATATATTTGGGATGTATCAGTATCCATTTGCTATTATAGCCCTCAGAGATAAAATACAGTCCCACTAAGTTTGCTTGACCACATCTCCTGCAGTTTTGTTTTATTTTCTGGTGCAGAAATCATGTTATTTTATGACTACTCAGGAATAATTGTTTAGTGGAGATATTAGACCATTCCAAGCCTACAGAATACCTATGGTACATAATTTATCCTTACTAAGTAAGTATATGAAGGTTAACACCCTTTCCTAGGGTAGACATAGTAACCAACTGATGAAGCTGGCATCTGAGGGTATCGATAATGTCATATTAGTGGGGAAAATTTGGATGACATCAAAAATCTTCTCTCACTTTGGCTGACATAATACATTATGTAGTCTGAGACCTGGGAACATAAAAACATTGACTTATTTCAAGTATATGAACAATAGATTAGTGTCAAGTCTTCTTTTGACCAATCAGAAAGGTGGAGGCTTTACATTATTATTAACACTTTGTTATACCTGTAACAACATGCAGACATGATGCAACAATACATATCCAAGCTCAAAGGGTAAGCAACCTGCCTATTTGGATGAACTCAGGGAGGCTTTGGGGTTGCTTTACTTATTCAGGTCTGGTAAGTCTTGGTCATAGTTCCAGATTATTGCCCCTTATTTTATTTCTAGGAATAATTGTTAGTTTCACAGTTGTTCAGCCTCTGTGAATCAAAATCTCAGTGAATTCTGCATCATCCCAATTTGACAGTAAAAATCTTATTAAAAAACAAAAGTATAATGCACTTAATTCTGAAGATGCTCAAACAAAAATCAACTCTTAGCAAATAAATTCCAGTGTTAAACAAGAATCAACAGTGGTGATTAAACATCTGGATAAGTTTTGTTGATATCAGTTGTAGCATTTGTTGAGTAGACCACAACAAGAAATTAATAAAATAAAATAATAAAAAATAATAAAAACAATAAATATCGCATCTAAAGGAAAAATAGATTATTTTAGCTATATTAACAAATATCACCACACTGCTTTAAAATTCATAGAATTAATCAAGAAGACCTGTCTCAGTAAAAATGCTTTGCAAGCCAAATAGCCAATATCATCTCATTTCTGAACCTCAGCCAATCAGAAGCATATCAATTCCAGTACACATACATCTGAGTGCTAATCAATCAGCAACAGTCTTACTTAAACAACCACATATTTATAGATGATGTCAAACCATTTACAGCTCTGATAACCTGTCTACCCTTAAACCCCTCAAAATCCCCATGCATATCAGCAGTCTACTTGGAGAGACTGTTCCTCATTATCCTGGCTCTTCCTAAACATTAAGTACAACATTGTCATTTTTTTCTTTTGAGATATTGAGGGTGGCTAATCATTTGAGATTAGAAAAACACATGGTGTGTGTGTGTGTGCACGTGTATTGTATATTCAAATATGTATACTGGATCTTTGATCAAGGATAGATAATTTTTTACTAGTGATTTTCTTCAGTGAAATGCAGTTATTGACATATATCTTTTAAGTTAATTATATTTCAGGATTCTGTAATCATACACATGCATATGCCATTGAATTTTAGTGTAAAAATAATTTAGAAATCAATAAACTCATATAACTTACATATTAAATAAATGTTAAATGAGTCATGTTTGTAGTTTAATTTAGATAATTGGTACTTTAAAAAAGGGGCAAACTTGAAGGGACAGCATTGATTAACAACATTTATAAAAATTGTTATTCTGGCTGGTAGTTAGTTTCCAAATTACTTAACAGTTTGTTTTCAGGGAACTATAATTGACAGTGTTTAAAATATTACAAGTATTATGAAAGAAACCTGAAAACTTTATTTGCATGTTTCAATCTCTTTCATTATATCAGGTAACAGTCAAGAGAACTAGAGTAGTTCATTATATCTTTTGGACTATAAGTTTTCACATCAGTAAGATAAAATAAAAACACTTCAAGTTATTTGATGATAAAATGGAAATATATATATCTGTATTTGCATAGGATTTAATATACAATCATTTTTCTATATTCTTAAGTATACATTCTCTTAGTTTATGTATTTTTACACACTTTTCAGATAAACTATTTCTCTGCATATGTTTCTATTTTCAATTTATTGTATCTTAAACAAAGGGTAACATGTCTGTTAAAGCCGCCTTATTGAAATCAATCTGTCCTGAAACCTTTATCCCACACCTTTTGTGACCAAGTTACCAAAATTCGTTTCCTCTAAAAATGCCTCTGTGTTTTAGTTTAAAAAGCATTATGATCCATCACCATTCCAAACTTTCTAGTTTCTCTTATGCAATGATAAATGTAACTATGCTATTTAGATTTTAAATAAGAAGAGAAGTAGATGCAGATATAATGACCACTTACTAGATACTAACATTGAGTATTATTATTTAAATATTATTTTTATTTTAAATTTGGTAAAATTTTTAAGCATAAATGGTATTTTCAAATATTTTCACATATATTTTTAAATGCAAACTTTGTAATCTTAGGGAGTTTGGAGTATCAAGTTACTCCAAACTTGAAAGCCAAAGAAGCTTAAGCTAAAGCTAAGAAGAGAGCTAAAAATAAAGAAAGGTTAAAAATGAGAACAGGGGTAGTGTATCTGCTGCTTCCTCACATTCTGCTGGGGCTGTCGCTCCACCTTTATAATACTCCCACTTCCTCTAATCACATGGACAAATTTCTCCTTAACACCTGAAAGAAGTTGATGAATGCATACTACCTTTTACTCTCAAATTATATACATGATATACATACAAATTATATATATGATATACATGGGATATATATATATATGTATATATATATATAAAATCTTCAAAGGAATGAACACAAGGAAGCTTCGTAAACTGTTTTGTAATAGAGGAATCCTTCAAAAATGTGGCAGCTTCTCTAGGAAATTGACAGATATGGATTTGATATAGACAGATGAAAACAAAGGACTAGCCAGAATTCTGATACTTTCCTAGGTTAAGAAAAAGTCAATTAAGCTCTTAGTGCTATTCAGGGAATAAAGGTTGTATTTGAATCAAGAAAAAAAACCACAAACTGCCATAATAAATTCATTGGTGTAACATGTCTCTCTCCTCCATATACATTGCTAAGAAAAGTGCATGGAAGATATAAGTAGAAAGCAGAAAAAAATATGCATTCTTTCTGTGGTGTCTGGAACCACTGAATCCCAAGATATATGTGGTTAAGTTATATATGTAGAACTCCTTTAAGTTCTAAATGCAAACACAGATGAGATTGCACATTTGTTTGGCTGTATCACTGTTTCAGAAGATCTGGAGTTGGACCGACCTGAGATCATCTCAATTCACTTATAGAAGTTTCTCAGTTACAAATCCCCTCAACAGTTAGCAGCATCTAAATGATTACACCCTCAATTTCATCACCAGTAATGCAATGGAGCTTAAATTCTTAGGGACATGGAAGAAGAAATAGAATCAAACAAAGTAATGTAACATTATATCTCAATTTACACACACATATACATAATATTGCTGTAAAATATTTTAGACATTTACAGTAGCAAGAAATTTAGAAATCAAGAAGATATAGATGTAAAAAATTCATATCTGCTGAAACCAACATTCAGGCTAGCTCATAGTGAAAGTAGGGTTTTTTTAAAAGATTTTATTTATTTTATTTTTAGAGAGAGGTGAAAGGAGGGAAAAAGAAAGGGAGAGAGCCCTGGCTGGTGTAGGTCAGTGGATTGAGTGTGGGCCTGTGAACCAAAGGATTGTGGTTCAATTCCCAGTCAGGGCACATGCCTGGGTTGCAGGCCAGTTCCCAGTGGGGGACTCACGAGAGGCAACCATACACTAATATTTCTCTCCCTCTCTCCTTCCCTTACCCTCTAAAGATAAATGAATAAAATATTTTTAAAAAAGAAAGGGAGAGAAACATCAATGTGTGGTGGTCTCTCATATGCCCCCTCATGGGAACCTTGTCTGAAACCCAGGCACTTGCTCTGACTGGGAATCAAACCTGAGACCCTTTGGATCTCAGGTCAGCACTCAATTCACTGAGCCACACCGGCCAACATCGAACATTTCTTGTTTTATATAAATGTGGAATAATTAGTACTTCCAAAGTTTAATTAAACAAAATATTCTCACATTTTTCTATCTCTTGTCTCCACTGTCAACATTCAGATATTCATTAATGTTTAAACATTGTTTCTTGGATGGAAATTTGACCTGAATAACCCATTCAAATCTGTAAACCAATCAGTCATATAACAATACCAGCAATTTTAATTATACCTCATGTAGCTTCATAATGGGCCTTAATGTGTACAAATTCAAATAGAATAGCCCTTGTAAAGCCATTTTATCTCCTAGTCCTTCACATTTTTCAACTACGGAATTTGGTCTCGGTGTTTGTCCATAGTTCCAAATGGCATTTAGAAATACTATTGTAACAAGGTGCAGCTAAGAGGGAGACCCCAAAAAGGGATTTGGAATGGGGTCCAGAACTCAAGGTGTCCAGGAAATATTAAGATGTCCTCACTCCTCCCCCCCCCCAACCAGGTGTGAGTTCGGGAAGGGACAAAAGGAACAGGGCCATTGAGAGCTGTTTTGTACAGCAAAGGCTTTGCAGCTAACCTCTGGCATGGTCATTTAACATCTATAACATTTAACTGGCTGCATAGATATGTTAATTAGCTATGGCCATGCTTTGAGCCAGGGGGATAGAAGTGACTTCCACCCAAAAGGTAACTGGGAGCAGGTCCCCTGAGTTACAGTTCTTGCATGAGAGCTTGGAGAAGATTGGCTCCATGACATGGGGCCACACCTGCCCAGACTCACAATGGCAGCCCAGTAAACTTGGAATAATACCGGAATGCTAGCAGGTATAGCCAATTGTAGGAGAAGTTGGAAATAGGGCCGCAAAGGAGGACTGGCATGGAGGTTTAAACCCAGACGTGGCAGCCTTTAAGGGAGAGGGAACCAAGTGGCTATGGCAGTGGAGAGCGCCATGCGGCTTTGCCAGAGTGGGGATCCCTGCAGCCATGTGAAGGAGAAGAAACCATGCGGCTGTGGCCCTGCAGAGAGAGAGCCACGTGCTTTCGGACAGAGTGGGACTCCCACAGCTGGGGGTAAAGAGAATCACCATGTGGCTTTAGCGCAGAATCGCCACTCGGCTTTGCCAGAGAGGCAACCCTACCTTCTCTGAAGCTCTGGTGGGGGAAAGAACCATGCACTTTTGACCAGTGTGCAGACCCCTGCAGCTCTGGTAAAAGAGAATCATGTGGCTTTGGAACACTCCCTTTGGCTGAATGGCTTGAGAAGCAGCAGAGACTTTCCTGGAAGAAGGATGAAAGAACTTTTTGCTAGTAGACCATGAGAAGGTGCCACATGGCTTTGGAGTAATTAGAGATCCTGCCTGGATGGCAACCCAGTGGGCTGTGGCAGTGGCCTGGAACATGAATGTGTGCTTTTCCTGAGTTATGGTACCCCGAGTTAGGGCAGGGGAAGAAGGAAGTGCTGTGGAAGTCTGTGGTTATCCTAAAGGACTTTGATATTTAATAAAGATATTAGGTCACTACTTCAAGTCTGTATAGCTTTAAATAAACCTTTCCTTTTCTTTTCACAAATCTCTGGCATTGAGAGATGTTTTTCCTCTGGTGGTGGACAGACGAGCCCAGTAGGTGGTCCAGATGGTATTAGTATACAGTCCTTGGGTGGAGGCCCCCTTTTTGTTCTTTAATAGTTTTTGCCATCTCTGGGTGGGCCAAATATTGCCCTGCCTTGGACCTCTGTTCTGTACCACTATAAAATTTACTGAATTCAAAGGATTGATCCATGTTTCTCTTACCTCTTTTCTGTTATATTATTTTCAAGACATTAGCATAAATTCTGCTTTATTCATGACAATGGCCTATGTGATGATTGTGAGAAACCTTGTAAGCTCAATCTCTATGTTTGTATGAAATGTGTCAATAGGTTTAATATTAATGCCTCAGTTATTAATGCTTTCCCAAAATGGGTGAAGATATTGTCAATCAAATTTCTGCAGTTTACCGTCCTTTGGACTAATTTTGTGTTTCTGCTTTGGTGTGTTTCTGCTGCATATTAAAAATGAGCTTATTTTTTTTAATCTTAAAATGAATTATTCTGCTTGAACAGGCCAAGCTGTTCTAAACAGCCTGCTGCTGACAGTGCTTAACTAAAGTCAACAAAAGGAAAGATAAGGCGTACTGGTATTGTTTGTTGAAATATTAATACCAATTCCAGCTGTAAAAATGATAAATACTTTAATAAAGATAGCTTGTTCCTCACCAAAGTTTGCAGTACTCTTTATTCTATCCATGCAGGAATATTCCCAGGAGACAGATTTAATCTCACAGAAGATACGGGTTACTAAAATGTAGCTATCTTACAAATGTCCCCAAAGCTTTTAAAATAGGCAGCCAAAGTCTATTAGCTACATTTCACATTCTTTAAAATCCCACACATGTCTTCCTAATTAGTAATTTTAAAAAAGTATTTTAATTTTATTTAAGATACTACTTCACATGGATATCTATTAGAAGCTAATTTGAGCATCAGTTGTGAGGAATTTTTTTGTTTGCTTTTCTTTGGGTTTCTATTTTTGTTCTGGTTTTTCTTGTCTTTTTTTTTTTTTTGAAAAATACATTAACATGAACTACATGGATGCAAGCAGCAGTATGAATTATGGAGGACTGCAGAGTTAAATTGTTGAGCTGAACTTTGGCAGTAGAAACATTAGGGGCTAATTTGCTGGCAGAGAGCTTCTGTGCCACGAGCTGTATGTATGCTGATGATAAAAACATTACATGAGGCCAATGCCACTTCAGTTTCATGAGCTTTTTATGGGACATGGCACAACCAATCTGCCAAGCACAGGCCATCTGGAAAGAGTATCAGTCAAGAATCTGATTTTATTTTAAAGAAAATAACGTAAGTGAATATTAAGTATAATTAAAGGTAAAAAAATTATACACAGAAACATTTCGATTGTATCTATATGTATATATAACTACTAATAAAAATGGTCACAAATGAATTACATGGAAAAAAAACCCAAATGATCCCCACCCCTTTCAAAAAATAACCTGCCTTTGTCAAATCATTAAAGCCAATTGTAAACCCCTTAGTGATTTGGGGTCAGAAATCAGTAGAAAGAAAAATTACTCAATGTTCCTGGGCTCTTAAAACTATTTAAAAATAAAGTAGAATTTTAGTTTACTTCAAACAAAGATATATTGCAGATGTGTTTAAAACTTAGAAAACCCTAACCATTATAAATGTAACCTAACCATTACTACATAATTATTGTAGTAAATAAATACACAGTATTTTCACAGCCTTGAAAATACTCTCTATAAACTCTGCCTATTTATCCCCTCCCCCAAACCATTGTCAACCACTGATCTCTTTTTTTTTTCACATTTTAATGATCGATTTGAAAGAGAAAGAGACAGAAAAGAACACTGACTTCTTGTTCCACACATCTATGCATTCATCGGTTGATTCTCATACACGCCCTGCTCCAGGATGGAACTCAATCCTGGCAATCAAGGTGACATGCCAGTTGAGTTACCTGGCCTGGGCGAACGCTGACTTTTTACATCTCCAGAGTTTTACTTTTCTAGAATGGCATACAGTTGAAATTATACAGTTGTAACTTCTCAATTGGCTCTTTCACTTAAAAATATGTATTTAAGTTCTCTTCCTGTCTTTTCATGGCCTGATAGCTCATTTCCTTTTAACACTGAATAATATTCCATGGTCTGGGTGTATCATACTTTAATTATCCATTCTTTTATTGAGAGACATCTTGGTTGCTTCCAAGTTTTGGCAATTATGTAAAAGGCTGTTATTAACATTTGTGTGAAGGTCTTTGTGTAAATGTAAGATTCATCTCCTTTGGTTAAATACTCAGGATTAAATGGTAAGAGTATGCAGAGTTTTGTAAGAAACTGCCAAATTGTCTTCCACAGTGACTGTGTCATTTTTCTTAACTTCTCTGCTCTTGAATTCAATGTCTTAGCAAACTTGCTGTAGGTTTCTAAAGAAAATGCCTTTATCAATTCACTAACAAGCCCTTATTTCTTAAGATAATTCAATGGATTTCTTTATTTTCTATTAAAATGTTATTATTCATGAAATGGTTTAGTGTAGACATCTTTTCACATTTTTCTTTTGTGTGGGTTGGTTAAATAAGGCAGTGTTTGGAGTCTATATTAATATTTTGCGAGGTATAGCTGAATGTTTTTATAGAACATTTATGAAATGGTTTTTTTGTGTGAGAAACTAATGTTGGCTTAAAGTTATAAAAGTCTGACTACCGGAAGAGCAAACTGTTAACAGTGGTGCTTTACCCATTTTCAGGCTTCAGCACCAAAGAGGTAATTATAAACATTTACTGACTTGATGGGCTGATAAACACCAGCAGAGTGTTATTTAAGGAAGAGGGTGAAAATAATCAGCATTTTCCAGAGTTTAAAGATCTTGAGAATGTATTGCATTATTACCAACATTTCTTGGAATATTCTCCATATCATTACCATAATTTGTTTGCTCATTCCTTTTGGATCAATTTATAAATGAAGATTGTGTGAGCTGATGTGGTCCAGAGAAGGTTACTTGACTGGCACAGGCGTTACTGATAGAATCTAGATTACTTGTTTCCTGGATAAGTTTCTTCATAAATTTATTGGAAGACAGGATTTCTGAGTTTTCTCTGTATCTCTAAATCAAAGCAGAATGGGGCCATAGTGATAAACAGAAGCCAACACCGAGCTTATCTAGGCTACTAAGAATATACTCTAGCTTAATTCCAAATAATTTATTGTGCAATTAAAGTTATTTTTTGATCCCTGCCTAAGGTGTCATTTTCTAATGGTGGACCTTGTCTTTCTTTCAATTTTTCCCACTGTGTAGATTTATGTTAATAATATCTTTTTTCTTATGGTACTTCTACAATGAATGTAAATTTCTTGTACCAATATAATAGAATAGAATTCATTAATTTTAAAATGGATTAAAGTCATTTTAGTCATTCTGGCCTGGAAATCATTCATAATTGTCAGACAATTGGTGTAAAACTGATGACCTCTTATCAAGAAAATGCTCTATGAGTAGTAATATTTAAGATTCAAATTATCTCAATCATGGCATTTAGTATATTGGTATTAATCCATTAATATATCAAACATTAAATTGATGTAATTATCTAAAACCTCAAGAGATATCCATCAATAAAGGTAGTTGTAATTTAAAACATGTCTGTTTTTGAGGAAAAATGTTGCTGTATTCCATATAAAGTAAAATTTGTCATACTAATGTGTGGCATTATTTCAGCAGGCCTATTTCCATCCTCTTCTTAGCTCTGTAACTTTGGAAGATTTATTGTTTCTGTGATGATGAGGTAGAAATGGTAATATTTCCACAGCAAATGTGAGAGTATATTAGCTTATGTAAGTTAAGGGTCTGACAGAAAATGAGAGTTTCTTAAAAGAATGTCACTTCAGTGCCCTAGATTATTAAGGAAAGAAAAGTAGTATGATTATTAGGTATAAAATGCTTTTGTATACGCTTACTTTCATGGGCTATCTATACTCTACACAATTACTTTTCACATTTTCATGTAAATGCTTCCTAGAACACTAATTTCAGCTGTATAAAATATCATGTTGTATTATAATGTTATACATTATACATTATGTTTGAAAAGTGTGGGCAAAAGAGCACTGTGACTTTTCTGTGTGAGACTGTGTTTGAACATAGAATGTAAACATGTTTTGTATTTTGAAGTTTGTGCTGATGGAATTTATAGCATCACAAAGAAATCAAAACATCTTTCTTCCAGTAAGAAGTAAATTGTAGTATGAATGCTTTTCTATAGAAAAGAGTGCAATAAAAATGATATGAATAATATACTAAATACATAAAACGTGCAAAAAGTAGTTTGCTTTACGCCTTTAAACAAGACACTCAAGTCTTAAGAAGATTAAAAGAAAGATTCATTTCATTTAAAAATTAAGAAGTCAACATATTTGCTTTTCCAAATTCTCATTAGATTTTTAGGCAACCATTTTACTATTTAGACAGAAGGAAGCATACTTACTATTCCAATTTTAGAGTGTTTCAGAATAACCAACAGATAGAACAAAAATGCAATAATGAGGTGTTGAAGATTGTTCACCACTCTTAAACATTTTTAAGGGGAAAAACAGTATACAGGCCTTATCCATCATATACATCAAATATAGTCCATGTTACCTACACTTTTCAAACTGAAATAAGATAAAAAAGTAGGGAAGTGACTTGGGAATAGAATAGTAAGGGAAGTCTAAGGAATAAGCATACAAAGTTTACTCCAATGAACCTAGATTTTTTGGTTACTTTTTAAATGAGTCTGAAAACAGTAGCAAAAGAGTTAGGGAAAAACCATGAGTGTGTGACATCACAAAGTCAATAAGAAAGCTGATAGCATTAGAACAACCAACTGTGTCTAATGAGTCTGTGGATAACTGTCTTTGTTTTATAGACAACCATTCACACAACAGACATTTACTGAACATTTATTACGTGCATGGCAGTTTTGTAAATACGGATAAAGACAAATGTCCTGCTCTTATGCAGCTTATGTATCATGAAGGATAATTGTCAGTAAATTTAAACACACACACACTAAAAAAATTAAATAAAAGGTAATCCAAAACTGTCTTAAATGCAACATTGTGACGTTGTGGAGAGTGGTAACTGGAGAATGTATCTTGCTGAAAAAATAGCCAGTGTAAATGTCATTAGACAGGATGATGATTTACAGGCATCAAAGACAAAGAGTGTATGTGATTAAGCATAATGAGAGTGAGTGCCCTAGGTTGGCTTCCTGGAAGCACTTTTGCATGATTTTTTGAGAAAGTACTCTAAGTTGTGGTGGTGGGGATGGAAACTAACTTGTAATGGAGACGGTAAAGTAGGATAGGGAAGGGGAGAAAGCTTAGTGTGGATGTGAACTCTGGAGCGTGAAATGTGCAGTTTTACATTCACTTGAAGCACTGGGGCTGGTCATTTAAGCCCAATTATTGTTAATCATTGGTTCTGGAAATCATCCACTGGGAGAGCCTTCCTGCCCTGTGAAGATGGCTCCTATCACTTGAGAGCAACTTTCTGCATTTAGGAGGATCTGTAAATCTGTAGTTTCAACTCTCGTATGAGCTGGGGATGAGTGTGCATCAGCCTAAGGAAGAGGATTCGGGTGGGACACCACAGTTTTGGTAAAGGTGGGAGGAAGTCAGAAAAAAATTAGAAAGGTCAAATCCATGCAAATTAAATAAATAATTTAGGTTTTATTCTAAGAACAATAGAAACACTTGGAGGGTATTAAACAAAGGAATGGCATAATCTGATTTTCATTTTTTAAAGTTCAAAATAAATGATGAGTGTAGAAGGGTATTAGTAGGAGTGAATGCATAAATACAAATTATGAAGTAATATTAGTATTCTTTCCAATGATAGTGGTGGCTTAAATGAGTTGATTTTGTTGAAAATGGAAAAAATATGCATAATTTTCCTGAAGAGGAACAGGGAAGTGAATTAATAACTAAAATAAATTAAGGAATAAAAAAATAATGTGAATTACCAGAACATATTTATTGATGAGAAAAATTCAGTTGGAAAGAATAAATTAACATTTTTCAAGAAAGAGAGGATTGTTGCAAAAGCTATGTCCTTGATAAGAAAAGAGAAGACTAAAACAAAATAGTAGTGGGGGTGTTGAAATATCATCTAGAATCAAGATTTTATGTAGGTGAATGAGGTTATAGAATTCTAAATATTATTTCAAGGGCCCAAAAATCCTGTCGTTTTTGTTCATCCATACCTAAAATGCCATTTAAATTAATCGATGGGTGAATGGATGGATGAATAAATCAAACGTCATTTATACTACTGAAGGCATCATTTTGTAGGAAGTGACCAATGACTTTGTTATTCCATATGCTACACAGACGAGTAAATGAAGAAAAAAATGACAGCTAATGCAGACCTGTGGGTACTTTACAGGGAACAAGGGAGGAGGAACTGGTGCACACCCAGACACAAGTGTTATTGTGGTACAAGGGCTTCCCGTTTACTAGTTCTTTTTATTACCTTGACTGCCTTCGGAACTATATTTCTCATGGTAAAACATTCCTTAGAGCTGTACATAACCACTCTCATCAATAAGCTAATGAGTCAGAAAGAAACAGAAACTTACCACTGTTCTTTATACCTTTGGTGATTTAGAGTAGATTATGAAGCAGATGTTATGCATTAAGGTGCATTATAAATGTGTGATCTTACATAACCTCTAGGACTTTACTATGAAAACAACAGCCATCTATTTACCAACCAAGCAGAGTGTAGGCAGTAGTCCAACACCTGGCAAGAAGATTAGAAGCAAGGAGTAACAATTCTATCCTCTAAACAATACTAAGCCAACATATTCTAAGTATATATTTATTTAGACAAGCTTGTTTTTATTCTGTATCCTAAAGACATTTGGCACTGGAGGCCCTAAAAAGAGCAAATGCTTTGCTGATGTGTGTGTCCAACACAATTTTCGGGAAATGGCAAGTTAGATTAGATTTCAGAAGTTGCACAGGGTGATGGAAGTGGCTGTGCAGTCCTCAGTGATCTATAAAATCAAATGCAACAATAGATCAAGCAGAATCAAAGTTGCCTGAGAAATCTCAGCACAAGTAACAAGTCATTACAAACACTATTGAAAATCCCTTTGGCACAATGACTAGCCCTAAGCCCAGATTGAAAATTTAAAAATAATTGACTCCAAGGGAGATGGGTGATCAGCTGTGCAGCAACTTTTATATAAAATTCTTGATGAGGTGATTATGTTTTACAAGGAAACACTGGAATAAAAATGTTTTTTAAAAGATAGAAATATACTTTGCTCTTATCATAAAAACAGGAATTATATCATTTTCATTTCAACTAGAACTAGGAATGTTACAACACCAAACATAGTAAGTCTTTGGAATCTCACATCTCACATGAAGTTTTTCCATGATAAATGGAAACCAGATGGGAAACTAACAATACCTTACATGTATAAACATACACTGCAGACATTTTAGTTCACTTTATCCCAAATACATTTGTATTGTGTACACAAAACTTAAGTTTATATAAATTGTATAAATTCTAACATAATCACCTAGGCATGCATCTTCTTTCTTAGTTTAGCCAAAATAATTTTCCTTCCTTCCTCCCTCCCTCCCTCCCTCCCTCCCTCCCTCCCTTCCTTCCTTCCTTCCTTCCTTCCTTCTTTTATTTTCTTCCTCCCTTCTTCCCTTGCTCTCCTCCTCTTCCCTCCTCTTCTCTCTCTCATCTGTAATCTATAATCTTTAAAATATAAGCCTTTCTAGGAAAACATTGTTTCACTTTTGCACTTTTGGGGGGTTCCTTTGAAAGTCTAATAAGGGGTTTTGCTCTCTGACCATGATAAAAATTTCGGATACAGTGAGATATCTCACCTAATTTAGGAAGGGGAAATCATGTCTTTCATGTAACGTTGAGGACATGTGCTTAATGTTTGATAGGTCAAAATAAAATTATATCAACTTTAGAGAGATATAATGGAAAAATAAATCTATATTGAATGTATTTTATTCCTAAAGATAAACATGGAATGTGCCAGCCATAAGAATGATTAGGCAGTCTTAGGAAGATATATAAAGGAGACCATAAAAGTCAAAATTTTGAGAGTCCACCTAAATCATGTACATTAGAAAGGCAATCATGTTCAATGAGCTAAAATATTTTCGAGTCATTGGCAAAACAAGTTCCTTTGTTAGAAATAGCTACAGAGGATCAACCCAATCTAAAATGATTGTATTTTGTTCGATTCCCAGTCAGGGCACATGCCTGGGTTGCAGGCCAGTTCCTGGCAGGGGACACACGATACATTGTGTGTCCCCGGCAGAGGCAACCATACACTGATATTTCTCTCCCTCTCTCCTTCCCTTTCCCTCTAAAAATAAATACAATTTTTAAAAAAGAAAAAAAATGATTGTATTTTGAATCATGTAACTAACATCTGGCACAGTTCTTGGCATTTAATTAAAATTTATTCTTAAAATTTGCTATGCACAAACCTTAAGCACAACCTCATTAATGGTTCACAGCCCATTTGCTTGTATTATAATACTTGAACGGTATTTTCCAAAATTTTGAGGAACATTTTATATGAAAAGTATTGAAAAATTCTTGTTTAAGTAAAATACCCTATTGGATTCCTCAGAATTTCTCTGACTATTTTGAATGTATAAGAGAAACATACAGCATATGCATTGAAAAATGATGACCTTTAAAATGGAGACAAGAATATTTGAACATCAGTAGAAAAAATAGAAAATGTAATGGTGAAAAACAAGAGAAACTTATTAAGCCTGTATATTTTTTTAATTTAAATTAGAACTACTCAGCTAAATGGAAATTGATAACTCAGTATCATTAAATCTGTGCACTATGATCCAAAGTCTCCCAGATTATCCCTCTCCTCAAAATTTAAAATGTTTGTATTTAGATAAAAGAACTTTAGTTTCAGAAAAAAGCCATGATTATTTTTGCTTATTCTAATAAAATACTTTACTTAAAACAGTTTACATTTTTCCAATTGCATTTATATGTTATATAATTTGTTTTTCAAAGAATTATGAAAGAAATTCAAAAAAGATATTATAGAAAGTATTTATATAATGACAATTCATCAGCATAACATATATAATACAAATTTAAGACATATTTTACCTTGTAAGATACATTTATGAAAATAGTGACTTGTCAAAATATTTTCAAAGTGTTCTATAAAATTTAGATAAATTTATACACTACAAATTTTTGCAAAACAATAAAAAATATTCAGCACAATTTACAATAGCCAAGTGCTGGATGCAACCTAAGTGCTCATCTGTAAATGAATGGATGAAAAAATTGGTACATTTACACAATGGAATACTACACAGCAGAAAGAAAGAAGGAGCTCCTACCCTTTGAAACAGCATGGATGGAAGTGGAAAGCATTATGCTTAATGAAATAAGCCAGATGGTAAAAGACAAATACCATATGATCTTACCTATAAGTGGAACCTAATCAATAAAACAAACAAGCAAGCAAAATATAACAAGAGACATTGAAATTCAGAATAAACTGACAGTAATCAGGGCGAGGGTGGGAGGGAATAATGGGGGGAAAGGGGAGAAGGGTTTTAAGGAACAACTATACAGGACACACAGACAAAACCAAGGGAAGTGGAATCAGGGAAAAAATGGGGATGGCTTCAGTGGAGGGAGTGGAGGTGGGTAAATGCAGACAACTATACTTAAACAACAATAAAATAATTTTTAAAAATTATGTTTTTCACATGTAGCAATTATTTACTAAATCTAAAACAGGGCTATCATAGCTAAATCTATCACATAGCTAGAAATAAACATACTATTTTAATAGCTGCTTATATATAGGGGGAAGAGCACAAAACAATATCTTTTTTTAAATATAAGTAAACATTCAGATTTTGATCATTTTAAGATGAATTTGAATAAATTTAATTACACTATACATCATTCTGTTTTATTAGAAGCATTCTATATAATATGCAAGCTGAACATTAAAGTGAACTTACTATAATTTTTATATAAGTAGATAGAGTGGGTCAATGTAACTATTTTACCAAGGTTGATGTAAAGTTATACATTTGCAAGTATTCCAAAGCCATACTTCTGCATTCAGCAAAAGCCAATTTCACGGAAGATATAGAAAAGGACACAAAATAAGTTCACTTAAAACTGCTACTTCAGGATTTGTCAGTCTCATAACTAGCAGTAATTTACAAAAAATATAAATGATTCATTCTTTTGTTTTAAATATAAAAGAAGTCACATGATGGGACAGTCATCACTACCAAAGCCTGCATTATAACATCTCTGATGGACTTACAATATAACCTATTGTCATTATTATTTGCTTATTAATAGTTCCATTTAGTGTATTGGAAAACACATTATCATCAATGTTGAAAAATAAATATTGTTCAGTAACATCGGCGAAAATAAATGATATATTTTGTGCTCAGGACAATGCTGTAGGAAAACAGCATTTCGGAAGAAGCTAGAACTCAGACACTGTGATGCGTTTCAGTTACACTGTGTGTGCAGGCTGCTCTTCATATTTCTGTGTGAGCTTCATTCATCACATGAGCCTCTCTACCCACCCAGCTCCCAAATAACAGCTAGCTAGGAGGGGGCAGAGTGTGGTTTGTCATCTTTGGTGAGTTTCATGGCTCATGTGTCCAGACCCAAGGCTGTATTTTTGAAATGACTAGTGAAGAAGATTAATTTGGAGTGTAGATAGAGGTCCTTAATACATGATCACCTATCTACAATAGAGCAAATTGGATAAATTTCAAATCAGAAAATTTTGCCATGTGCCAACAAGTGCTATTTGATTTCCATAAAAAAAACACCTTTTCTTTGACACTGTATGAAATTTTATGCTAATACATTTGTTACTGTTTTACCTCTGACTTATTGTATTCTATTAATGTGTATTATATTACACAAATCTATGTTGAGTTACAAATAACAAAATTACATTTGGTGCAATATATTCCCTTTAATAAAGCTGTATTTCATGCAACTTCAAGATGTTTTAGATGACACTTTCCTAAGAAAGTTGATCAGTTTTAGGAGTTTCTTTAATCTTTTTTCTTCAGCTAAGATATTGCTAATTTAGCCTTTTCAATATTCAAACTCTGCCTTCAAATCTGCCATCCACTTTACTGTTATAATGTTGGGAACCACCCTGCCTGGTTTCAGGAATTGTAACTGCCTCTCATAGCTAGGGATAAGTGAGCAACCTCTAGAATGCAAGCACAAGGAGATAAAGCTTGTCTCTGCTTCCTCCCTGGTCCCCAATGCATGGTCAGTTAGTCAGAGATGGGTAAAACCCCTTGGGGGGGCAACCTAAGCTAGACATGATCACTTGGGAGGCCATCATGGAAGGACTTGGGGGGCTGCAACAAAGAGGGAGTGATGGACCCTTGCCCCCCACCCCCCAGCTATTCTGATGTAGCCCGAGTTCCCACGTCCTCTAGGAAAAGCACTTCCTGGCTCTAATCCACTTAATCCTGAAAACCTATGTTGGTGAAGGTGGTGCAGCCCTTTGCCAGCTAGAGTGGGATCCAGGGTGATCAGGCATAAGAAAGAATTCCTAAAGTCCTGTGAAGTCTGCTTTGCTAAGAGTGTTTTCATTCATATGATAAGGTTCTGAGCAGGAAATGAGTATGTCTCCCAAAGTTTCTGCAACCTCCTTATCTGACAGACACTGACTCAGACTAAGCCCTCAGATTCCTTTGAAATGTTATCTACTGTTTGATCCTTACTGCCTGTATTCCTGTGTATTACAACCCAATAAAAGCCATTGAGGAAGGAGCTCCTGGCCTTTCTCCTCTGAGAGATTGACCACCTCTCCTCCCCACACAGATCATGTCTTGGTAGTCTCACTTTCACCTGCGGCAGACGAGGGACTTGCTGGCAAAGTTGCCCCTACAGTGTAACATTTTATTTTTAAAACCAAATGAGATCAGTTCAACACCTACCTACTGAGACCTAGCTTGGAGTTGTGCATGTGTTTAACATTTGTGGATTCAAATGTAATAAAGTAAATAATTTGTGGAAAAATATTAAGATCAAAGTGTCAATAGTGTAGGTGATTAGCCTTATTGAAGAGAAATAATAGCTCTTTATCTGAAGTCAGAGATAAGAAAATATAATAGGAAGTGGAGGGACACAACAGTAAGAGAATTTATACCCAATGTGCTCTCTTATTTTCATGAAAACATCAGCTGCCAAGAATGTAAAGGTGAAGCTTTTATAGGACATTTCACTACAGCGAATAAATCACACAGTATTCTCCCATTACCTGCAGTTTCACGTTTCATGGTTTTAGTTACTCGCCGTCAGCCACAGTTAGAAAATACTAAACAGAATGTTCCGGAAATAAACAATTCATAAGTCTTGAACTGTGTGCTCTTCTGTGAAGCTCGATGAAATGTCACACCATCCTGCTGTATCTCCTCCAACCTGCCACCCACCCTCACCCTCCTACTTCAACCTAGGACAAGAATCATCCCTTTCCCCCATATATCCACATTTATACAGTACTAGACCATTGGTCATTTAATAGCTACCTTGGTTATAGAGAGAGATTACATTCACAGTGCATTGTTATCATTGTTATATTTTATTATCAATTACTATTGTTAATTTCTTAGTGTGCCAATTTAAAAATTAAACTTTATCATAAACAGGGGGACAGTCACCAGAGCGGAGAGGGGAGGGAATTTCAGGGGAAACAGGGGAGGGATTTAGAGCAACAAATATAAAGGATACATGGACAACAACTGAGAAGGGTGGAAATGGGAGGGAGGGGGAGAATGTGGGTGGGAAGGGATCGGAGTAATAGACAGAAAACTGTACTTGAAAAATAATTTAAAAAATTTTAAAAAATGAAAAAAAACTTTATCATAATAGGTATATATAGGAATAAATAAAGTATATAAGGTTTAGTACTATCTAAGGTGTTAGGCATCCACTGAGGCTATTGGAACATATCTCCTGGGGATAAGGGGGCCACAATCACAGAACAGAAAACAAACTATGGCATAGTCCTATTTTGATATTTAAAAGAAACTATTTTTACTCCAATGTACTTAATTTCAATGTTTAAACCAATGTACCTCATGAATATCTTATACAGATCAGTAAAAAATTTAAAAATAAATGAATTTCATTAAAACCATCTATTTTAACTTCCCACTTGAAAGTTTTCTTCTTAAATCCCTTTTATTTAACTAGTCTATTTCCTGGCATTTATAATAAGAAATACACTTTCTGCTCCTTATTCATCTCCTTTTATCTTGCTTTCATATTTCTTACTACTCACACAGGAATTTGTTCATCTTCCAAATACTTCTAAAAAATGTCCCAGTTGTAGATACATTAATTTCTGCTATTATCATAACAAGAAAAAGAAGAATAGAATCTTCATCTTTAGATATGAAAATTCAAATTTCTATTTGCTTAAACTGAGTTGACAAGGGATATTATTAAGGAACCTCTTTTTGTACTAATTTTCGGCTTGGAGATTTTGTGCTAATACTAGTTATATAAATTCCAATCTCAAGCAGGCATTGGGGAAGTGCAGAGGTTTGGAATTCCTGAAAGGCCTGACAGAGAGAAACCTAGTTATTGATATGTGACTATATTGGTGGACAGATTTTTTTTTAGTCTTAAATTTTACCCAGTGTGCACCTTTCATGACCGAAGTATTATGTGACAATCAAAGTCCAACATTATTTTTCTGGCCCCAGGTGAAAATTAATATTCCCACTTAGGGTCAATGTGTGAGAGTGTCAGCATATAATCACATGTAAACTTTCCATTTTACTTTTCATGTGTGGTGTTCTTTTATTTTCTGGGTGCTCACCTGTGTACTATGCTACTTACCTATTGGCCAAGCTTTCCAGAGATTTCGTAGGAAGAGGACAAAAAATAATTTTGTCCAAGTTATAATTATGCCATAACTAAAGTAGAATCTTTACTCTCTTGAACCATTGCTTTTTAAAATGTTTTCTCTATACTTTTTTAAAAGAAAATGTGATTGATTATTCTTTTCATTTGTGCACATATTTATTCTAATTCAAACACAGAAAATCATTTATGCTTTATAATCCTTTCTACATTATTTCTTTTAAAGGAAGTGAGGTTATACACCAAAGTTTATTCTCTCCTTTGCTTTCCCCCCTAAAATACATACCTTAGACAACTATTTAACTCAATAGACATATGTATATTAAGTTCAACATTTCATACCTTCAAAATATCACATAGTGCACACATGCCAAAATCATTCAAGTATCCTCCATTCCTGAACATTTAGATTATTTCTGATTTTGTCACTACAGACAAGTGAAAATAGAAATCTTGTACATCCATCATTCGGTAATAATGCTTTTGTTCAAATATGAGTATGAATTGAATAGCCAATGAAGTATATTTTAAAGTAATGTTTATTTCTGTGATAAAATACTTTTAGATTATTTTTAAATGTGTGAAGAATCTGACATTTCCCTTAAAATTGTGTGAGACTTTTAATTTTCTTTGTTTCTCTAAAGTTTGGATAATACTTACGTTTGTTAACCATGTGGATTAGCAGTGCCCTGCCATTTTTGCTTTAGTTTATAGTTATTTGATAACTACCAAAATTAAATACCTCATCGTATGTTAAAGACACATATCCATTTCTTTTCTCATGGTTTGGCCACATATATATATTTTTGTGTCTGTTTTTATGAAAAAATTATATTATCTAATCCTGACAATACTAACATTTGTTTGATCTACCTATTGTTCTTCAGGAAAACTGTCTTTTCCCTTGTTTTGGATTTCTTGTCTTGATTATTCAGTTTAGTGTTAGTGATACACACACACACACACACACACACACACATCTTTGCTCAATTACACATGAAGCTCCAGTTTTAACAATGTAAGTGGATGCTAATGATAGATGTAAGTGGTAAGTTTAGGAACAGTGTCATGTTTAATAAAAGCTACATATTACTAATCTATCCACTATTTTTCAATATATCTATATGTGACTGTAAGAATAGAATAAAAGTACAATAAAAAAGAAAAAGACAACCATATTTATAATAACATAATTAACAAAAACACTAACACATCAAATAAGCTGTCCATCGCCATTGAAGCATCCTGCCCTTGCATCAAAGCATTCTAATAGGTTTCAGAATAATGATCAGTTTAATCTATTGGTGCTTTCATAGCAAGGTCACTCTGATGCACAAGACAACTTCTAGGGCCTGGGTGAAGGATGATGGGCGTAGCCACAAGAAGAGATTTTGCTAGTTTTCTAAAAAATCACTGCAGTTACTGGGACCAAAGTGGGCCAAGATCTGCTCTCAGCGCGCTGTCTCTGGCAGAGACTGATGGCTCCACTTTGTTCAAGGCACCACAGGGAACTGAGAACATATTCAGGAACACACTCTAAAGCACCTGAAGACTTTCCATGCAGAGCCCTTATTGGGGGTCCTGCCTGTCCAGGTATAAGGACAATACTTCTTGCACATACAAATGGGTTTTCCAGGGCTGTCCAAACTTTTGGCAACTCTGGAAAAAGAAGAATTGTCTTGGGCCACACAATAAATACACTGTGACACATAATAACAAAAAATTTCATAATACTTTAAGTAAATTTACAATTTTGTGTTGGGCTGCATTCATAGACATCCTGGGATACATGCAGCCTGTGGACTGTAGGTTGGACACCCCCAGAACTTAAACCATGTTTACATACAGCTTTCTCATTTTTTATACTTGATAGCTCAAAGAATAATATACCTATGAAACCTAATTGATAATTTAGGAGGTTTTCTCATATCACTGTTTTAATTGAGGTAACATTTCTTTCCAAATTGTAAAGCAGTTATTATGTAACAAATGGTATTCATTTTCCAGTTAATTCTTTAATTTCCTCTCTTTCTCTCCATTTCTCTCTCTTTCTCACACACATATGTACCACACACCACACACACCTATCTTAGAAATAATTACCTTTCTTATACAGATGCAGATACTCTAGTTTTGTAGAAGTCATATAACTACTACAGCCTCAGAGCTCAGTGGTTCGTAGCTCAGTCCTTTTGGGCTATTATAACAAAATATCATAGGTTGGGTAACTTTATAAACAACAGAAATTTACTTCCATAGTTCTCAGGTCTAAGAAATCCAAGATCAAGGTGAATTTAGATTTGACAGTTGGTGAATGCCTACTTCTTCATGTACAATTGTCTTCTCACTATACACGGAAAAAAGGCCCAAGGGAGATTCCCAGGCCTCCTTTATAAGAGACAATCCCATTCCTGAGGGCTCCACCTTTGACTTAAACACCTCCCAAAGTCACCACTTCCTAATATTATTACCTGGAAGTTAGGATTTTAACACACAAATTTGGGGGGAATAAATACATTCATACCATAGCAGTCTCATAGGTAGAAGTAAAAATATGTGATTCTAACTCAAATCTCTCTTGCTCTATAATATGAGCAGCACATCAAGACTGCATGGAGGACTTGCTAGAGACGAGAGAGTTGGCCCCTACCTCCAGAGGTCTTGATCATTAGTCTAGGGTGGGCCCAAAATTTGCATTACTAACAAGTTCCTAAGTGATGTTTATGCTGCTAGTAAAAGAACCACAATTTGAGAACCATTACTCTGCTGCTATATTCTGTTCACCTTCAATCCTTGCTTCAATCTGCTTCGAGAAAATTATTTTGGAGATCAAAGGCTTAAGGCAAGACCCATATACTACATTGTTTTTACCCTGTATTATTACCTGATTATCTGCATTAAAGTAATCTCAGTTTATTTGTTTTATATATGAAATATAATGAGAAGCATTGGAAGTTGTAGTGGCAATGGCTTATCCTAGGTAGAAAGAAATGATAGCTATGCTATTATTATATAAAATGGAAAAATGGTTGATTTTAATAAATAAGATTTCTTGGGGAATTGGTAGCATAAAATAAAAGTCCTTTGAAAATAAATCATTGGTTTATTTAAGATAGTAGAGTGTTCTGTTAATGAAAAATGAATATAGAATAATGAAACTTTAAGAGGAATGCTAGAAAAGTAAAGAAGACATTATAGAAGAAGTCAGATGGCATTTATTGTTGAAGATCTGACATTTATAGTTAATATAGTTGGGATGTCAGCACAATTTTCTAAATAAGAATTCAGGTTTCACTTTTCATGCTGCTTCAAAGAAAATAATCAAAACAAAGAAAGTTAATACATTTTAGAATACAGTAAAATAAATTCATAACCTTGAAACTGTAGATAAAAACCAGGTACATGGTTTTTTACTTTCATTTTTGGAGACCTATATATTGGCTGACTTCTGTGGTTTGTTATTTCACAGCGTATTCTGTCTGAATCAAATTCCTATTTACAGGCCCTGACTGGTGTAGCTCAGTGGATTGAGCACAGGCCTGCAAATCAAAGCATAGCCAGTTTGCTTCCCAGTCAGGGCACATGTCTGGGTTGCAGGCCATAACCCCAGCATGGGATGTGCTAGAGGCAACCACACATTGATGTTTCATTCCCTCTCTTTTTCCCTCCCTTCCCCATCTCTCTAAAAATAAATAAATAAAATCTTTTAAAAAACGAGTATATTTTTTAAAAAATCCTATTTACAGTGAAAACACTTGAATCCACTTATATAAAGCCAAATTTTTGAAATAATTTTCTCTGATTTCAAGAGAATTTATAACAATAAACTAGAATCAATTAGAAATAAACTTATTTTGAATTTAAATAATAGCATGTAATATAGAATCTCTGATTTTAATAATTTCACCTTGGATTTATCAGTAAAAATAATTTAAGAAGCAAGGGATGATACTTGTTTAAGAAATATTTTAAAATGGTATTTAACATAAGCCTTTCCAGAGACATAATCAGTTTTATCAAAAAAATTTTAAAATTTGATGAACTAAAGTCAGGTATTGCAATGAAGGAAAGGCATATTTTTATAATTGGGACAAAATATTAGATGATTTGGGGAGGGGATCTAATTACTGTAACTGCCAATACAGAAAAAAAACAAACAAGCCTAGGAGACCACTGTGTGAGAGCAAGTCTGGGTGGTACATGTTGCATTCGATACCAGACTACACTTTGCTTAGTTGATTATTAAATAAGTTTATGTTGTTTAATTTAAACTTAAAAATTAACATAATGAGAATGTTGGTTTCACTGTCCATTCAGCGAAGCTTTCTTGTGCTGCTGCTGTGGTCTTTAGTGCTATTGGTGATATGTCTGTATCCTTAGAAAAGTAACAACAAATACTATAGCAATGCGTTAAATGGAAAACTCATAAAAATAAAAGTGTTAGCCCTGGCTGGTGTAGCTCAGCAGAGTGAGCGTGGGCCTGTGAAACAAATGTTTGTGGTTTGATTCCCAGTCAGGGCACAGGCCTGGGTTGCAGGCCAGTCCCCAGGAGGGGATACATGAGAGGCAACCATACATTGATATTTCTCCTCCTCTCTCCTTCCCTTTCCCTCTAAAGATAAATAAATAAAATCTTAGTAAAAAAATAAAAGTAGGATAAAAATATAAACAAACAGATGAACATAACCTTCTGGATAGCAACTGTCCAGTATGAATGTATAGTTCTAAAATTGTGTAAATTTGACTATAAAGTTCATTTCTACAATTTTATTCCAAAACATCAACATGAATAAAATGACAGTTACTACATTTTCATCAATTCGATGAGATTAGAAATTGTATATTTTTAGGAAAGTTTAAAACATTAGAAAGACTATTTGGAAGGACTGTGATAACAGATTATGAGCACTGTTCTGGGACTCAATTTCAAGAAAAGACTAATAATATTCAGGCAAACAACTCACATGGCAAAAATCAGTACACTCAGAAGGCAGAGGTATAGATATGAATAACTGACTGAGGAAGAATATGAAAACTAGGATCCATTTTAAAGAAAAAAATTTTGTTGTTCTGAAAATTCTTAAATGGGTTCTCTTCTGTTTGGGGAGTAGCATTAAAGTGAGTTTATGGAATAGGAATTTAGTGTATGAGGAGGCCAAACAATACTTAGGGTTGTGGTGAAGTTCAAAGGTGGGTGACAATCATAAATACATGTTGATATTACTTAGTTATCATAGAAAACTGCAAGGTAATTGTCTGTATATAAGGTCACAAATTAAGAATAAATGCCAACATGTTCTGTTAAAATAGTCAGCATTCTTAAAATAATCAGATTAAGATTTCATGTTGTTAAGTTTAATGTTATTGTTAGTATAGTTTATACTTGCAGGGATTTTATTCAGGACTGATGCCAACAGCTCTGCATTTGGAGGAATCTGTGCACTCACATATGAATCTGAGGGGTGAGAGAGCAATAGGAAATGACTTGGTTGCTTTGCTGTTGGCTTTTGGACACCAGTGCAAAAACTATACTTATTATTAGCAAATGTCATCTTGTTACTGTTTTATATATCCAGGCAAAAACCAGTGAGTCTTTCTTCTTTATTGTCAAACCATACCATAATGCCTAAGGTAGCATTCAGTATCGATCTGCACAGGGTGAGTGACTCTTTAGTACAACAAAAATATAAACAATACTGTTCTTGTAAGAAAATAAAATATCAGGTTTTTTTTAACTAAACCAGATTAAATAACCATAATTATTTAAAAAGACCAACTTCTCCTCACCTACACAGTATCAAACTGTGGATAAATCATGATAAATAGCATTCCTTAGGAAAATTATGAACACAATTGGAAGATGTTGAGTCTTATGTATTACCAAAGTGGTTTAAGAATAAAAATAAATCTAAACAACTAGTGATCTGAGGGAAAATTTGTAAATTCAAAAGTGGCAATTTGTCACAAATTGTTAATATATTATATTAAGGAGGTCTTATGGAATGTGTCACAGTAATCTTTCTGTCCTTTCAGTTTTTGTTGAATAGGGTAGATAAATTTACAGTTGAACAGAAAATGATAGTTTCTAAATTCACCTTAGCTCAGTCATGTGCTAATAATCTTCCAGCTACTCATTTCATACTGCGATACTTTTCTTTCTTCTGAATCTAATACAAGAGGCACATATCATCTAGTCATCTTCATTCTGGTGGCAGACACGTTATTTCTAGTAAATACATTATTTATAATCATTTTATAAAATTTTCTTGAAAGTTTGTTTGAATGAGTTTTTTTGAAATGGAAATTTAGTCAATAATCTGGCTACTAAACTGAAAATTCAAAAGAGAAATATTTATTGTGCATCTGAAACCTGCCAGGCCCCATGTAATTCAGAAGTTCCAAAGAACCCTCATGCAGTTTGTTTGTTCAGAGCTTATTATAAGAAATAGAAAACCAAACAAAGAAATAAAACGCAGTATAAAGTGAAGTGACAGTAGGTTGGTAGATTCTGTGTGTATTTTGGGAACAAAAATTCTCAGTGGATCTTCACAGTCACTCTGATGACTGAGAGATTATGAAGGATGATTAGGAATGTGTCCATCAGCAAAGAAGGGAAGGGTATTGTAGGCAAATAACACTGTATGTCAAAAACAACAGGAATAAAATAGCACACTGAGTTCAGGAATATCATTGAATCATTTAACACTAGTTTTTATTATCAGACATTGACGGTTGCCTGTTTCAATATAATCCCTCCTTCACAGACGGCAGAGGGATATTTACTTGTGTTTTTTGTCTGACATACTCTTTAAAAGTTTCTCAGAAAGGAATGTCCTTCCCATCTCCACTGCTGCAACAAATATGGTGTGATATATGTTCCTTAAATAGTTCTTATTCCTACTTGACTACATTAGAAAACCACATTTCTCTGAGCTTCGGCTATTAAGGTAATGCAACCTACTTCCCATGAAAAATCTTTGGTTACAGAAGGGCAGTTTTTGTCAGACACAAAGAAAGTATTTCCTACGTAGTTTTAGTGTTCTGGTGAACTCGCAGGAAGACATTTCCACTTCCCTTGCACTCCGTGGGTCACAAGACTAGCAATGCCCACACTGTCCAGCACCTCCAAGTCTGAAAACTCTCTCGAAAACGCCCACTTGAAAACTCCCAGGTGACCCTCCGTTCATTGTGTTCTCTCTGACGTACAATGTCAAGGGCCCAGATGACTGAGTCACAGCTTTGTGAAAAGCTACTTAACCCAAAATGTCAAAACTTGACTATGTTTTTAAAAGATACAAACATTTTGTCAAGTCACTGAGATTTCAAGTTTGGTTTATTTATTTTTTAACTTTATTTTTATTGTTGACACTATCATGGATGTCCCCATTTCTCCCTCCTTTGCGCATCTCCATCCAGCCCCTGCCTCCACTTCCCTCTAGCAATCCATGGTTGGCTGATTTTTACTTTCAAAACCTTGTGCAACTCATCTGACTCATGTAAGATGAAAAATTTCATCCTCGTGGGCACCCAATTAAAATAGCTTGTAGGTTGTTGATTTTAATCTAGCTCCTAGAGTAAAAACACATTTATAGTCAGGGCAATACTTAGATCAAATTGTCCATTAGATGAGGTCTGAGATTTATCATTATCAGTTCCCTAGCCTATTTTTTAAAATTCCCAAAGCTTGATGCCCATCTCTAATCATGTAGAAAGTTCAGATGGTACCCTGGCTGAACTCTTTCCACAGTAACCCATTCTACTGACACTTCTTTACTGCTGAAGGCACTTCTGACTGATTTCTAGTGACAGTGTGAGGAGTGTTGCACTAGACAATAGGTATCCATGAAATAGGAAAAATACTTTCTTTTCTGAGATACAAATGCTCACTCTAGGAAATCAGAAGGAATCTGAGGTCATCACCACACCAAATCAACAACCACTAATGTAAAAACGAAAGGAAAGGAATAGAAAGAGAAAAAATAGTTTGGCCCTTACTGTGTACTGAGTACTATGTTGTATATTTCTTTAATGTATATTACTTAATTTGTATCAAAACCTGAAAGGTAAAAAATATTATAATGAAATTTTGACAGAAAAGGTATATGAAATTTTGTAATAGCAGATAAGCTTATCAAGCCAATTTCATGTTTATGGAGAAATTTCTAAAATAAACAAATATGTTATACTGGCAAAGAGAAGGCAACATTAAAAGCACTTATTGAAGAAACAATTGAATATTATATAATCTTACTCTAGAAATGAAAATACTCTATATATTCTTAGTGCTTTTCCATTCACATACTGCATTCATGTGAATTATCTCATTTAATAATTAGAAACAGTTTTTATTCATTTTTATTGTTATTCAAAAACAGTTGTTTTTACTTTCACTCCACCACTGCACCCCACCCCATCCATTCCTGACTCTCACTCTCAAACCTACCTACTTTGGCTTTGTCTATGTGTTCTTTATACAAGTTCCTTGATGACATTCCACCCCCATTCCTCCCAATTATCCCCCTTCCCCCTCCCCTCTGGTGTCAAAAGGCAGTTCCATTTTTACTTTTCTGAGGAAATTCCATACTGTTTTCCACAGTGGCTGCACCAGTATGCATTCCCACCAACAGTGCACTGGGGTTCCCTTTTCTCTACACCCTATCCAGCACTTGCTGTTTGTTGATTTGGTTATAATGGCCATTCTGACTGATGTGAGGTGGTATCTCATTGTGGTTTTAATTTGAATCTCTCTGATGGCTAGTGATGTTGAGCATTCTTTCATATGTATCTGGGCTCTCTGTATGTCCTCTTTGGGAAAGTGTCTATTCAAGTCCTTTGCCTCTTTTTTAATTGGGTTGTTTGTCTTCCTGGAGTGAAATAGTGTGAGTGTTTTATATGTTTTGGAGATCAAACCCTTATCCAAGGTATCATGGGCAAATATATTTTCTCATATTGTTGGTTCCATTTTCATTCTATTGCTATTTTCTTTAGCCATGCAGAAGCTTTTTTATTTTTATTATTTTACTCTTTTATTATTATTGGTGAAAATGTCTTCAATTTCTGAACATTGAATCCATTTCTTTATTTTCTCATTATATCCCTTGCTCTAGGGGACATATTGGTGAAAATATTGCTGCTTGGAATATCTCAGATTTTCCTACCTATGATATCCTCTAGGACTTTCATGTTGTCTCAATTTACTTAAGTCCTTTATGCACTTTCAATTTATTTTTGTGTATGGTGTAAGTTAGTGATCAAGTTTAATTTTCTTTGGCCTGTAGCTGTCCAGATTTCACAACACCATTTGTTGAAGAGGCTGTTTTTACCCCATTGTATGCTTCTGTCCCCTTTGTTGAATATTAATTGACCATAGAGACTGGAATTTATTTCTGTGCTTTCTATTTTGTTCCATTGTTCTATTTGCTTGCTCTTATATTAGTGCCATACTGTTTTGATTAGAGTGGCCTTGTAATATAGATGTATATCAGGTATTATAATCCCTCTTACTTTGTTTTTCTTTTTCAAAATTGCTGAGGCTATTCGGGGTCATTTTTCATTCCATATACATTTTTGAAGTTTTTGTTCTATATCTGTGAAATATGTCATTGGTATTTTAATAGGGATTGTGTTGAAGCTGTAAATTGCTTTGGGTAATATGGACATTTTGATGATGTTAATTCTTCCAATCCATGAACATAGTATCTGCTTCCATTTATTTGTGTCTCCCTTAATTTCTTTCTTTAGTGTTGTTTAGTTTTCTTAGTGCATGTCTTTTACTTCCTTGGTAAGATTTATTAGGTACTTTATTGTTCTTGTTGCAATAACAAATGGAAATTTTTCCCTGATTAATGGTTATGATATTTCATTGTTGTTGTATAAAAATATCTTTGATTTCTGAATATTGACTTTGAACCCGGTTGTTTTGCCAAACTCACTTATTTGGTTTAATAGTTTTTGGGTGGAATCTATAGTTTTCTATTTACACTATCATATCACCTGAAAAGAGTGATAGGTTTGCTTCCTGCTTTCCAATCTGGGTGCCTTTTGTTTCTTTTTGTCTTACTGCTGTGGTAGAACTTCCAATACTATGTTGGATAGAAGTAGTGAAAGTGGACATCCTTGTCTTGTTCCTGATCTCAGTGGAAAAGCTTTTAGTTTTTGCCCATTGAGTATGATGTTGGCTGTAGGTTTCTTGTATATGGCCTTTATTATGTTGAGGTATACTCCCTCTACTCTCACTTTGCTGAGTGTTTTTTTTTTTTTGCAAATGGGTGCTATACCTTATCAAATGCTTTTTTTGCATCTATGTATATGATCATGTGATTTTTGTCTTTTGCTTTGTTTATGTAATATATTACATTAATCGATTTGCAAATATTGTACCATCCTTGCATCCCTGGCATGAATCCCACTGGATCATGGTGTATGACCTTTTTAACGTGTTGCTGGATGTGGTTTGCTAATATTTTGTTGAGGATTTTAGCACCTATGTTCATCATCAATATTGGCCTATAGTTTTCTTTCTTTGTTGTGTTTTTGTCTGGTTTTAGAATAATAATTAGAAACATTTTAAGTCAATTCTGTCTTCATAGTACAGATGAGAAAGTTATGGCTCAGAAATTCCACATTATACAGGTGGTAAGTAAGCCATCCAGAATAAGTTCAGGCATTCTGATTACACATTCCATCCACACCTTCTGCCTATGCTATACTTAGATTGCATTGGAAAATTTTTTTCCATTAGGTGACAATATACTTGGATCCTAGTCTTGTCTCTGCCTCAGTATGGCATAACTGGGGGAAAAAACTGAACTTCTTTGTAATGCAATTTTGTCATCTCTAACATTGCTTTCAACCCACATGTCTTTGTTTCTAATTCAAGCTTAGATATGAGGGACTGATAATGTCTCAAATAATTAGTTTTTTCCTATATCACTTGCACTTAAACTTCATTTCCCTAATCCAAGTTGAATATTCAGATGGCAGTTTTAGACAGGGTCGGTGAGGGAGCTCTTTTGATACTAGATTTTGCTTTGGAGTCACTCAAATCACATTCTGTTCTACAGAAAACAGTTTGGCTTATAGAAAATTACACATAAATGAAAGCACAGTGTGTGCTTATTCGTATTTTGTAAGATTTCAAACTACATAGTTCTTTTTTAATGTGCGTAAGAGGTAACAACTTATGACATGGTCAGTAGTGAGCAGAAGTACCTGTCACTGCTATTATAATTTATTAGCCTCCCTTCAGGGACAAGAAGGATGATGGGCTAATATGGGAATAGGAGGAAATCTTCCAAATCATTGCCCGGCACCTGGGGCTCAGCCTGTTGCAAATCTCTGTAGAGTATGCACACTAATAAATCTATACTGATTAATTCACTAGTGCTGCCTGTTGTTTCTCTCATTAATGAGCAAAAAAAATAAGACAAAATATTTTGAAATTCCAAGTTATCAGACAGATAAACTAACATTCATTTGTGCTTAATTTTTTCTTTCAACTTTCACTGAAAAATCATTTTTGGTCATCTTCTCTGTCAGAGGGAAACTGTCAGTTGGGAGGACTACAAAGATACACAATATCTTACCTCTGAATGCCTTTATCTTAGGAAGGAGGAAAACAGAGAAACACATAATTATGGCACACCGAGGCAAGAAATGGTGAAGGGTAAAAGAGGTGTTCTTGTGGGAGCACAGAAGAAAAACTAGCTGTAGCTTTGTCTAATTTAAGGACACAACTGATAATGAGATGCATAAAATGGGACAATAGGACTCTAAATATGAGTTAGGGTGTATTGATTTAGAACTTCTTACATGAGAATAGCTTTCTCTGAATGCCATTGTGGAAGAAAAACACACCAATTGCTCTAGGAGGCTGCACATCTCTTATCTTTGGGGTCAGCTGTTGAGATTTAGGGCAGGTGAACAGCAACACAAAAGCATTTGGGAACTTTTCCTTCACTTATTCATTAATTTATTCATCGACTTATTTACCAGCATCTAGAATAAAACTGACTGTATCATAAGTGCTAAAAAGCTATAATCATATATAATAAATTATGTGTGGAATTATTTTCATTAAGTTTTACTTCTTTCCAATGAATACCCTAAGAAGCAGGACTAAGGGAGAAAGAAGAGCAAGACTAGACCTTACCAGTGTGAGAGTGCAGAAAACTATTCCTTCCGGGTCCAGTCCAAATTGAAGTGATGCTTCTTCCAAGATTGCATTATTCTACTGAAGAATGAGCTGGCTAAATAGCTCCATCTCAGTTCCATCTCAGTTCTGCACGCCCACTTTGTCCATTAATCCCTGAGCTTCAGCCAAGCCTGTTGTCTCTGCTAGAACTCAGCCCAGCTTGTGGTTGGCTCATCCTGCAGAGAGCCCATTTCTTCTGCTCAAATTGAACTCGGCTGTACTATTGCAGATCACAGCGTCTAAACGGTTGTCTCAGCTAATGCTATTCCAAAGCTTTGCCTTAATGGAGATTTAACTCAAATTCTTTTATCTGAAAACCTTGTAGGCTACAAAAAATGTTTTCAGTATGCTTTAAAGGTATCATGTCTCCCACCCTTTTGAGCTGTCTGCCCCAGAATACATCTTTAACAGTCGGAGTGCTTTTGATGTAGAACACACTGTAAAATTGTTCTGAATACCTTTAAATGAAATTGGGGGGTAGGGGGTCTCTAGTGAATTGGTCATTCCTATCAACATTTGGATGACCTTCTCCTGTAATACAATGCATGCTAGCAAAGCACTGCTGAGGGATCAAAGAGACAACTGCACCATTTTGTTGAAGATCATTGTAGAGGGTTCATGACTATAAGTCTGACATGCCTAGAGTAAGTTTTGTATCATGATCTCCGCCTCATTCAAATCAGAGCTCAGTGTCACTTGTGAAACAATCAACACTAGCTGCCTTTCCTCCTGAGTGTGTGCCTCCAGGGCACCAGGGTCAATATAATGACCCCTAGATGACTATTTCAAAGCCTGCAACAGAGTTCTGCTTTATGGATGATCACATGTTCGTCTTCATAGAATAGCTCAGATTCCTTTGGGCTTGAGCTATGTAGGCTTGTGTGATGGGAGAACTGTCATGGAAGAAGAAATGAAGAGAACTCTCAATGCCTTTAAAGGAAATAGATACCAAAACCCTCACAAATACAACATAGCTGAAATATGCTGGTCTCCAACACAAAAAAAAGACGAAGCTATCTGACTGTTCTCACAATTGCAGTGAGGGTGCTTTATGTTTGAGGATCTGTTGGAACTGCTGCTGAAAGGGTTACTTCCTTCACAGGTAAAAGAAAGTAAGTAGCAGGTAAATGTATATTATGTGACCAGCTTTGCCTTTCAGAGTGGTTTCTTGTAGACCAGGGGCATCAAACTAATTTTCACTGGGGGTCACGTCAGCCTCGTGTTTTCCTTCAAAGGGCCAAAATAATTTTAGGACTGTATAAATGTAGCTACTCCTTAACTGTTAAGGAGTTAAAATTACATTCAGCCCTTTGAAGACAATTGCGAGGCTTCTGTGGCCCTCAGTGAAAATGATGAGTTTGACACCCCTGTTTTTATTATATAATTGGAGATGTGTTGGTACAAAATATAAAAATAAAAAGAAATGGTATCTTTTCTAAAGAGGGAATTAAGACTATGTCTCTTCTCTTGACATTGCACCATGATGGTGTTACTTAACAGTACTCGGGGTTGTGCTGCCCGCTGCTGGCCTCATCCATTGGGAAATGCAGGCAGCTACAGTGTGATCATCTAGACATCTTTGAGGAAGAAGAGTCTGAAAGGAAGCCTATGAGCCTGAGCCTGAGCCTGAAACAGAGACAGAGCCTGAGACAGAGCCTGAGACAGAGCCTGCTCAGGAGCTAGAGAGTTCTCTCCGACCCAGAGAGCCAGCCCTCTTTTTATTTCCATTGGCTCTGGTGGCATTCAGCTTCTTAGCCAATCCATTCCTAGACCGCCCACAGTTGCCTCAGCAAACTCCTCCTATGGCCTCTCCCTACTTCTCCCCAGTGATCTGAGTTAGATTAACTATATCTCTCTATATCAATTCCCCAACTTAACACTTCAAAATATCATTTGTATTTTGTATTCTTATAAAGGCAAATGGGTGAAAAAGACCTCTTACAAAGGTCTCATTTTTCTGTAGTTACTTCCTGCTGTCCATGGATGTAGTCCTACTTATCCCCTGGGCCAGAGGTCCCTAACAGAATGGGAGTCTGAAGTGGAGTGTGGCCTTCACACAGGGAGAAGGATCTTTCAAAGTCTGGGTCAGTTGGTTGTGCCTGGAAAGCTGTGTGTGTGATGTCCAAAGGATGGCATCACTGGATAGATCGGCATATTCATTGTATTCTGGAGTTGACAGATTTGGCAAGAGGCTTATAAGGCACAATCAAAACTATAACAACTAAATAACAAAGGTAGGAATTAACTCTACAATTTCTCTGATTAAGGAAAAGTGACTTTCCTGGTGGAAGGTGTGCAAAGCATGTCACACTGGTCCAAAGCACTTTTGCCCACTATACTTAACTCATGGTGAGGGAAAATAGTCTAGGATTCCCCCCATTTAACACCTCTGGGCCCTTTCTGTCCAAGCTATTCGGGCAGAAGAGGAAACTAGCTTTAAAGTGAAGCCCACAGACCATCCCGTATTTCACCAGCCCAACCTCTTAGTCCAGTCAAACCATTGAGTCTCAGGAGGTGGTGAGGCAGATGGGCTTTTCAAATGAGGCCTATATTGTGTAAACAGCCACCCAGGTAATGAGGTCACAGGCATATGGACTATAAAAACAGAAGTGACAATACACATTTTAATTTGCACAATAGACCACAAACCAATCTCTCATTCTATGAAGATTTTTGAGAAGACATTCAGTCGGAAGGCCTTTGTTGGAATGATATTAACAGCGACAACCTGACAAAAATCTTTCTTCCCATAAATTGAACACCTCTGATAATGATACAAACCTAGTTTAACTTTCAAGTAAAAACAAAACTTTGAAGACAGTTAGCTGTATTAGAGTATAATGTCCACCAACAAGCATTGCAATTTTCCTTGAATCACAATTGTTTTCTCCTTAAGATCATCCTTATTTTCCTCAAAGGGACTGTATTAAGTACAGTTTTAATTTTGCTTTTTCATTTGCATAAACACAACAAGAACAACAAGTGATCACAGATGATTCTTAAAGAAGATATTTAAGTCTGCTTTGCTGGAATTCACTTAAATAATATTTAGATGGATGCTTAGCCTTTCAGGGCACAGAAGCCAAGCCACACTTCTGCTGTCTGGGTTTTCCTGTACTGCCCGTTTTCCTGAAGTCCTTGAGCTTCCTGTCTTGTCTTAAAGTTCCTTTTTGCCATCTTTCAGGAAAGCAGCCTTCATTCATTCCCTGGAAAGACTGCTGTGAACCACACAACCAGACAAAGCACCAGGCCATTTTTCCAGTGGTCTTTCACTAGCTTTGAAAGTCAATCTCAGTTCTTCAAGGCTTTCTGGTAACAACCACAGTCATGCCCCCTTCAGGCATGACAGTCCAGTCAAAGTCTTGACTGAGAAAAACACTGATGGCAACTAGTCCTGTTGCTTTTACCACTCCTGTTGACAATGGCAACACTTAATCCTGAATGCCATCACTCACTCCTTCAGAATGCCACATTCTGGAGGGATCAAGTAGGGAGAAAAATACAAAGTGTGGAAGAAAATCCCTGTGCTTCTAATATGCCTTAAATTTGCATTTCCACACCTTATACCCTTCATTAGTTGCTTTCTACTCAATGTGAAGTTTTAAATCTCCCTGAGAAACCTCAGTTTCCTTTCCAAAACTGAAGTAAAGCAAAGTCCAAAAGTCTGAAGTAAAGACAGAGTTCCAAAAGAAGAAGGGACACTGGAACTAGTCTTGGAATCTTTTCTAGTTTCCTACCGATCCCGCTAACTGGTCACACAGACGACCTTTCTCAGATTCCAAATGGCACAAAGCACCAATAGAAGAGATATTCTCTTGCCTCAGCCAGCACTAACTGGCACCAGATGGCCTTTGCTAGGTCCCAAATTGTACAAGGCCCCAAACAGCAGAGGTACGTCCTCACCCTAGTCGGATTCATGCACCAAAGGCATGAAGCCAAAACGTGGAAGCATTCTGTCACTTACCAGTGCACCCACTAGTCTCCTGGCAGAAACGTGACCTTTCACCACTGGTCTCATGGCAGAGACGGGTTTTCTTTCCCCAATCCAGATTCCACTGGCACAGAATGACCCTTCCTAGGTCCCAAATGACAAAGGCATTCTCTTTAATTAGTTTCACGAGTGAGCTCTCCTAGGTCCCAATGATCAAACAGCAGAGACAGAGAATCCCAATGTATCCAAAACAGTAAAGTTCAAATTAGGTCCCCATAGGATCAGACAACAACAAAGAAACCAAGTAAGCAAAGGATAATCATACCTGAGTGAGGTTTTCTTTTCTCCATGTTTAAAGTAAATAAAGTAAAATAAACATTGTCACCCTGTATTGGGAGTCACTGTTCTTTTCCAGAAAAGGAATTTCAAATCTCCTTCTGGAGTGGAGGTCTAATTTTCCTTTCAAGCGTTAACAACAGCAGTGGGTTCTGTGTCCTCATCAAGTGATGCCCATTTTATCTCTAAGTGGTGGATCCAGGCCTTAATTCCCATCAACTTTAGGGAAGAATGCCCTGTCAACAGGACATAATAGGGACCAGTCCATTGTTTGGCTAGTTGCTTCTCAGAGTCTTGAGTTTCCTAGGTCTTTCCACCTGTCTTTGGATGCAGCTGGTATAAATGAACAAAAGCTATCTATTTCCCTGAGTAGGGTGATCTAAGCTATTCACCCTCTGGTTGGGGAAGAGAAGTGTAAACCATTTACTCTTAAGTGTTCTTGGTTTAGGGAAAATAGGACTTTGCAATTTACTAGATGGTTGTAAACTGCTTAGCCAATTAACAATCTACTCAGTTTTCCGATTCCACTCGTCCTGGCTTACCAGCTTGTCTCATACTCATACAACTGATACAATGATATGAATAAATCCTCAGAATATTTTTCTGACCAAATAAGCCAGGCATAAGAGAATATATACTGTATTATTTCATTCATACACAATTCGAGAGAATTCAAACCTTATCTATAGTGATAGAAAGCAGATCAGAGGTGGTCTAGTTGCCCACAGCTGAGGAAGGAGGTGTAATTGACTGCAAAGGAACATGGGGGAAATATTTTATATCTTGACTGTACTGTGGTTACATAGGTGTTCTACTTTCCCTTTCTTCCTATGTCCTACTGTCGGAAAGAGGTTTTGAGGCCTCCTGCCTCCTCTGTACCATCAAGTGATTCTCTGTCCCTAGCAAAAGCCTATTATGCAGTGACATAAATATATTGATATAATTAATTTCATCCCATCTGTCTAGCTGTTGGAAACATTATTTCAAATGTATGGTCATACGATAACTTGGAGAGGCACGCATGGGCCACATTTCCTCACAATCCAAAACATATGTAGGCCACATAGTGTTACAATAATTAATTAGTACCTCTTTAGTCATTGGAAAATAACAGCACATGCTCCGGTCTGCCAAAGTTCTACCCAATGGGTTACATCCCATTATTGGCCTAGATGTATGGGCTAAAAGCTGTAATCAGAGAAATTTAAAAAACCTGAGAAAATAAAAATAAAACTTGTATCCACGACTCCATTGACCAGAGAGTATTCCTAAGTCAATCTGCCAACCGCTGTCATCATCCGTGGTTCCCACACAATGGTTTTCCAAAATAGTTTTAGGGGAACTGGACCTTGTTTACTTTTTACCATACCACCCGGGCGTGTCTAGGTGGCCACACCTCAAGTGGATATGCAGAGGAACTCCTGGAGACTGGGAAACTCACAGTCTCACTCTTGGGGTTGACTAGCCAAAGGCAGTTAGGGTCTCTCCAGTGATGCCATTGCTGTTACCAAACACTACCAAACACTACAAACTAATGAACGAGGGTGGTGCTGCCTGCTGCCACCCTCGTTCATAGGGAAATGCTGCAGCAGGATAGTCCAGACATCCTTGAGGAAGAAGCCTGAGAGCAAGCCTGAGAGCCCAAGGCAGCTCTCTCTGACCCAGAGAACCAACTCTCTTTTTATTTCCATTGGCTTCTCAGCCAAACCAGTCCTAGACTAGCCACGAGTGCCTCAGCAAACTCCTACGGCTCCTTCCCTACTTCCTGCCAGTGTTCTGAGTTATCTTAATCAGATCTCTTTGTATCACTGGTAGCATGGTCAGATGGAATTGAAGCATAAAACATACATTTTATCTTTTTAATAATTTTCTTAACTACAAATCTTTGCTATAAACCTACCTCACCTCAACAGAAATTTCTACAACCTATGAAGTATAAGAGCTTTTTTTTTTACAGTTTAGTGCTCCCTTTAAATATAAAATTTGCTTCTCACATTCCCGTTTTTGTTCCTTTTCCCTCTCTCTCTCCCCCACTCACCACCTCTTTTTTGGAATGCACAATTTTGTTGGATTTGGGTTGCTCTATCTTTTACTATACCCATAATTTACTAATCTCAAGATTTGTTGTTTTTCATTCTTCAGGATATATACAATAAATTTTGTCTAATCAGTCATTTATGGCTTCTAGTTACCAGCTGTTTCTCATGAGCATCAGTGTGATAAGACAGTTCACGTGGACAAATTAAGATGTACAATAAGTCCAAATACATATGGTCTCAATTGACTTAAACAAAAAAAATTAATCTACTAAAGCAATAGAATGTTCTTAATAAATTGAGAAAATTGTGCAATTAATAACCAATGATGCTGAGAGCATTGTTATTTAGTTAGTATCTCAATTTCATTTTTAAAAAAATCATACTTACCATACAACCACGAAAAGAAGCCATTTGAATGAGAAGGCTATATGGCATGAGTTTTTCAGTAATTGAATAAATATACAGATCTGCACAGAATTTTTGACAATTATGGATATTTAAATCATTGGTAATAAAGGGTGAAACTTTTGAAGTAAATACATATATTAAGAAATATGTGTATTTGGAAATCAAGGTTTCTCAGAGTAGTATAACAATCCTACCCCCATAAAAATAAAAATTCTACCATAGACAATTTGAGGATATAGGGCATAGTGGAATGAAAACAAGAAGAGTATACTAACAGGAAGGCAAAATCAGATATTCCAGAAAAGTCCAGTTCAGAGAGTACTTTGAATTATTGAGTGTACTAATGAACAGCAACTGTATTCAACATAAGAACTTCATCAATAGGATATTTACATGCACTTCTATTTCATTATATACTGGAAAATATTAATACATGATCCTTTCCATAGAATTCTGATTAAAAATCCCCAACTTTAAAAAAATTATGCGGAATGAAAAGGAATGAAAAGGAATGTAAACACTGTTACAGTTTTATTTTATAATAGTGTTTAAACAAGACTTTATTCTGTTCCATAAATTATGTTACAAAATCATCAGTGTGCTATAATTTAGCAAATAACTTAATAAACTTACTTGAATTACCTGCATGTTTCCTTATATACATATTACATTTTGTTTCAAATATATATCAACTAAAATATTTGACCATTTCTACTTACATGATGTCTGAACATTGAATACATTTCAGCATATGAAAGTGTAATTTTGTAGCATACATGATGATATAATAGATTTCAAATTTTATTCGACAGAATGACTGAATGTAATTTGTTATTAACTTATTTTTAAATTTTATTTACTCTGTTTTCTAAATGAAACTTAAACCTGGCATAAAATAATTATTTTAATTCCCAAAACTCAGACTTGAGAATAAAATATTTAAATAATAGCCTGCATAATCAAGTATTAAAAGTAAAACTGAAATTCAGCTTTCAGGAATTACAAAAAAATATATTGAGTAAGTAGAAAAAAAGACCTTCTTTTTGTCCTACCCGAAGTATATGAAATATTCCAGAGTAAGGACATACCAAACTCCTCAATTTGCAGTGATAAACATGCCAAATGTTGCCATTTGTCTCGTTTAATTTATATTACAGTTAATGGGACCCAAGCATCTGAAAACCAACATTTGTCGTTTATATAAACGTCTGGCAAACTTTCATTACATTTAATCTTCATGCTGTTAGGTTACAGGATTTTTTCCTTTCCAATTTACTAGTCAGATAAATGAGAGAGGATTACCTCTACTGGAAATTTAACTGAGAATGATTTAGTTCCCTGATGTTACTGAATAACAGCCTGCAAATGTTAAGGCTCTTCTGCAACCCATAGTGATGAGAAATTAAATGTGTAAGTTGAATATACAAATTGTAGAAAAGAAATGAACCTCTGATTATGAAGATTATACACACACACACACACACACACACAACATAATGCAAACAGAAAAAAAAGAGGCTCATCTATTGCTCTACCTTCAGGTCATTTTGGTGACTCACTGTTGATATTTATGGTACAACACCCTTAATTTTAAAAATTAAATAGGCATATGAAGTACAACTTTTTAATATGAATTGCCCTGGCATGATTATCACTAAGGAACTAAGGAACTAACTCTATATCAGCTCTTACCAGGAACACTTTCAAAATTGACATGATTTTAGTTGTGAGCATTATTAGAGAATCATCATCAATACCATCATACTTTGGGAAAGAAATTCAAAATGATAGATTGATCATTATATAACTTTTCTACAATAAATTAAATTTCATGCTACTATACTCAAAAAAGGCTCAGGGATAATTTCTACAGCACACATTATATATATATATATATTATATATATATAGTTTAACACAAACCATCTCTCAAATGTGATTCAGGTATACTAGATTAAATACCCAGAAGGTAGATCTGTGGAGCTCATATTTATATGAGTGGTTAAAGTACATTTTTTTAAAAACTAAAACTACTGTCGAGTCTTTATATGAGTTTAGTTGTAGCTTCTCAGCTACTTCAGCCTCCATTTCCTGCATGACCACCAGCCAGATGGCAGTTGAAGTGATCCCTGCCAACTGGGACCTTGGTGAAACTGCATATAAACCTATCTTCAAGGATCTATAGCATTTTGACAGCCTTCAAAACCATTTGGTAATTTTCAGGAATTTTATAGTCTCTGAGCTTTTGATCGCTCCAGTTTACCTCCTTAACATGCCAGCACTTCCTCATCTTCTACCTCATTCCACTGCCTCATCACCTCACACCGCCACCACTATCTACCTGTCTCGCAGAGCAGGTATGAATTTGGCGGTGTGTGCTGAGAAGGCTGAGGGTCGTGGGAACTGCTCACTTCTGATGCACTTTAACTTTTCACCTTTTCTTTGCTTCCCATCTCTTCTCTCTGCTATAACTGCTACCGATATGTATATTCTCCTATAGCTCTGGTACAATACTATATCTTAAAAAGGAAAGACTGGATAGCAAATTGTACCTTCTGAAATAGCCACTCTTATTAAATATTGTTTCATGAAATATAATTCTTCCTGAGAAAACGTTATGCTAATTATTAAGGTGATTACATTTTCTTATAACTGAGAGTTAAACACCATTACTAGACTTTTTCCTATAAAAGTAAGCACAGATGCTCACAGAAAATCAAGGATTCCTTAATAATTATGTGAAAAATTTTGACAGCCAAATTTTAATTGCCTGTATTCTTTCAGTCTATAGTGTTGCTATAATGAATAAAAAAAACCTCATGCCTTTCCACACAGAAAGTCATAGTGTTTTCAAATGACTCTAGCCTCCATTAATTCATTCAAGAAGGGTTTCAGAATACCCAGAGTATGCCAGGTATTACCTTAGGCCCCCATAGCTGACAACAAAGAGAAAGGAGAAAAAATATGGGCAATGTAATCTAAAAACAAAATAACAAACTATGCATTACATTGCATAACAATAAATACAAAGAAGACAAATTAGGCTCAGAGGGCCATTGAAAGGAATCAAATCAGAGGGATGGAATTTTAAATAATGTGGTCAGGGAAAGTCTCAGCAGGTGCCAGGTGAGGACAAGAGAAAATTTCTCTACTCCTCCCACAGGCCTAGAAGAAGCTAAATCTACTTCTGAGGAAAAAAGGAGATTTTGGATCGAAGACCCTTCCATGATGCAGGCAAGCAGCAATTACTGAAATATGCAGATGAAAACCAGTGAACACACAATACAGTATACAGATGATGGAAAATAAATTAAAAGGGGGAAAAATGAAGAAGCATCAAGACTAACACCTGTCCTTGGACATCTCAAATATCATTTGAAACACAGTGACAACATTCCACAGCTAACACTTGAAGACTGCGGTGCCTTGAAGATTAAAGTATCAGCAATAAAACCAAAACCCAGCTCAACTACTTATTATAATGACACAATGATAAGTGACTCAAGGAGCCTGCATATTTCCAGACTTAAATATTCTTAATTTCAGTGTCTAATATGACTCCTGTAATATTGACTTTGTTAAAAAAAAAACAAAAACAAGCAAGCAAACAACAACAACAAGCATACCTCCCTGGCTGATGTGGCTCAGTGGACTGAATGCCTGAGAACCAAAACGTTGCTGGTTTGATTCCCAGTCAGGGCACGTGGCTGGGTTGCAGGCCAGGTCCCCAGTTGGGGGCATGTTAGAAGTAACCTATCAATGTATCTCTCACACACTGATGTTTCTCTCCCTCTCTTTCTCCCTGCCTTCCCCTCTTTCTAAAAATAAATGAATAAAATCTTAAAAACATACAAAAAGAACATATGTGGAGTCAACTGAACCAGATATAGAGATATCCAGTAGATTTTAAAACAATTAAACTATTAAATAACTATGGTATGGGTTAGAAATTTAATGGAAAAGGTAGACAACATGCATGAACAATTGGGAGATTTCATTATAAAAAAATAAACAAAAAAAGAGCCAAATGAAAATTCTGAAGAAAAGGGAATTGCTATATACGTAATGAAAAATTCCTTCAGTGGGCTCACCACAAACATGACATAGCTAAAGAAAAAATTTCTAAAATTGGAGGTAGAAATTGCTGGAAATTGAAACATAAAAAAAGAGGACAAAAATAATAAATATCACCACAGCAAAAATAAAATGTACAAAACTGTGCCAAAATTTCAGTTTAACAAATGTGTTATTGGAGGAGACACAGAGAGAAAGAGAGAGAAAGAGAGAGAATACAAAAAGAATGGAAGTAATACTGGAACAAAAAATATTAAAAAATAATAAAATATACCAATACACAGATTCAAGAAGCAAAAAATATCTCAAGCAAGATGAGTACCCCACAAAAATATAAATAGATATCATACAGTGTATCATAGCTAAACTGCTGAAAAATAGGAGACAAAGAGAAACAATAAAGGAAAGAGAAATATGAAGATTTTTTGCATACAAACACTCTTTTAGATGAAAAAAATCTGATAGAATTCATAGCCAGCATTCTTATACCACAAAAACTGTTAAACATAGTTTTTCAGAGAGTAGGATGAAAAATTTGAATGTACTCAAAGATATGGAAAACTTTGGGAAAAAAGAGCTATTGTTTTTTCTTATCTTCACTCGGTCTTAATATTAATTAGCCACTGAAAGCAAAAATAACAATATATCTTATGGTACTTATAGGATGTGAAAATAAAACATGCGACAACAATAGCACAACTTTTTGAAGGGAAAAATAAAAATGATTCTAAGATAAACTGTGTTTTATATTTTATCTTTACTACTTTTGTAGTGTACTTAATTTTGTAGAAAAAAATATGTGACTCTATACATGAAAATAATAGTCTCTACTGAAAGAATTGACAAAAAGGTTAAACCTTAGTGACTTCATAACACAAAAGTTTCTTTCTTGTCATATGAAAATTGGGAAGCTCCTTAGGGATGCTTGTCCTTCATACTATGACTGGAGATATGTGTCATTTCTACCTTGTAGTTCTCTTATCACAGGGCCAGAAAAGCAATTTTCCCTTTTTCTTCTCTTGAAATATGGTCTGTAACAATTTAGGAATCAATAAAATTTTACACAATATTAAGGAAGGAAAATTTAGAAGGTTTTAATTTTTTAAGAGGATGGTTTATATACTTTTCTATGATATTCCAGAAATTTTTATGCCCTTTGTTTCTAAAATTTAGGTAATTTGCTCTGGCTGTTGTAGCTTAGCAGATTGAGTGCAGGCCTGCGAACCAGAGGATGGCAGTTTGATTCCCAGTCAAGGCACATGCCTGGGTTGCAGACCAGTTCCCAGATGGGGACACACGAGAGGTAACCATACATTGATATTTCTCTCCCCCTCTCCTTCCCTTTCCCCTCTAAAGATAAATAAGTTTTTTGAAATCTTAAATAAAAAAAATAAAATTTAGATAATTTTAGTCATTTTTTACTATTTTAGACATATCACAGAGGATTATGCTTGTGTTTATGCATGTGCATATCTTACAATTTTTATTTCTAAAGCTATGATCATCAATATCAGAAGTGGTCAACTGGAACCATCCATAGCTGCATTTATTTGCTATTTTTCAAAAGTTGAGTAGTTTTAACTGATACATACATAGTACAGTAAAATTGCAGAAATTCCTAAGAAGTTAATTCTCTGGGTTCACTATACTGGAAATTGTTTAGCATATCCCAAACAATAATTTGATGTGCAAATTTGCACAGTTAGAAGGTTCACAGGTAGTTTAAGAGAAATATACAAAATTTCAACTTTTTTAAAAAGGAAAGAACTTCCTTTCACCATGTAGTAATTTAGAAAACTAGAGGGAAAAGTAGTAACACTTTTTATTGTCAAAGTTGAATAAGTGAACAAAGAATGGCTCAACAGACAATTGTTTAAAAATAATAAAAATATGATGAGTGTTTTTAAACATTATAGAATAAATTTAATTTTATATTTCTCCCAATGATCATTTTTACCAATTCAAATACTATAAAGCATTTGTGAGTCCCTTCATCACAGTCTAAAAAGAAATTCCTAGACCTCTAGATGAGACTCAGAGCACACTGTCAGTGCCTTAATTTAAAGATTGCTTGCTGTGGGATTCTCATTCGCCACTGTGTGCATGTCTGGCGGAACAAGTAATTTTCATGAATTAATAATAACAAGGTAATAATCAGAGATCATTTTAATACTAGAAATGTGTTTTGTAGTCAGAAAATCATTCTTTATCAAGCATACTATAATTTACAGTAATTCGACAATTAGTGTATGTTTTGCTGTTATTGATTGTTTTCACTAGTTTTGTGGTTATGTTTTTTTAACTGTCAGAAAAATCTGCCCTGGCTGGTGCAGCTCAGTAGATTGGGTGCAGGCCTTTGAACCGAATGGTTGCTGGTTCGATTCCCAGTCAGGGCACATGCCTGGGTCCCCAGTTGTCAAGAGGCAACCACAAAATTTTTCTCTTCCTCTCTCCTTCTCTCTAAAAGTAAATAAATAAAACCTAAAAAAAGAAAAAAGAAAAAATTTAACACCACACTCTTTTTTAGACAGACATTAAGATATATTCACCTGTTCTGTGGAAAAATTTTAAGAGAAAACATGCATATCAAGCTCCTTAAAAATGGCAATTATTACAGGGTATTTACTGATAGTCACCCGGACTGTATGAAAGCAATTATTGCTTTAACTCTAATAGTTTAATGCTCATTACCTCCTGCTGACTTCACGGATAAAGCGGCAAAAGTGGCACCAAGTGTCAAAAGATCACTATCTATACTACAAAGTATGTGATGGTAAATTACATTAGTTACAGAGGGACTTTGTTTGCATATGAAATGAGTGAAAATATAAGAACTCTCATGTTCATAGCTTTTGGAATTTAATATTTTTGAATTATGTCTTTGCTCTATTTCCTTCAATTGCCAAGGCTGGGGGAGCATCTTATGGTTCCCTTTTTGCCAGAGTGACGAGATCTCAAACACGTAAAATGATCCAAGGATGCTTGATCAGTAAATGACAGTGTTCAAACCTAAGACATTCTTTCCACATTTAGATTCAGAGTGACTTTTTCTCTTGATGCCCTCTACCCCCACATACCCAGATTTATGTGGGCTTGAGAAGTATGGTTTCCTGGTAAAATATAGGACACCTTGCTAAATTTGAATTTCAGATTAAGAAGTAATTATTGTGTTTTACCATATTTATGTTCTGAATAATGCATGGGGTATACTTCTGTGATATATGTATGCAACATATAAGTATATGTTTTTTCTGAAATAAAAGTTTTGAGCACTTTTTAAACTTTGTTTGGTTGATTTGGGCTAAATAGGTCAATTCTAATTTGTGAGAATACACAAAGACCCCATGTCAATAAACTGAGCAAGGGGAAATGAGTGTTAAACTGTTAAATGCAAACTGAAAAATGCTTCTAGGAGTGGTAGAAATCCACTATAAATCTTCGATATACCCAAAGTTCTTCAAACATGACTCTAAACCAGTAAAAAGAATGAGGCCACTTCCACCAAACAGTGATTCACAAAATCAATCATCCATTTTTACTTTATGGATTTCCACTTTACTCTGAGTATTATTTGTTCATTTGTGCTTTTTATTCTTCTGCCAGCAGTGAATCAGTCCTTTACTCACCACTGAACATGTTAAACTTAGCTCCCAGCCCTAAGGGACTCTGGACACTAAAGACTCAGTTGGACACAGATGTAGCTGATTTCAATGCCAGTAGTAGAAGACTGGGTACATTTACATCACATTTATGGATACAAATTTAAGAGCCAAGATTTTGAAACCAGATATCATGGGTTTAAATCTTGACTCTGACACTTGCTACGTAACCTTAGAAAAATTACTTAGTCTTTCTCCTTAGAATTTTTCATCTGTCATCTGTGGCTGATATGATACTAATCTTCAATAGTTTTTATAAAGAACAATGACAATGCATGTAAAGTGCTTATAATGGTTTAGGGTACATGGTAAGGATTGCATATGCATTACTTAAGCTATTGTTATTAATATTATTACTTATTTCATATTTTAAGCTACATCCTCTGTACAGACAAAACCGGCAAATGGTAAACTTAATTTTGTAATTCAACTAATATAATCACAGAAGTAGCCATAATACATACTTCTAAAGATATTGTGTGTAGTCAATCAATAATAATAGGTAGAGGATATATATGAATTAGATTTTGGTCATTAAATAATTTTTGTAAGTTACTAAAAAAGAGTTTCCAAATAACATTAAAAATAGAGAGAGAGGAATAATATAAGTAATGTATAAATTGAACCAAACACACCCACATTAGAAGGCCATTTGATGCTTTCTTTGTGTGTTCTTTCCATTTGGAGAGACTCTAGATTTGTAACTGGAGGAATTAGTGAAGGTGAACTCACATAAATGAACAAAGTCGTAGTGATGGAAAAATCAAAATGTCCCAGAGGAAGTAATGCTGGCAAAAATGTCATATTAAAAAGTACTTGGAGTTATTTCATGACATTGAAAGCTTAAGAAGATAAAGTGGAAATTAATCCAAACATAGAAAGAAGCATGACAACTTTATAAGCAATAAAAATAATGCTTGGTCCATAAGTTATATTACAAGAAGAAGAAAAACATTTTTAAACTACTCTTTTCTCTTTTACAAAGAAAAAAAGACACTTTAATTCTCAATGAACCACTATACAATGTCATTCACCTCATCATTATGCAGTCACAGTGTTGTAAGAAAAGATCAACTTTACCATTTTTTTACTTCCTTAGACATTTTTAATTGACAATAAGAATATCCAACATTTTGCAAATATTTTAAAGGCCATAGAGTGTATAACTTTTCCCACTGATTACTGAGATTGCTTTGTATGATTGCAGTATCATTTTCATAGTCCTATACTCTATGATGCCTATGGATCTTATAAACCTTCTGCTGTGTCAAATCATAAGGAAAAGAGCATCTTGGGAAGGATATTCAACACCCCTGAAAATTTTTCATAAGAGCTCAAATGAACAAAACTGGCAATCTTTGTAACAGTGTTATCATATTTCATAAGATATAATTAAGACATGTTACTAACAATATATATGAAAGCTAAAGAATAACCAATCAAAGCCAGAACCTAAGATTTAACTGCCCCAAAAGAAGAATATGAGATAAAGATATTGTTTTCTATTTCAACAGTTATAGCATTCTTTGTTTGTAATTATTGTTTCTTGGTAGTCACCAGTATTATTTGGGAAAAGTGGTTTATGAATCAAAGAAACTACCACACATTCATTTCCTCCTTTACTTATTTAATATAAAATAATTCATAACATAGAAATATGTTTCACACAAAAATATATGTCTAATATACCATACTTAATTAAATTGATGTTACAGTTGTAATATGTTTTTATTAAAAAATAAAAAGAAACTATGACCAATATTTTCTATGAATAATTTATTGGGTATATTGGTTGGTCTTCATAGTCTTTATCATATATGTTACCTGTAGAAAACCCATAGCTAAAAAGAGACAGTTTTACAAATTTATTAGGAAAATATGAAATAAATAATTTGCTTAAGAAACTCTTAAAACTTCTCTACCTTCGGAATTTCATTTCTGATTCTCTTTTTGGCTTAAAGTAGTTAATGTTTATGTTTTCACAAACTACAATTCTTTGATTCATCAAAAGCATTAGTGGTACAATATTTCCTAAAAGAATCTTGAAAAGAATTAAAAGCCAGCCTTGAAACTGTATAGCTCTAGCCGGCCTGCCTTTGACTCCGGCTTGGGAAGTGTTAGAAAGCACCTCTGATTATCTTTCTCCCACCTCCCATGATATTTAGCTCCTTGTGATTAGGAGATTATTCTTCTCCTGGTGGTTTTCTCCCCAGCCATTAATCTTTTTATTTTTGTTCTTTAGAGAATAATCAAGTGCTTATCTTTCATTTCTTCTACATTTAATATAAATATACTTTGTCTTTAGAAAGCTTGAATAATTTATTTGGGGACTACTACCATGGATTCAGGACTTAAGGCATTTAGCTCACTTGATCTTTAGTGATAGGTCTATTATGGTTTTATAACCTCAATTTTTAAAAATAATATGTATTTTCTATTATGATGAACATTTGTTAATATTTCTTTGGTATTATTATTTCTGAAGGCAAAATACCTGATGAATATGTTTTGAAGTTTAAAGCTTTAAAATTGTTAACTAAGTTCTACAAAAAATAAAATGTTGCATTTAATTGCAAATTTTGAGGCATATTTTTGTATGATTAGGTATCTTTGAGGCACATTTATAATCTGATGCTAAATGCAGGCTATTAAGATAACTTACGTAGGTGGAAAACTTATTCAGAAAATGATGTTTGAAGCTCCTGAATGCAGGTGGAATTTCTCAATAGGCCTTACTTAAGACTGCTGGCCACCACAATGACAGTCTACTCTGAAACTCCAGCAATCAAAGCCAACAAAGTTGGCCCCTGTCTCTTCATGACACACCCTGGGTGAGGCTCTTATCTTATTAACTCTTTAGTTAGCAATCTTTCCGATCATGGGTAAACAATGGAAATCATGCTCAAGAAGTAGTAATAATGAATGAAGGTCTTTTAGAATTAAAGAAGCTGTTTTGGAGCAGAGAAAATGATTAACCTGATAATTTGCAAACTGCTAAATGCAAAGGGATTTGCTTGAGCTTAAAAGTATTTTCTTTATTGCTATAAATTATAAAAGTATTATAACAGCACTCATGTCAGAAAGAGATATCAATAAATGTGTCTATGAGAGAAAAAATGAAATCTGGAGAAATCCATAGAGTAACGCTGTAAAAAAGTTTAAAAGCACAGGTAAAATGGATTTTACATACTTTTCTATTATGTCTTTGTAATCTGTTATGCAAAATACATCTTAGTTCTGTTCAGCTGTGGTTCAAGTGCTCAAAAGCCATGTGTGGCTAGAGGCTGCCGTATTTGATGGCACTGAATTAGGGATTTATCCTCTTCTTAGTACAAATAAATATGTATAGAGATATTTTTCTTTCTTGTGTATATAGGACAAGGCCATATTATTTTCTCACTTCCCCAATTCCTTCACAAGTCCCTAGCCAACATGACATGTCATGCTTACTTCAGCATCTGATCATGCATCTGTCACTAGTATGCACCACACAGAGATATTTCTCTCTTCCTGCATTATTACAATGATAAAGCAACTCTTTTTGTAAAATATTACTGACCTGTGTACTTTAAGAAATTTTTCTTTTTCTTAAAGATTTTTTAAATTTATCTTTAGAGGGGAAGGGAAGGAGAGGAGAGAAATATCAATGCATTGGTTGCCTCTCGTGAGTCCCCTCCTGGGAACTGGCCTGCAATCCAGGCATGTGCCCTGACAGGGAATCGAACTGTGATTGTGTGGTTCACAGGCCCGTGCTCAATCCACTGAGCTACACCATCCAGGGCAGAATTTTTCTTAAACTGATGATTCACGCAACTGTTTTTGCTTTCAAGAAATTTAGAAAAAAATAAATAATTAAAATACAAATGATTAAATTCAATGTTCATTTTACTTGTATTAAAAACAAGAGTAGATTGGAAATGCAGCAGCTATAGGCACAAGTAGACACGTGTCTGAATCCTGGTGTTGACAATTATATGATCTGGAGTGTGCCACTTAGTTTTAACTGGGTCTCAGTTTTCTAGATTATAAGACTTGATATGTAGCTATATTAGACAACTTGTCTAAAGTCACACTTGGTAGTGCTTGATTAAGTTGGCCTTGGGCCTCTAAAGAGGTCTGGTATATATCAATACTTTAGAAGAAAATTAATTAGTGATATAAATAAATATTTAATCAGCTTTCAGCTATCAGGACATGGTTTAGTGGCAAATGACCAATAAAATGTTACTGAATTTCAAACAAGAATAATGACAGGGTGAACAGAAATATGCAGAACGACATTATAGTAAAATGAGTATTTTTTGTCTTGCAGAAAAGCAGTGAAGACAGCAATGTCAGTATGCCATCCAAATCACGAAAGAACTTGAATAAATGTATTCAGTCAGGAAATCACATGATGCCTTCGGGGAAAAAAATGACTGAACTTTTTGGAAGCAGCATTAACACTTTCTGGAAAGGAGGAGAATTCATACTGTGGACATAAATGACAGATTACCTAGTTTAAACTGGTAGCAAGGCACTAATAATGAAGGAGGTCTTCAGAGAAGAAATTCTAACAGTGATGTCTGTGTTAGTTCTAAAATACTTGCTTTTGTACTGGTCTTGTCTTTCCATGTTGAACAGCTTTGCACTTAGAATATTCACAAAACTAGAGCAGTGATTTTCTATCACTGCTAGAACCAGGGTCTAAAATTCAGTCCTGAATCACTAAAGCCAAACGTTTTATATATAGTAGCTCTAATTCTAATGATAATATGAGATAGATACCATTTTCTTCTTTAGTGTACAAGGAAAACGAGGTGTAGAAAGGTTTATAAATTCTTTCAAATTCACAGACTTCGCGTGTGATGAAGCTGGGAGGAAGACTTAAGTCAATTTAGTGGCTGAGCTGCTCCGTCCCATCTTATTTGATGTATCTTTAAGTTTTAGACAGTTATTATGATTGTCCTTCCTTTTTATTTATTTATTTTATTATTATTATGTCTATCCTCACCCAAGGGCATTTTCTCATTGCTTTTGGGGGTGGGGGAGAGAGAGAGAGAGATCGGTTGCCTTCTTGTATGGGCCAGCCTGGATATGTGCTCTTATGGGGGAATCGAACTCCAAGACCTTTCAGTCCACTGGACAGTGTTCCAACTAACTAAACCCACCAACCAGGGCATGGTTGTCCTTTCTTTTTAAAACTCATATATTTCTCTTCCTGACTTGTTTTAATAACTGCTGTATACCAATCAAAAAGAAAACAGCATGATTCATGGACAATCCCATTTGATCCACAATTCAGTTAAAAAAAAAGAGAAAGGTGATCTTTCTCACCTCTGTAGGAAAACAACTCTTCCAAAAGGCCCTCCCACTCAAATACCCAACTCAAAAATGCTTTTGTTCTAATTATTTATTCTACACTCGTGTCTTACCACTTTTTATAAACAATTTTTAAAGCAAGGAGAGGACTTCCAGATATCTAATTTTGTGTTTTTTTTCAGCTGTTAGATCCTTATATTCAAATAGTCAGCTTTTCTATTTGCATTTTAAAATGGGATGATAGTGTGATGGCAGAATTGCCCATATTGTGTAAAAGATGATTATATGTTGGCTCTTTTTATCAGGATCTATTTGTGCAGACCAACTGACAAAAGATGAGTAGGATATGTGAAAAAATGAAAGATTTAGTATTCTCAATAGAAAATTACAATTTTATGTTGAGGCTCCAAAAAAAAAGAGAAAGTTCTGAGTGTTTATTTTGGTTAAATTGTCAACTGAATTTGCTGTTTTATAAGATGAATTTAAATGGAATTTTTTATAAATGCACATTTTATATATAGGCATATAGCCTTGTATATGTGCATAAATTGACTACCGCTGAAAAGAAAATAAAATCATAATCCTATTCAGCATAATGGAAAGTGTGAGTCATTCTTTTCCTTCCGAAGCTTGTTCACCTCCTTCGTTCCCCATTTTAGTTAATTGCAGCATCCTCCTACCAGCCTCTCAGCTTAGGAAATACAGAATTATCACATCATCGTATTCTTATGTCCTTTAGTATACATCCTACATCATTTCCCAAATCCTTCATGGACTTCTATGTCTTCGCATAATTTATTCATGCTGGTTCCTCAGCCTAGACTTTTACCTTTCTTAATTCAACGTACCTGTATTCTCCATTCGATTCAGGTAATCAATCAGAAGATTCTGAATTAATATATCTTCCCTCAAATTTTACATAGCAATTATCTTTTCCTCTTTTGCATTCTTCAGATCTAGATCAGTTTCTTTAAACACCTTTAACATTTTTGAGCTTGTCTTCTCTAACTTATTACGTCTATTTCTTATCTCTCCTATAGTTTAAAATGGCTGAGAAAGTTCAATGTGCAGCATTAACATTTAACTGACTGATTCAATGTTTGAGCTTGTCCTTCCAAAATAGATACTATGTGAGAATAAACTAGACGTATTTGGAGGCTGCGTTGGCTTTGTTTTACTTTATTTTTTTGAAATAAAATTTACTAAAATATTTCTAAATAGCTTTTGTATCACAAAAAAAACAATAAATGTTCATGACAAGTGAGATTTGATTCTAAATAAAGGCATATTTAACAGTGTATTTCTCCTTGATTTAATAATACACATCCAGCTAGTCACTAATTAATGAGAAGGCATTTGAAAAGTCATATTTTTAGTATGTTTTAATTGTTTTTCTAAAATTAAGAATCCCAATTAGACCATCACCCTGTTATTCTTATGCTTAAAAAATCTTTCAAGAGCAACAAATTTACAGATTGAAATGACCATGACCTATAGAATGATAAAAATTGGCAATTTGAAACAGCAATCTATTGATCTGTAAAATAAAATGTAATGCATAAAAGATAAAGTTCAATGATGCTATGAAAAATATTGGCTTTTGAGTTAAAAAACAAATAGCACAACAATATGAATAAATTTAATGTCACTGAACTCTACACCTACATCTGTTTAAAATGGTAAATTTTATATTATGTGTATTTTGCTACAATAAAAAAGAAATGAGAAAATCAAAAAATAAAAATAAAAGAACAAATAGCAGATAAAGACAACTGTTCTATTTTAAATAAATTGAAATATAAAATTGAGTTCACAGTTGTTAAAAATTCAAAATTAAAGTAATGCGATGGCTGCACCATATATTTTTTCCTTTTCTAAAACAGAATTTAAAGATTTCCTCCCTGAGCTCTGCCTGGGGTGTAGCTCAATGGATTGAGCACAGGCCTATGAACCAAAGAATAGCTGGTCTGATTCCCAGTCAGGACACATGCCTGGGTTGCAGGCCAGGTCCCCAGTATAGGGTATGCTAGAGGCAACCACACATTGATGTTTCACTCCCTCTCTTTCTCCTTCCCCTCCCCATCTCTCTAAAATAAATAAACAAAATCTTTTAAAAAATAAATAAATAAATAAAATCTTAAAAAAACATTTCCTCCCTGAGAGAGAATGTGAAGATCGTCTCAGTTTCCAGGCAGACATGCCCAGTCCTGATGTCAGGTCCAAAGAGAGGACATATGTCCCTTTCCAGCCCCTGGTACAGTCTTTCAGAAATACAGCCCAAGACTGACATTCAGAGTCAGGGCAGGTAGCATCTCCAGATTCCCTCCCAAATTCTGTGAGGTGGTAACAAAACAAAATAGACTGTTTGTTTGTTTGTTTTTCAAACATTGCATCTAATTGAAAATATTATACATATAGCACAACAATGTGAATGGAGTATTATATCCTAAGAAGAAAATAAAAGGAAAAAAACAGCATTGTAACTTTCAGCTATAAAATAAATAAGGTCTAAATACCTAATCTACAAAATGGCAGCTATAGTTGATAACACTATTATGTAACCTAAACTTGCTAAGAGAGTAGAACTAACATGTTCTTACAGACACAAAGATAAATATGTGAGGTGATAAATGTGTTAATTAAGATATAGGGAGAATCTTTCACAATGCACATTTAAATCATCATAATATATACTTTAAATATTTTATTTTTTTAAATTTTACCTCAATAAAACTGAAAAAGGTGCTGTATTTCTTGAATATAAATTTTGTATAATTGTTCTTTTTAATTTTAAGCGCTGAGTTTACATGCTTCCTGAAGTCATGTACATGTTTCCATATGAAGTAGTTCAGTAATACATGACCTGGCATTGGGAAAAAATGGTTTTATAAAACATTCCCTTATTCTTATAAGAAGTGAAAAGTAAGGAAAAACACCTAAATGCTCATTATTTAAACAAATTTTTCCCAGACTAAAGTGACTAATGTCCCCAATCAGGCACGTATAACATCAATCCAGGGTATAGTGTCTCCACTATTACAACTAAAAATGTGATCTGTGGGCAAGGACTATTGATATTGCCAAGAATCTGAGAAATTCAGAATCTCATGTCTCTTTCCAGAGAAGATCCTTGGTGTTTGCATATGCTCGTTAAAATGTGAGAAGTTCTGGACAATTGAATGTGGATAGGAAAGACACAATACTACAGAGATCTCTTGCTGACCAAAATAAGGAGTTAAAGTGTCCTGGGTCCTATGCAAAACATCATAGCAATTAGGATAAATATGTGTGAGTACAAAGGGAGAACACAGACACACCACAGGCTATTCAATGCCACGTATCAGAGGAACGAGCTTATATTCATTGTTGCCAAAATTCCTGTTTTTTCCCAGAGGCAGGAATTAATCAGCTACTGAATTTTTATTTTGTTAACATTTGAATCAAGAAGAGGATGTTTCTGAATTTTCTAGATTGTTGTCTGAGAGACAACCCTTATTGTCTGAGAGACAGCATATCATACTCGAAATTATGCACTATATGTTGCTGCTCTTGTACTGGCGAGCAAGTTGCAACTGAGCTTTTGGGATCATTTTAAAGGGCAGAACAAACATACCATCTCATTTGCTTATTTTACATCAGAAAATATACAAACGCTAGGAAGCTTGCTGTAATAAGGTCCTATCCTTAGAATGAGAAGTAAAAAAAATGCAATGCTTTGCTATCCTATTCAATTATTATGTCAAAAACAGAGACTGGCTTGATGTCCCTTCATGATGTTTTTAATGCAAATGTGGCATTAGCTGTAATCTACATTGGGAGTGTAAATAAATAAACACACAGACAAACACACAAGGAAATAAAACAACCAATTGGTTGAGGAATAATTGAGTGAAGTTCTTGTTGTAGGGGCAACTAGTAAACTATGTGAGGGATTATATGGAATTGTTAGATATCCTAAAAAGTCAAAACTAGGAAAATTGGGCAACTGTGATGACAAAGAAAGTCAAAACCCCAGGCAAGTCAATCCTAGCGCATGTCTTGACACTCCTTCACCAACTTCGTACTTGTTTGAAACCTGTGTGCTACCAGCTAAGTGCCTATTCTACCTATATTTGCTCCAGAGCAAACCCTATGATAGTTGAATTCAGAAAACTTATAATCAATATTCAATTCTCGCCCTGGCTGGTATAGCTCAGTGAATTGAGTGTGGGCCTGCAAACCAAAGGATCACAGTTTGATTCCCAGTCGGGGCACATGCCTGGGTTGCAGGCCATTTCCCAGCAGGGCATGCATGAGAGGCAACCATACATTGATATTTCTCTCCTTCTCTCCTCTTCTCCTCAAAGATAAATAAATAAAATCTTTTAAAAATATTCAATTCTCTTAGTGGACTGACTAAAAAGAGATAATTTCAAGTATTTCAAATGCTTTAAATAAATCCATAATATTTACAGTTGAAAATATTTATCTAAAAATCATAGTAAATATTGCCCTATGAAGACATATATAAAATATAGATATCTATAAATCCCTATTTTAAACAAAGTTACTAATTATATGTCCTTTACTAATAATTTATATCATATGAAGGGGGCACCCAAACTGATTTTATTTATAAAAATATGTATTTATTCTTACACATTTAAACATCAGTCACCTGCAAAGTAGTCTCCCATTGATGCAATACACCAATTGAGACTTTTTTCCATTGCTCACAACAGCTTTTGACCTTGTCAATTTTGATGCCTTTTAGTGCTTCTGCTTTCCACATCAGTAAAATGTTTCCCTTTGAGGATTTTTTCATCTGAGGAAACCAAAAAGAGTCGTTTGGTGTGAGTTGGGTAAGTAGAAAGGATAGGGCAAGAGGGTCATGTCATTTTTGTTCACGAACTGCTGAACACTCAGATCGGTGTGGGCAGGTGCACTCATCCATCACCCGTCATGAAACAGGCAAACATGTTGAAAGGATTTTCCCAGAAAAATTCATTGAAGTCGAACTTGGCCTCTCATAACAATACCAGCTGGTACACTAACACGGATGGGGTTCTAGAACACTCATCTAGTGGGGAACCTGTATTACATAAGTCCTGCCCTTCAGAAGATAATTCTGTTTTTATGGGGGTCCTCCCTCATATTGCATTCTCATACATTAAAAACTTAAATGTTATTTTTATTATTTGATTTGAAGTGATAGTTATATTTATCATGCATATGATGGCACAATGATATCAATAACCATAAGAACTTATTAGCTCCCTCATTCTGTGTTCTCTTAATGTTCCACCATAGAACCTTTACCACCAATCTGTATGTTCAGCCTGAGCCTGCAACTCAACATGAGTTTTGTTAGAGGTAGAGAAAGACAAGAGCAATGATTAAGATATATGATATCTTAATGGTCTAACAATAGTTTTTCTACATATCATTTACCACCCCGATCCTATCAAACATTGTTGAGAACCGCTCTACCCGGTTTCAGGAGTTGTAACTGCCCCCCATCGCTAAGCCTGAGTGACCTCCGGACTGTGAGTCACTAAGGAGAGGAAGCTTATCTCCCTGGCAGCAGCGCTGCTTCTGCTTCATCCATCTCCTGTCCCCAGTGCTTGGTTGGTTAGTAAGAGATGGGTACAAACCCTCAGAGGAGGGGCAACCTAAGCCAGACACGATTACTTGGGAGGCCATCAAGGAAGGACTTGGGGGGCTGCCACAAAGAGAGAGTGATGGACCCTTGCCCTCCAGCTATTCTGACATAGCCTGAGTCCCCATTTCCATCTGGGAGAAGCACTTCCTGGCTCTAATCCACTTAAGCCTAAAAACCTGTGATGGGGAAGGCGGTGCAGCCCCTTGCCCAGCTGCAGCTGGATCCGGGGTGATTTGGCATAAGAAAGAATTCCTAAAGTCCTGTGAAGTCTGCTTTGTTTGCTAAGAGTGATTTCATTCATATGATAAGGGTCCAAGCAGGAAATGAGTATGTCTCCCAAAATTTTTGCAACCCCCTTACCTGAAAGACACTGACTCAGATTCAGCCTCCAGATTTCTTTGAAATGTTATCTACTGTTTGATCCTTGCTGTCTTACACTGACTGATGAGCCTTACTTGTATTCCTGTGTATTACAACCCAATAAAAGCCATTGAAGAAGAGGTTCTTGGTGTTTCTCCTCTGAGAGAGCGACCACCTCCCCTCCCCAAGCAGATCATGTCTTGGTAGTTTCACTTTCATCTGTGGCAGACAGGGGGACTTTGTGGGCAAAGTTGCCCCCACATAACATAGTTCAGACAGTAAATAACTATACCTACGTACTCCCTTTGCTTTCCTTTCCTATCAACCTTTTGCATCTGAATAGTACAGTCTCAGGAGACTCTTTCAACCCAGTTTATACACATCTCATTTTGTAGGCCTGAAGGGAGAGATCCTGGTCTGATGCAAAAATAGACTTGCCTAAAATACTAATGTGATAAATGATACAATCCCACTCAAAGGTTTTTCTCCTTCAATTAAAGTTTTAAAAAATCCATGCCTTCCATATGAAAAAACACGGTGAGTTTTGATGCTTTCTTAAGTGGAGCACAGTGATTTTTTCCCCCTAACTTATTTTTCTTCTTTTCACACACAATTGATTCAAATAACCATGAAATTGTATTTCTGTCTAGGATGAAATGTATAGAAAGCAGACATTAACATATTACCAAGAGTAATTTCCTCTTCAATATAGAACACAACACTCTAAGTTTTAAGTTATCTATGTTGTTAATATTTGAATATATATAACAATTAAATTTTATATTAAATTAGATAATACTAGTTAGTTTAAAGTTAATTTTAAAAAGGACCAAAATTTTTAAAGAATCTCATATGTACATGTACTTGGAAAACTATGTAAAGGACAAATTAGAACAAAAATTTTCCCAAGAGAACTAATCCATCAATCATTCTTAAAGTGAATTTGCTTTTAAGGACATTCATGTTAAAGGATTTAGCAATTTCAAAGATAATTTAAATTATGAGACAAGTATAATACTCCTAAGAAGTATTTTATTCATTTTAAATTGCAGGAGATGAGGTTAGTGAAACTGTACTCTTTTAACTGGATAACTAGTAAATTGCATACAAAATTATTCACTTTATATTGTTTAATATAGTAACTATCAACCTGAAAAATGTAAATTATTTTTACAAATGTTTGTGTGTCGTATGCCTTTGGACCAGCTGCATAAGGACAGCATTTTAAACTACTTCTGTGTGATGCCAGGTTAGACTTTCACCATCTAAAACCCTCTGGGACATAGTGAAACATATGAAAGTTTGTAAACACTTTGAACAATGCAAAGTGTACTATACAACCCCTGAAATTAGGCAGGGCACTCAGCTCCCATTCTGAGATTTCTTTGACTCATAAATCCTAACAAGATGGATTACCTATTTTCCTAGTTTACTCTAGATTAGGAACTGCAGTTAGATTAGAAGCAACGAAGTAGCCGAGGGAGAAGGTGGAGAGGGGTGTTGATTAAAGGGATTCTGACAGCGGTGCTCAGTTACCACTGACAGCTTATCGGTGTGGAACACAGAAACTCTCAAGCACATGCAGAAATGTGCTGTGTGTTCTAGCTCAGAACAAGAATGGAGATACATGATGATGGTGATTAGTCACTAAGAAAATAATTAGATTATGTGCTGTGTTCTCCAGGAAGAAAGAAAGTGAAATGTACCCTTTGCCTTTTGGGAGAATTTCCACAAACAGCCATCCCTGCCGCCATAAACGGAAATCATTGGCAAATGATGGGACAGACTTTGTTCATGTAGAATATTCACTAACTTAAACTGTGGTATCATGATAAAAATTTCTCTCGACTTCCCTATTTCTTTTAGGATTTTATTCCGAAGCAAATTAGGATTATAAAAATATGAATATGAATTCAAGTTTTGCTCTTAAAGTGTGTGTCTTTGGGCAATGAAGTTTATTCACGGTTGAGCATTCACTTCTGCAAACTCCAGTGTAACTTACATCATTAATTTCAGTGCAGATCAAACAAGAGTGATTGAAAGTGAATTTAGGCTGATGGTTTTTGTGATAGAGAAGTCACTGATGTTAGTGTGTTGGTGTCAGCCCTCTTCCTTCAGTAACTGAGTGGATTTGAGATCCTGGAGTACTCTTTTCAAATAGTCTGGGTATAAGAGCTTGCTGACTTTAAGGAGATAGATATTAAACTGATTAATTGAGCTTATTTTGTGGGTTCTTCTTGGTTCTAATTGATGTTAAAAATATATTATCTGTATCTCTTAAAAGAACATAAGGAAATCAAAGCTTCTAATTATAAAAACAATTACTAAAAATAAAATGAAAAGACATTAATTATATTTACTATCTAATATAATATTATGTTATATAAGGTAGACGATAAAATATAAATAACGTTTAGGAAGAAAAAAGTATATTTTAAAATTCTTCTTTCTTAAAGGAGAATATATTTTAAAGGATTAAAAACCCTATAGACCTGAAGTTTTAGGTAATTATATAGCCAGTTAATTACTCCCTTCCCGAGGGTGGTAGTGGGTCATGGTATGGGATGCTGTTGCCATAGGCACAGATAAGCTTAACTCCCTGAAGGGGCCTTAATCTTTTTAAGTTCTAGGTTCTTTAAAGAATGTTTTAATATATTTCCAAAATGTGTGATCTCTATTCATCATCCCTACTTTTTTAGTTTGTTTAAACAAAATTACTGATAAAAGGGGGAAATAATTTTTTCTTAACTATTGTCAACCTAAGAAAATAAAATACTTTAACACAGGCAGAATTATCCATCATTGAATGATATTGAAACATGGGATAAAAAAGGATCTCTAATGGGACAGGTTAGAAATGTAAAAACATCAATTGTCACTAACTGAGCAGTAAGTGATTGCCTACATTTCCCACTGTGCCCTGATAAGGGCTCTGGATGTGTCAGTGAAGAAAAGACAGTGGCACCCCATCAGAATTTGGAAATGGAGCAGATGCCTGAGGGATGTAAACAAACGAATGTTACCTTAGCTGCTATAAAATAAATACCACGGTAAAGGTAAAGTTAAGTTAGCTTGTGAATGTGTTAATACAGAGTAAATTATGATTAACTCCATTTGGAGTAAATAATGATTAATCCCAACAGCAATAAAACTTCTAAATGAATATTAAAGAATTGTCTAATTTTCAGGAAGACTAAAGACAAGGGGGGATTTTAGACTGAGGAAAGAATAAATCTTGGATTGCTACACAGTTATGACTTTAAGTGTAAAATGGAAAACCTGGGCTGTGGAATGCATGGAAATGTATAGTAGAGAATGAGTTTTGAAGGTAGATTGTAAGGCTCAATTGAGATATGTTTACTTAAACTAGAGGTAACACAGTATTACAGAGATTGATTTTTCTTTGACCTCTGGTCACGATGGTGTAGGTAAATGCAATACTCACATTCTTCCACAACCATATCAAAATTATAACTCAACTACCAAAAAAGCATCATTCAGAACTGCTAGAAATCTAGCTTAACAGAAGCTCCACAACTAAGGATATAAAAAGAATCCACATTGAGACTAGTAGGAAGGATAGAGATGCAGAACAGGCTGGTCCCACACCCACGTGTGACAGATAAGTATTGGGGATATCTGGGCTGCAGGGGTCCTCTCTGAGGAGTGAGGAGTCCCAGCCACACACTAGCCTCCCCTACCTCCCAGTCCAGGGCTCCAGTGCCAGCAAGAGACATTTGCATAACTTTTGGCTATAAAAGACAGCAAAATTTAAGGCTGAGACAAATGGAAGCTTCTGGAATTTTTTCTCTCTCTTTCCTTCTCTCAAAAACTAAATAAATAAAATCTTTAAAAAAATTTTGAGCAGAAAACTGGCTATACCTGCTTTATATTTTAACGTATCTCCAGATATTGGTAATCTAAGTAAAATTCCAATTTTGATTATTTTAGTATTTTATTGTGTTATAATAGAAAACAAAAGATAAAATATTCATTTTTGAGACTGATAAATTTAACATGAACTCTATGGACAGTTGCAATTATTTCTGTTACATAGTGTCTAAATGGAAGTATCGTATCAATTGGTTGAAACCCTGTAATCCCTGTGTGCAGGTGTGTTCTACAGTACTTGTATTCTGCATGTTATTTGTTTATTTGTATAGAAAAATAATCCATTATGTTGGAAAGTGTCAATTAAGGAAATTATATAATAAATAATCTTATTTATATAATATAGTATTTTATGTTGTTTTTCACTTTGAACTTTGATGATTTATTTCTTCTGTGTCTACATCATTCTTTGACTCAAATTCTGTTTTTTCCGTGTTTTTATCTGCATAACATTTTATTAAATTGTCTCCTGGAATACTCATGTTATAAGTTTAATGTTTTTTTAATATCATTGTTCTTTATTTTTTAGGTGCCAAAAATTCACAAAAGCAGTCTACTTAAAGAGTTTCTTTCCCACAATGAGTTTTATGTGTTTCATTACTCTTACAGGGAATTTTTTTTATTGATCAATGGTGAATTAGATGAGCTATTTCCATTATTTTTTTAAATATTTTATTTATTTATCTTTAGAGGGGAAGGGAAGGAGAGAGGGAGAGAAATATCCATGTATAGTTGCCTCTGGTGTGTCCCCTGCCAGAAACTGGCCTGCAACCCAGGCATGTGCCCTGACTGGGAATCGAACCACAATACTCTGGTTCACAGGCTACACTCAATCCACTGGGGTGTTGTGGTACACCCCCTGGTGTACCAGCCAGGGCGGAATTTCCATTAGTTTTAATTGGCACAATGATGTGATTTTATTCATATTGATAAAAAAACTTACTCTTTATGATGAGGAAAAACTTCAGGGAAAAAACATGGAACTGATATATTTAATTTTCCTCTTGAAATTAAATAAGTATAATAAACAATTTTGAACTTGATTAATCAAATGATAAATGAAATTTATAAATTGAAACACATGTTTTCATTTGCCAATTAAATGAATTATTCATTTTCAATTTTGAAGAACTTATTTTATATTAATACAATGAGTATTAGAAAAAAGAAGGTAGTCTATTTTATAGCAAGAGACTGACATAAGCCAGAATGAACTACAATGCTCCATATTTATGATATTGACAATAATTTGTTTTGCCTTTGATCATTCTACTCATTATCTTCTGTTTTACCTTTAGAAGAAAAAATACCAACTAAAAATTATCACTTAAAGAATAATATAAGGACTTCCCAGCCAAGATGGAGGCATAGGTAGACAGACTGTGCCTCCTTGCACAACCAAAATAAGGACAACAATTTAGAAACAAAATAACACTCAGGACTGACAGAAAATTGAACTGTATAGAAGTTGGACAGCCAAACAGCTAAAATAGACACATTCATCCAGACTGGTAGGCAGGGAGGAGTCCGGGAGCAGAGCAGAGAGCGGTCTCTGCACAAGAAGCAGTGACACTGAGCACACAAGGAACCCCAGGTGTGCAAGACAGCGGCATGCAGACCCTGGGTGTGGGGTGGCAGTGGGCAAACCCCTCAAGGCAGTGATTGTGAAGTGAGGCACTGCACGGAAGGCAGCTGGCTGACTGGGCGGCAGTCCCACATCCATCGAAGATAACTGGGGAGCAAGACAGATCACGCAATCCAGGGTCCCAGTGCCGGGAAATAAATCCTCAAAACACCAATTGAAAACACCTGTGGGTGTTAAGGTGCCAAGAGAGACTCCTAGCCTCATAGGAGAGTTCGTTGGAAAGACCCACAGTGTCCTAGAACATACAGAAGCCTGCCCACATGCGAATCAGCACCAGAAGCTCCCAGTTTGCTTGGGGGAAGCGGCGGAGGGGACTGAAATCCAACAGAGAGCAGAGCAAGCGTCATTGCTCCCTCTCAGACCCTCCCGCCCCAACATACAGTGTCACAACCCAGCAACTGGGTTGCCCCACCCTGGTGAACACCTAAGGCTCTGCCCTTCAATATGTAACAGGCACAAGACAAAAAAAAAAAAATGGCCAAAACAAAAGAACAGATCAAAGCTCCAGAATAATACAACTAAACAACCAAGAGATAGCTAACCTATCAGATCCGCAGTTCAAAGCACTGGTGATCAGGGTGCTCACAGAATTGGTTGAATTCAGTCACAAATTAGATGAAAAAATGAGGGCTACACTAAGTGAAATGAAAGAAAATGCACAGGGAACCAATAGTGATGGGAAGACAACTGGGACTCAAATCAATGGAGTGGATCAGAAGGAAGAAAGAAACCAAATAGAAAAGAATAAAGAAACAAGAATTAAAAAAAAAAAGAGGAGAGACTTAGGAACCTCTATCCATCTTTAAACATTCCAACATCCAAATCATAGGAGTATCAGAAGGAGAAGAGGAAAAGCAACAAGTGGAAAACTTATTTGAACAAATAATAAAAAGAACTTCCCCAATTTGGCAAAGGAAATAGACTTCCAGGAATTCCAGGAAGCTCAGAGAATCCCAAAGAAGGTGGACCCAAGGAGGAACACACCAAGGCACATCATAATTACATTAGCCAAGATTAAAATGAAAGAGAGAATCCTAGAAGCAGTAAGAGATAAGGGGACAGTCACCTATAAAGGAGCTCCCATCAGACTGTCAGCTAATTTCTCAAAAGAGACCTTCCAGGCAAGAAGGGGCTGGAAAGAAGTACTCCAAGTCATGAATGACAAGGACCTCCATCCAAGATTGCTCTATCCAGCCAAGCTTTCATTTAGAATGGAAAGGCAGATAAAGTGCTTCTCAGGTAAAGTCAAGTTGAAGGAGTTTATCATCACCAAGCCCTTACTATTTGAAATGTTGAATGGACTTATCTAAAAAAAAAAAAAAGAAGATAGAAAACATGTATAGTAAAATGAAAGCAAACTCACAATTATTAAAAACCACACCTAACGGGGGGGGGCAGGGCAGGGAATATAAAACAGAAAACTGTACTTGAACAAGAATTAAATAGAAAAATTAAAAATTACCCCCCAAAAAACACACCTAAAAAAAACAAAGCAAACAACTAGATCAGAAACAGAACCACAGAAATGGAGGTCACATGGAGGGTTAGCAACAGGGGAGTGGGAGGAGGAGAAGTGGGGAGAAGGTACAGAGAATAAGTAGCATAAACAGTAGGTAGAAAATAGTGGGGGGCAAGAGTAGCATGGAAAATGCAGAAGCTAAAGAACTTATGGCACAGGGACATGAACTAAAGGGAGGGGATGTGGGTGGGAGAGGGTGTGCAAGGTGTAGGGGAATGAAAGAGGGGGAGTGGGACAACTGTAATGGCATAATCAATACAATATATTTAAAAAAATAAAAAATAATATAAAATCTGGTACAGAAATCAAAGTAAAATATAATTTAATATTTTAGGTGATTACTCTTCCCTACAAGTTACTCAAATAATTAACCATTAATAATATTATTTATGATATGCTTGCCTTACTTTGCTAGTGTATTTAAGTTCATAATAATCTCAATAAGTAAAAGATTAGTTTCTTTGGACTTGCAGACTATGTCTAGATACCATGTTTGGTCTATCTCTATTTAGTCTCTATCTCCAAAGGTTAGTCTTGCAGGTCTCCCTGAGGGAGCTTAATATGTTTACTAGTAATCCTCCTCCTTGGCAGACTTTAATCTACAGTTTTCCTTCACCCATTTATTTAAAACTGGTGAAAGCACTTCTGAGTTCTACTTTCATTGCTTCTTTTATACTTCAGTTTAAAATGACAATTTAAATGTCTCAAGTCAAAAAGTGGTGAGATTGTCAAACTTACTTCAGTGCTCTTGCTACAGAATTTTGACCCCTAAATTTATCGTAGCTTTGTAGGCATGAACTTAAATGTTTGTCCTGTCAGATTTATGACACAATAAAAATTCTTCTGGCTACTCTGCTTCTTAATGGATACCCTCTGGCTTCACAGCCTCTAGCTCACAGAATTAAGGACTTGGAAAAGCATTTCACAGAATGTGGATGTCACCTCAATGAACTATCCAGAATATTTCCCAGAACATTGGCACACAAAGTCATTGTTCTCTCAGATGCTATCTATTTACTATAACAGGCTATTTTTTATTATCTAACTGTCACCGTTTTTCTTGTTGAAGGACTGACATGGGAAAAGCTTCTGCATCACAGCTGTGATCCCTGTCTGGGGTTTTGACTTGAGTATCCAGTTAGGTGTTTGGTGCCATTTACTCAGATGTGACATACCGACATAGAAGCCTGTATGGAGTCAGGAATACATAATTTCATTTTGAACATGTAGATTTTGAAAAGCCTTTTATATAGTGGAGAGGCTCGGTGAGCAATTTTATGTATCAATATGGTTTATTCTTTAAATTTAACAAATAGGTGTCCAACATATGCCTGACACTATTCTTACAGCAATACACAGTGATACAAGTACATTCAACTTACAGACATTAGACAACATTACAAGATATTGAAATAACTTTGTGTCTTCAAAATTATAATGTCTGTAAGAATTTCACATTACATATAATATAAATGCACTGTAATGTGGGATTTTACTGTAATTTATAATTTTCTTCCTGAGCTTTATTCATAAATATTTCTTGTTTATATATCAGTTTAGGGCTTCATAGAACATTTTTGATTCTCTAAAATATATTTAACAATATATAGTTTGATTTACTGTTTCCAATAACTGTTTAAAAGCCATTTTGAGAAATTTTCATGAGAAACTCCTGATAAAACAGCTGAAACTAAGATGTGCAACTGGCTGGTTTGGTTGTCCCTCTTCAGCATCCCCTGTCCTGCTCAGCAGGAAGTGTGGCTCCGCAATGGAAGGTAAGGAAATTCAGCTACCTTCAGCATGTGTTTATTTTCTGATTTGTCATTCTTTATGAAGATTTATAGGTCAGGAAGTGAATCAATTAGTGCTCACATTCTTTATTTTGATGATATAATGATACAGACACTCCATCACTCTAAGTGGGAGTGGGTCAAAGAGATAATGGAAAGGGAAGAATTCCAAGTATGGAGTGCTTATTCAACTGTGTTACCTCCTATAAAAATTTCCAACAACTCTGGACAGGGGCAACCACTTTAAAATGTATACGTTTGTGAAAAGTTAAGATTTGCAGCTTAAAATACTGGTGTCTTTGCAAATGTGGTAAATTGTACTTAAGGATTTATTTTAAAAATAAAGCAAACACATAAAAGATAACACATATATATCTGGCACATAATATGGGAAGCAGATAAAGACAAAATAAGGGTCTGACTGCCACCTATGCTTTTAACACTCAAGTGAGGATATGTTTTTATTATTGATATTTTAGAGAGAAAGGAGGGGAAAGGGAGAGAGGGAAATATTGATGTGAGAGCAAAACATCCATTGGTTTCTTCCATATGCACGCTGACCAAGGATCTAACCCTCAACCTAGGTATGTGCCCTGACCAGGAAGGAATCAAACCTGCAGTCATTGTTGCTATAAGGGACAATGACCAACCAACTTAGCCACCCAGCTAAGGCTGACTCCCACTTTTATAAACATTAGAAGTAAACAAAAATTATACATTTACATTATATGTTTCATATAATGTGTTATATGTTTATATATGTTTTCCTAGAGAAAATCATATTAGGGGTTTTGTTATACTAGTTTTTATTAAGTACTCTTCAAGGTTAGAAAATATAGATGCTTTAAAGATAAACCTATAATTTTAAAATATCTCAAAAAATTGTTATTTCTTTCCATTCACATTTTCAAAATTTCCCCCATACTAGTATAATAGCTGCCATATTGGTCTCTCTTCTAATTTTTTCTTTTTAACTCATCATTCACGCTATACCAGATACCATAATAAAATTATATGTGGTCACATAAGTTGGTCATATAAATTTGTTATTTATAATAAATATGCAATGTATTCGTGTTTACATAACTAACTAAAAATACACACACACACACACACACACACACACATACACACACAGAGTCCCTGGGTGCCAGGCCAATCACAACCCACTAACAGATTGAGAAAAATTTTGTTAATTTCCATAATCTTTTGTGGATTTTCTAATTCCTTCTGTTTTAGTGAATCTTGATCTTGTATTGATATCAAATTCAGTTATTCTATTGCGTCACTTGATTCTTCTTTATGGTTTGTGTTTAGGGCACTGCTTAAAATGTCTACTACTTCTTGGTTGCTCCTTCATATTCAAAAATAAAAACATTCCCTGATTGATTTAAGTAGTTAGAGGAACTTCTTTTCTTCTCTTCTCTTCTCTCTGGAGCTGTCTTGCATGAGTGGGCAGTGCCTTCCACGAGGGTTAAATCACAGCAATGGTCCCCAATCCCCAGGCTGCAGACCAGTGCCAGTCTGGGGCCTGTTAGGAATCAGGCTGCAGAGCAGGGAGTGGGCCAGCCAGGGAAGCTTCGTTTGCATTACCACCTGACCTCTGCCTCCTGTCCCCCATCCTCCCCGCACTCTGTCCACGGAAAATTTTTCTTTCCAGGAAACCAGTCCCTGGTGCCACAAAGGTTGGGGACTGCTGATTTAGAAGACCAAGTGCACTGACATGTAGCTTCAACAGAGGGGCGGGGGAGATGCTGAACCACCCTGTGTAGGTAAAACAATATTTCTCTCAAATTTTTGCATTACAGTACCTTGACCATTGATCAGAACTGCATTACTTTCCCTTGCTTATGTTTCTCCTGTCATTTTTGAAGGACCATGTTGTCATCAAATTAAAATTATTCAGTTCATTGATTAATTACTTGGATTGTTTTTTAATGTCCAAGCCCTGTCTTATTTTTTATAGCAAATTAACTCTCATTTAATATAACTTTACTGTTTTGATACTGCCCAGACCCCTGGAGTGAGGGAGGGGGTCACAGGAAACTCAAGAGGTGGTGGGACTGAAGCCATATCATGGCACATGCTAGATTTCCCTACCCCTGGGTAGAGGGTAAATGAACCAGCGCAGCAGCATTGTGTTACCCTGGCAAACACGCTAGCGGGGTAGGCGGTGGCAGAGAAAAACATTGCATGGAGTTTGTGCAGGCGGGTGAGGGTAACTGACAGAGGAGAAAGCCCTCCTACTCCTTTCCAGAATGTGGGGGAAGGGTGTTGTGCTAACCTGCCACTCTAGCCTGGTAAAAGGACAGATTGGCTGGGAAGTTCGATGCTTCTGGAACGCATAAAATTTGGGGCACAGATATTTAAGTGAAGGGAAGGGAGAGGCTCGGTCCTTCTCTTTCCCTTGCTCACCCACTCCAGTCAGCTCTTGGCAAGGCCAAAACCTGCACTGGACCATGACCCAGGGACATGAGCCCTGGCAGTGGCCTGCAGGATACCATGGCTGGTTCCAATATCATGCCCCTTCTCTTGCACTTAGTTCAGCACATGGATATAAAGGCCAGCACTCTCACTGGCCTGAGGGCTGTAAGCAGCCGCCAGCATTGGGCCCAGTGAACTGAGCACCTGCATAACCTAATGAAGCAGTTGGCAGTGGCATTGAGCCCTGGAGTTTGAAACATCTGTGGTATGGCAATGGCGGTGAGGGACCCACAGGTGCACACTTCAAGGAGGAAGCTTGAAAGAGAGTCTGCCTGGCAGCCATGTACTCCAAAGGAGGGATAAGAATAGAGGAATCTCTGGGCTTGATTTCGAGTTCCAGTCTTCTAGGAAACAAATGTGTTTTTTCTGTATTTTATAGAAGAGGGAACCCAGATCCAGGGAGTTCCTTCTCCCTCAAACTGCTCAGCCTTTTAATGAAGACCTTTTTCCTCCCCACCAAACTTTGTTTTATGCCTGTGTTTAGCAGCCGATCCCCACTTCTGGTCCATACCAGTTTGGCAACCCACATGGGACTCTGTGGACCTTAGTCAGATCCCAGCTGCCTGAAGCAGGTGAACCCCAAGAATGTAACTGTGTGGGTTTCCCAATCTCAGGGAACTACCCTGCACCCCTGGTCAAGGCTCCAGTAGCTGGGATTACCAGATGATGGAAGAAAAGAGGTTTGGGGAAGAAAGGGACCCCAAGACTGGGTGAGTCAAATAGGCATGCACTGTGGGGACTGAGCACTCTGTCTCATGGGTCCAGATAGAGCCACCGTGGTACCACTTGGTGAGCCACACCTGCCATCCGGGCTATAAGCTACGTAGGCACTGCACCATTTGAGCTCCAGGGAACTTAGCAGGCTGACTATGTGCCATTCTGACTATGTGCCACACCCGCCATTCTGACTATGTGCCACACCAGACAGGTTTTCTGCACAACTGAGATTTGATGGGGGCAGCTCTGATTTGGAGGACTACTAATTGGGGTCTGAGGGAGAGCATTTAAGTGCACAAATGGGATCCACAGGGGATCCTGATCATGCTCCGGAGGCCCTGAGCCAGTATGAAATGGGGACCATTCTGGAATCCATGAACAGAGGCCTGGATGAAAACTGTCTGACTTCTGGTGGGCCACCGAGGAAAAAGGTCTGGGAAGGAGACAGACTTGAGGATTCGGGTGAGAGTCACCCGAATTTTGAATGGCCACTGTTTGGGTGCCACTATTTGGCACTGCAGCCCCACACAAGTGTCCCCAGGAAAGCCATGTGACTAGAACTGGATGAGAACTGTCTGAGTTCTGGGGGGTAATCTTATGGGGGCCACGATTTGCAATACGAATTGGCAAAAAATGGGTTCCTAAAACTCGCTTGTAAAATAAAGTTGTAGGTTCAGGTTTTGCCAGTATGTTACCAGTTTGCCTACATTCTTTTGATCATAGTTTTGATTCTGTACATTCAGACCATTAGGAGAAGTTTGTGCAACAACTGGAGTGAACCACTGTGTGAAATTTTAGTGGGCTGGGGTAGGTACAACCATTATGCAACGTCTGAGAAGAAATTGCTGTTCTGTTGTAACATGGCTTGGCCTATGTGTATTTTAGACCATGGGGAAAAATGGCCCGTAAATGGTTCCTTAGATTATTATATCATTATGAAGTTGGAACTAGATTGCCAGTGGTTGGAAAAGTGGGAGAAAAGCCCATAGATCCAGGCATTCAGGTCATCGCACAATAGAATTTTTGCATGACCCGTGCTTCAAAAATTTACAAAATAAGTTTACAAATATAGGGACTTTTAGGTGCCTCTTGTAGAGTTAGATTATGGTCCTTCCCATTGTTAAAAGAAAAGGATTAAAAATGAGTTATGGTTATTTGTGAATTAATGAGAAAGTCTGTGAAAGTTTTAGAAAGGTACATAGAAAGTTTCTGAAAGTTACAAAAAGGTTTGTGAAGGTTGTAAAAGGTGTAAAAGGTTGGGAAAATTTTAAACTTAAAAAAAAGAAACCTCAGCTCATGGTTACAATTATTCTTTGTTTACTTTCTTATCCTTTAGGAACTTGGTTTGAACTGTGCTACTTTATATGCACTAAAAATCTGCTTTGTGCCATTTGGTGCCAGTTGGTGTTTTGAATAATGAGAACTCATGTCTCTGTCATTTGGGGCATTGTGCCACCTGGTGCTGGTTGGTGTACTGGCTGGCATGAAAGCATGTCTCTGCTGTTTGGGACTTTTGTGCCATTTGACCTGATAAAGGTCACTTGGGATACTGGTTAGGATATCAGTTGGTGGGAGACAAGATTCTAAGACTAGTTCCAGTTCCCCCCTTTTAGGAACTTTGTCTTTACTCTAAATTTTGTTTTTGTGTCTACTTTGAAAGCAAATTAAAATTTGTAAGTATTAAAAATTCACATTACATTGGGGAAAATTGTATGGTTTTATAAAGAAAAGGCATAAGGCATAAAAATACAGTTTGGGTAAATATTTGAAGGACAGAGATTTTCTTTTCTTGCCTTGTATTTTTTTCCTACCTGATGCCTCCAAAATTTGGCACTCCTAATGAGTGATGGAAAAAAGTTTATTTGCATAAAACCAGTAAGACCAGTGTTTAATTGTGGTTTCTTAAGCAAGACTCTGACTGGAATGTCATACCTAAAGGATGCTTGCCTGGACTCTGGTTATTACCAGAAAACCTTGAGAAACTAAATTGACTTTGGACGCTAACAAAAGGCCACCGGGGAAATGGCCTGATACCTTATTTGGTCATTGATTCATAAAAGTCTTTCAGATGAAGTTACTCTCCTAAAAGATGACATGGGAGCAAACTTAAGGCACTTTGGGAACCTCCAGGACTTGAGGAATATAGGAATACAGGTAGGACAGGCAAAGCTGTATGGCAGTTGTGGGACTTGACTTCTGTGCCCTAAAAGGCTGACTAAAGCTCAGTCTAAAGGTTCCTTGTAAAAATTCCAGCAAAATATATATAAAAATTATATATAATTAATTTCTGTTCCTGTTGTTTTTATGCAAATAAGCAGACAAAATAAAAAAAACTCGCCATCTCTTTGATGACAATGAGAGTAATCTTAAAAAAGTTTCAAAAAATCGCAATGCTCGGTTATGGATATTGGACTCTAGTGAAGATAACTGTCTTCAAAGTTTTATTTTCACTTGGAAATTGAAAAAATTCCATATTTGCCGTGTAAATTTTACATCAGCACCTAAAACATCACCAGAAATGTTCCATTTACAAACCAGAATGATTTGTCAAATTGTCCTTATTTAATGTCATTTCAGCCAAGGCCTTACAACTGGACATCTTCTCAAGTGAGAGTCTTGCACACTCAAATAGTGGGATATATGTAAATTAACATTTATTATCTTTCTTCTATTTTCATAAGATGTATACCTATGACCTCATTACCTGAATACGGGTTTACACAATCCAGGCTTTCCTTTAGAATCCCATCTATATTGCTGCTGCCCCCTGAGACTCAACTGTTTGCCCGGACTGGATGGTGGAGTGAATAAAGCATGAGGCAGTCTATCAGCTTCACCTAAAACTACTTTCCTTTTCTGCCTTAATGACACAGACAAAAAAAAGGCCCACGGTTCTTTAGAGGGAGGGAACCTTAGAATGTTGCTCTCAGCCTAATTTAAACTAAATACAGTGGACAAAAGGGCTTCAGCGACTATGACACTTATTAAACACCTTCTTAGAAGGAAACCTCTCCTTTCTTAACGTAGACGCATAGAATCATTCCCAACCTTTCTGTGGTTCTGACTATGATTTCTAACTTTCTTGCCAAATTTGTCACAAGGATGTGACAAATACAAGGATGCATACTTGTCCAGCCATGCCATCCTTTGGATAATGTGTTTCTGCTTCCCAGAGACAGCCAACTGACCTGGACTTTACAAAGTTCTCCTCCCTCATATAAAGACCTCCCTTCTCTCCAGAGCCCCTGAATTTTTGTTCTCTGGATCTGTGGATAGTCTGGATATGCACATAGCCAAGAAAAAGTAGCAAGCAAAAAAAATAAGCCGTTTGCTCATTTGCCTTTGTAAAATTACAAAGGTTCAGAAGTGTTAAAGGGGATGAATGATACCAGTGCCTGCCCGGGTCCCCAGAGTAAAGGCGGGGTCCCATGAATACCAGAGGCAACAGGACTGAAACTGCAGCATGGTACATAGCAGATTCCCTACCGCCGGCTAATGGATGAACTGACTATCGAGGCAGCGTCATGTTCTCCCAGCAACTGAGCTAGCCAGTGCGTGGTGACAGAGGGAGACTTTGCACGGATTTTGCACAGACTGGCCCAGTTCATAGATGGAGGAATTAAACCTTCCTACTCCCTTCTAGAACTCGGGGGCAGGGGAGTTGCAAACCTGCCAGCCCAGCAAAAAGACGTACTGACTAGGGAACTTGGATGCTTTTAGAGCACATGGAATTTTGGGCCCAGAGATTTAAACAAGGGTAGGGCAGAAACTAGGCTCTTCTCCTTCCCCTCATGTGTCTTGTCCACAGTTGGCTTCTACCTAGGCTGAGTCTCATGTGCTGGGCCTTGCCCTGAGGACATGTGCTTAGATGGCAGCCCACGGGACACTGAAGCTCCATGCCACAAGGACAGTCCCAGACTGTGCCCCTATTCTTGCTGTGAGTTCAGGGCATGGATGCATAGGCCAAAATACTCACTGGCTCAGAGGGGGTGGACAACCTTGGGCACAGGGCTCCTACACGACTGACTGCAGCATTTGGCAGCGACCCCAGGTTCCTGGAGTGGAGATGGCTGTGGCATGGCGATGCAGTGTTGGCCTCACGTGCACACACTCCAGGGGAAAAAAACTGAAGCCAAAAGGCAGTCTGTTTAGCAACCTTATATACAGGGGAGATTTTTAGGCTTGGTTTTAGATTTCAATCTTCTTGGAAACAAGTTTTTTTTTTTTTGTGAGAGAGGAGCCCACGTCCAGGGATCCCTCTGCTCCCTCAAATTGTGCAACCTCTTAATAAAGACCTTTTTCTTTCCCCACCAACTCTGTTTTATGCCTGCATTCATGGGCAGGCACCTGAACCCCAGTTCTGTTCAGTAGCATCTCTTTATGAAGGATCTTACTTATCTCTGGGGAGTTTTTCTCTGCTTTTATTTCCTCATTGATGAAATACCCCCAAATTCTTATCCACTTAAAGTCCTTCCAGTTTTTAGCAGTCTTCAACTGGATATTCCATATGGTTGTTTTCACCTACCAGCATCACCCGAGGCCCATTCAGGAGGGAACCACAGCTTTCTTTTACAGCTCATGATCTTTACTCAGAAGTACTCTGGTTTTCCTGTCTATGATACACTACTAACTCTCATTTTTCTAGCTCCCAACTTTGGTTCCTCCTCTCTTTGCTGCCTTGCCTTCATATTCCAGTCACAATATCTTATTATTGTCATTTCAACCTTGATTGAAAGTCTTTCTATAGTTTCCTTATGTAAAATGTTACTGACTACCTTTGGTCAGTGTCTTATTGCCAACCACTTATAGCTGATATTTTGTTTAAGTTAATTTCTGTCCTGCAAGCTGGGGCTATTCAGTGGCATCAATTGCACCATTCTAGGGAGACATGTACCATGTAAATATAATTAAGTAGTCTTTATTCAGCAAAATTCTAAAACACCATAGTTGCTATAACAGTGTTTATTCAGATGCACTGATTTTATGGAAATAATATTGCTTACGCTATCTTCATAAATGCTCACTTCACTCAGTAAATCCTTATGGCATTATTTGATTTTTATTGATTTTTAGATGCCAGAATACAATTATAAACTCTGGTGCTAATGTTGAAAGTCATTCCTAATCTTACCTGGAAGTCAAGAGTCACTGAGCATTTCAATTTCACTAGAGAAGTAAAAGCTCAGAAAGAGATTGCAGGTGAGGAGATATCATCACACACACACACACACACACACACACACACACACAAAATACCCCCACAAGAATAATATAGTTATTTAGTTATTATAGTTATTTAGTAATAGTTATTGATAGATTCTAGAGTAACTGAGGGACAGCCGAATCTTAAAATGGAAAATTTTGCTAAGATATTAATAAAATATGATTGATTTGTGAAGTGAAGGAAAATATCTTTTCCAAAGAAAATGTAATGTAAATGAGAAAAGGAATTGAAAAAAAGAAAAAACTTGAGCTGTTCAATATATTATGAGTTAAATTGAACTCATTGCATTCATGCACATTTAGAAATAGATAAAATTAACCTATTTTTCTGTGATATTTATCTTGCAGCTTGAAATGTCTGTCAGTCTTAAGCATTTAAATATTATAATCAAATTAAATAGAGATTGTCAGTGATTATAGTCAGCCAGAACTCAGTATGTATTAGAATAAATTCAAGGATTATTAACCTCTATCCCATAATTTTATTTCTTAAACTTTCCAAGTAATTCCCATACATTGAATAGAAATCAACACTTCTGATTATGTATTGTTGCCTTGAATTTTTTTCTCTTTTTTTGTGGTGTGCTCCCACCCACAAGGAAAAGGGTGAATGTACTGTAAGAATTTGCAAATTTCCCAGAGGTGGTCCTGAATTATAATTGCTTGCCCATCCATAAAATGGTAATATGATTCTTTTGGTAGTATAAAAACTGGAGTGGCATATTCAATTTTACACATAAGATTTTAATCAGTTCATAATGTGCCTCAATTGTCTTCAAGGATAATTTTGTTTTTCTCTCCAGGAGTGACGGCTTCGTGTAAAAAGCCTTAGGCACAAAAATCACTTTGAAGTGCTTTGGACTGCTTTCAGGATCTGCTGTGACTCTTTTTGTGATATAGTGACACCAGCATTTTATATTTTGATATTTATTCAAAGAAAAAGGTAATTTTCAAAGCTAAGTAAACAATTATATTGTTAACAGTGAAACAGTTTCAGATGTTAGACCTCAGGTCTTAATTCTGGCTAAGAAAGAATTAAGAGCTATTACTCAAATACAAGCAAAAATTTACTTAGAATGCCACAGAGCTAGAAGTGAGCCAGCTGGGCTGCATGGACTCGAGAAATGAGTTACAGAGACAAAAGAAGTGTCCTTGGAGCTTAGGAGAAAGAAGGCAAAGAAAACAGGCCCCGGGGGAAGGAGAAGGAGAAAGGTGAAAGCACGCTCCAGAGGGAGAGAAAAAAGCATGTTGAGTCCTTCACCTTAAGGATGTCTTAGGGGAGGATCTTAACAGAATAGTCATGAGCTCTCCAGGTATGTCTCCTTAGGGCATAATCTCCAATAATCGGTCAGCGCCAGGGCAGGGGGTCATTAGTCACGGCAGCTGGTCCTGATGACAGCTGGCATCGTTTCATTAGTTCTGCTTTTGTTTGTTTGTTTGTTTGTTTGTTTTTGTCTGTGTCTAGAGCTGAAACACAACCAAAGCCTAAAGGTTGTCTCGAGTTTGACCAAACCACTGTCTCTGTGATTTACCGACCCATGGTTATTTTTCTGATTATTTGATGTAGGCCAGAAACACACTGCACTGAGGCCTTAACGTTTAAGGGACTGGCCCTGGGAGGGAGTCACAGAGACTATTCTCTGGCTCCCTTCACCTCCTCTAAAGGGGTCTGCCACAGGACAAAGGACAAACCAGGGGAAGAAAGATCAGGAAAAGATCCAAACCGCACTGACTAACAATATGAAAAGTTGGAGGCTTAAACCGCATGACCGGCAATGTTGTGAGGGAGGAGAGATCACCTTGGAGGCAAGGATCCCCCCAGCAATACTTGCATTCTCCATTTCATTCATTTCTAGGCACCCAGGGCTTGCCATCCTGGTGAACTCTGGGGCCTGGCCTGTCCTTCCTACTCTGCTCGCGCCTGCCTAACTGCCCACACCAACACCATTAATTTGTCAACATTTATGAAAAAACCAAAAACATCTGTATATACTTCACGTCCTTTTAAAACTGTAAAATGGGGGAACAAATAAAGAAGATGCTATATTAACCAAACCTAGTTTATAAAACTGATAACACATAAAAAGCTTTTTTCAAGCTTGGAAATATTTATGCTGTTACTTTTCACTTTTCAAATATGCCTTATTAAATACATAAATTGTCTATTTTACATTGAACAAGAGTTTTTTACATTTAAAATTTGAGGAAGTATACCTTGTCAAAATTCATGAAACAATCATTGCTGAGGTGGCAAGAAATGTAATACTGTTTAATTCAAATATGTCAGTGCAATAAACTACTAGGCTGATTTCCTATGAAATGCAAGACTTATTATAAGTTATTGGACTTATAGTATTTTACATGAAGTAGGTAGGTAAATAAGTCTGAAAATGTAAAGATAGAATGCATTTTTAAGTTTTCTAAGTGCTTTTCTCATATCTGCCGCAAATTGAGCAAGTGAGAAAAATACAAAAATAATTACTGTTTACAAACATAGTTTATGGTACTGTGCTGGCTACTCTGGGGCTTACCAAGAAGCAAGGGGTTGATTGTTATTAAGAAGTTAACGATGTTGATAGAAAAATATGTGAGCAAACTTTAATTATTGTATAATTCATGGGGATTTTTGTCATATGAAACATACAAATAGAAGTCCTATAGAAAAAGGATGCATTTTAAAGACTGGTCAGAGCCCAAGCTCCGCCCATCACTCTGAATTAAAGACAGCTAGTTCTGATTGATAAAGTTTCAGCTTGAATTATATCCCCTTAATAGATCTTCTTGACTACAAATTGTCCACAATAATATTTTTTTACTTCTGAATCCCTAAATCACTTAGTTATCAAACTGTATACATGTGTGTAACATATGGAGTTACATATAGTATTTTATCATTATTCATGTTTTTATAGATGCATCAGTTTTAATTTAATTGCAATATTCTCACAGTAAAGACCTTCAATACTACCCTCATATTTGCCCATAACTCATCATTACTTATATGTAGTAGGCACTCAGTAAATGTTTGTTGATTAAACACAGCATATTTGGAGTATAATAGATGAAGTTTTTGGTACGTACCCTTTTCAAAGACACTTTAACTAGCATAGGAGTCTCATGTACCACATGAATCCTCAGACACAGATAATTAGACATAACCTTTGGGCAAAGAAACCCTAGTCATTCCAATAACTTCTGGCATGTAAGAAGACAACTCATAAAAGTCTATCTTTTGAGAATATAAGCTAATCAACACAGAAAGGGTGAATATTAGTAGTGACCTGATGAGTCATAATGAGGAACTGAAGATTGCCCACACTGAGCCAAAGTTAAATACCTACATAAAGGGAGTAGTTGAGAGAAAAAGGAAGAAGAAAACGGATTTGAATGACCAGGGAGCCCCAGAGAAATACTCTGTCTCCGGTACTGAAGGCTTTTGAGAGAACAGCCCTCAGTTTGCAAAAATTAACCTGTGTTTCCTTTTCTGCCTGAGGAAATGAAAGACAGATCAGACTATGTTACGTTAATTTGAAGAGAAAAAAATCCCTTCAAGGGATTTTGATGAGTGGACCTGGAATATTTGAGAATCATTATGTGAGAATCATTGCTGAAATATATAAAAATTAATGTGATTTCTTACACCTCATTGCTTAATTCACCAGAGCAGATAAATAAGGTGGGGCAGCTTCTTTTCTTACTGGAAAATATATATATATATATAAATGTAAAACAGACATATTAAAACCTCTGTTTGTTGATCTATTTTAGATTAATAAGTGTCACTTTTAATTAAATTTATATATACCAAATTAAATTGTAGAAATATTTCAATAAATAAAATTACATTAAATGTACAGAGTCACACACCTTACTAAGTCATTGTCACTGGTTATCTACTACTTTAAGCTGAATAACAAAATCATCACATGTGCTTCAGATAGCTTTTGAAGTACAGTTTGAACCCTGACTATTCCAAATGAAATGCGTAAGATTCATTAGCATTCTGTGTGGGTTTTCTTTTTTTGTGAAAGAATGTATTTATTTTACTTGTCTTGACAGTTTTCTCACAACTGCTGAATCAATCTGTGGACCAGTTTGACACCAAACCAGGATATTACTGATTCAGTAGCATTTAGATGACAAATATGTTCTTTGATAAAAGTCATAAGATGAATTACGTATTTTTTAAAAAGTTAAGATGTTGTTAATACAATTCCAAAAGAAGTATCGGAATATGTTGAATTAGTTTAAGCTGAAAATGCTATTTCCAACATTTATGTTCAAGGTAATGTTCAGTTTATTAAACAAACCACTGGCAATACTGTGCCAAGAAGAGTCACTTAACGTGATACAATTTTCAATTTAATTCTGAAAATATTTATTGGGCAATTACAAAGGGCTACATTAGACTCAGTTAAGAAGACAAAATGAAAAATACAGGTTTCTGTCTTATATTCTCTAAAAAATAGAGCAAGTAGAGAAGTTTGTAGTTATTATCTTTAGAATTAGGTACAGACATCTTTCCTGAATTGCTATTATAATTTTCAAGGTATCAGCCACATTTGTCAGAACTGTGATTATCTATTTCTTCTCCTAAAAAGTCAATTATAGGAACTGGTTCAATAAGCTAATTCTGTTGTGGTTGTTATTAAAGGGTCAAATCCAGGAAAAGTTGTGATTAAAAAAAAAGCCAACTCTAAAAACCAGGGATTCTTACTTGAATTTCTATATGCCCCATAGCATTTTTTTCCTTTTTGTAAATTACTTGTTTAAGAAATGAAACACCATTGTCTTAGCAATATGGAGAGAATATTCATACAATGACTATTTAAGAGTTATTGGAGAGTGTCAGTTTGTCAGGTAAAAGCTTTTTGAGAGAGAAAAAGTGGGCCAGGGCCATTTTCAATGAAAAAGAAAAAAATAGTATAAAAGTAGCAGAAATCCCGTACAAAGCAAGGGTATCCTTTTGTTTTTATGTTTTAAAAAAGATGTATAAGGTAAAAATGTTGAAATTCTTTTTTGTATTGTTTTGTTAAAAGATTTTATTTATCTATCCTTAGAGGGGAAGGGAAGGAGAGAAGGAGAGAAACATCAATGTATGGTTGCCTTTCGTGCGTCCCCTGCTGGGAGTTGGCCTGCAGGGAACCTGCCTGCAACCCAGGAATGTGCCCTGACTGGGAATCAAACCACGATCATGTCGTTCCCAGGCTTGCGCTCAATCCACTGAGCTACACCAGCCAGGGCAAAATGTTGAAATGCTTTAATTTTTAAAACTGCGTCTATTTCTGCTATTGAGTATGAACAAGTTGGCATTTAGTATGGTGGAGTGAAATATGTTGTCACAACCTGTGTGTGTTGGGTATGATTTTGGGGATGTCTTTGTTTGGCTAAAATGCCCAGAGAAATCAACAATACATGAAATCAAACTCTTCACTGCTAAAAAAGTGAACACTGCTTATAACTTTGCTACAGTTTCTATGCTACATTTATTTTTCATATAACCCTGATCTTTATTCTAATATAAGATTATCTTCAAAGAATATTATATAAAAAATTCTAAGAGATTTGGTAATATAGCATTCTTTTTACAAATATTATAGCGAATATCAGCAAAGAGATTTTTAAGCTGATACAGAGAGGTGAAAGAGCCAGGATAGCCAAGACAGTACTGAGGGGGAAGAACAGAGTGGAGGACAGACACTCCTTCACTTCAAAACTTTCTATAAAGTTATACCAATCAGAACAATGTGATTTGGTGAAAACATATGTTTATGTATCAGTGAAATAGGATAGAGACCCCCCAAACAGATCCACACAACTGATCTTTGATAAAGAAGAAAAGACCATTCAGTGAAGCAAAAACAGCCTTTTCAAATATGGTGCTGGAACAGCTAGAAGCAAATGATGCAAACAGATAATAAATCTGGACACAGACTTTATATCCTTCACAGAAAATAATTCAAAATAATGATGGACCTAAATGTAAATTTTTCTTCATCTACTGAAGTGAAAAAGATGGTTCTTTTTAGCTGATGTCAAAAGCAAAGGTAAATATTATATTTTATGGCATAAGATTAATTAAGTTATACTGATCAAAATTTACTTAGATATTATAGTTCTAAACCAAACATAGTTAAATAAAGTTTAGATTCAAAGGTCCATATTTAGAATATTCATTATGATCAAATATTGTTCATTAGAGCAGAGCAGAGTTGGTTGAGTTAGGAAATATATTAATATATGTTCTTAAATACATTAAAGTATATAGAAGTGAAAGAATATACCACAAGATGCTAACAAGTCATATAAAACAATCGATAATCATATATAATTTCAAGTAATTAAGTCAATAAATAAAACCAAGAGAAGATATTTTTATTAATTTGGTCAATATTTAACTAAATTCTAGAAGTAAGATGAACTTTAGGAAAACAACTATTCAGACACTTTTAATAAATTCTGAGGAGAGTGGCCCCCACATGAATGGACTCCTTATAGGATGTCAGTTAATTAATATCCTTGGCTTCAGTTTTGTGTCCTAGTAGCCAATTTTGAGAAACAAAAAAATGACATTATAAATAAAAGCCTTCCACTACATAATTGTACCAGTCATAAGAAATATTTCTGAAATTTCTTCTATAGTAATGAAATATATAAAATAGTGCAGAAAATATAATCAGCCTGTACACAAAAAGTTATAAAATTATTAAACTAATAATCCTTGAATTATATGAATAGGCATAAACTTGTCTTAGAGTTGAAGACAATATAAAAATATAAATCATTTTATATAAATATAAAAATTTACTGAAACTGAATTTATAGTTTTCATTTGGTTTCTTAGTATTTGTAAAAATAATTCACAAGTTCAAATAAAGTATGCATTTCTAAGACTTTTCTACTGATTTTTAAAATAAAACACAATATATTTACCACAAAAATAATGTTAGTACAATGAAATAATTTATCATTGTAAAATCAACAATATACCCTTAAATACATGCATATAAATAATTGAGTTTATCATTGATATATTTTAAGTTCCATCAGTTATGACTAACTAAATTAATTACAGCTTTCCACTTACATTTCAGTCTTTAATGGAATCAGTTGTATATATTTTTATTTTTTAAAATATTTTTACTTTTAAAACTATAAAATGCCTTATAAAATTATGAATTATTAGGAACAATTAAAATAATGTATGTAACTTCAGTGAAGGTCCAATTTAGTAAGGCAGAAAATTTTAAAGCTGTAAAGAATATTTATTTAATCAATAATTAAATAAAGAATAAATAAGTAGATACATTAATTAAATAATACTTAATCATTAATTGACATTTCTGTATGGAAGACTGTGGCAGACCCTGTCCAGCAGAGTCCGCCTGCTGTGGCTGACGACAAGAATTAATGCACAGGCGACAACAATCCTGTGTGGAAAATGTGAACAGGCACAACTACTCTCTCTAAGGGAGAGTGCCTATGGGTGCCTCGGCCACTCCCTCAAAAGGGGAGTGCCCCGACCCTTGCCTAGACAGGCTTTTATTATTTTCCCGGGATCTTACATCAAAGTAAGATTTATTATCTATCACATAGAATATTATTATCTACATTTTAGATACAATCAAGACAATGGAAATAACATGCATAGGGGAATGACGATGAGCTGATTAGTTCTGTCCTTGGGAAAACTCATACAAGCTTTGGATATTACCTTGAAGGTAGGCAATACACATCTGTTGCTTTAGACCGGGGTGAGGGAGTTTTAGCAAGCAAGCCATTACAGTCTGTATGCATTTTCTAGGCCTGATTCCCACGGGAAAACTCGATTGGAAGGTCTGGCTCCTGCCCACCACTTCACTTCTATAGGTTTTCCGTACAGAGCTGAGTCACATTTGCCAGGCCAAGACAAACTGTTCCCCTACAGAAGACCTAACCAAAATTAAGAGATAAATATACTTTGAAGGAAGTTATTATGATACAACATGGACAAAGGGTTACTATACCAGTATAAATAGATCCTTACACAGAAAATATTTTTAAAAATGTAAGCAAAATGTTAAACAGGTAATTAATAGAAACAAATTAATCTATAAAAAGCTAAAAGGTAAACATTGCCTCATTTATATTATGAATACAGGTATTGTACATTGTGTTTTACAATGATTTTATTTCAATCATACTTTATCTTATGTAAATCATTATAATAAAGAAAACTTACAAATGATTTTCTTTCTCTAAATATATGTACATAATTTGGATATCAGTAGAAATAATTATGAAATGATCAGACATTTCAGTAGATTTAATATAAGAACATTTATGAATAACTGAAATTCTCTCTAAAAAGTTCAGTGCTAACATGTGTATATATATATGTATATATACATATATGTATATGTATATGTATATGTATATATACATATATATAATCATCATAACCTCAAATATATTTTTGCATAGTGAGTTATAATAAATTTAGTGCAACTTAAATTCATAATAAATAGTTCTAAACAAATGCTCCAGGAATCTCAATTCTTGAGATTTGAAATATGCACAGATAAAATTTTTTAAAAATTACCCCAGTTGACTGGTACATTTATACTGCTAATACAGTGAATTTATACTTATGGACAACAACTTATTCATTATATTTAACCAAGTGCTCTTTGTCAATAATCTTTATAGTAAATATATTTCAATAAGCATACTTGAAACTTGCAGTTTTAATTATATTTTCAGCCTAAACCTAATCAAACTATTTGGCAAATATTTTGTATTTTTATGTAAGAAATATTCATTAGTTAAATATTCAAATGTCTTAAACTAATTCCATTGCTCCAGTGGTGACACCAAAGGCTACGAAAAGGGAAATGAAGGGAAATATTCTTTTGGAAAATCTTTCTTTACTGGAAACCGGAAGGGGGAGTGAGATCTTACCCCAGGCAATGCTGATGGTGGGATTACGTACCGTGGGGAGCAAAGTCCTCAGCATCCAGTGAGAATGAAAGGCAGGGGTTAGATATGAACATGCACTTCAGGCCTTATGAGAGAGGTATTTTTGACTTGATACTAGTATCCAACATTCAAAGACAAATAGATACTGGGAATTTGGGTGTACTGGGATACAAAAGAATGCATCGTTTAGCTCCAGCACTGAAAACCAGTTACTGTCTGGGGGAATCTGCCCTAGAAGAGTATATGGATTCCAGATGCTTGGGTGGAGTGCAACTACTGTTTCAGTTATTATTTGGAAATCCTGGACTAGCCTTTTATCACCATTTATTTTTCTTATGGCTAAAATAGGGGAATTACAAGGTCTGAGGAGACTGTGTTGGATGAGTCTGCTGATCAGGGGCTCAAGTCCTTTTTTTTGCTTCTGGTCTCACGGAGCATTGTCTTTTTCTTGGGTAGGTGTTGGGGTCTCTTAAATGGATCTGGACTGGGCTGGACTGGCCATTTTAGCTCATCTGGGTATTTGTTCTGCCCAAACATCAGGGTTTACCCAGGAAATTAACTCTGTAACTAGTTTATTTTCTTTCTTTGAATTTTGATCGTATTGAGGGGGACAGGTGTCTATACATTTCAATGAAGAAGTGCCTGTCTCCTTTGGAAAATTAACTGGGCTTCTGGGTTTTCTAAAAGATCGCAACCCAGGAGATGGCTGGTCCATCCGGGGAAAACTATAAATTGATGGGAAAATAAGAGGCTCTCCAAGTGGCAGCACATTAGTGAGGTGAGCTATGGGCTGGGGGTGGACCAACCATCTACACCTACTCTCAGGTGAGAGAGGCAGAGGAGAGAGACCCAGAAAAGCTTGCGGAGAACAAGGATGGGGCTCTTGTATCAAGTAAATTGTAAATGGTTTCACCTGCCGTCTCCAAGGTTGCCCTGAGCTCCACCTTCATGTTGATGTTTGTACCGGGAGTCAGATGATGCCCAAGGCTCCTTCAGTACAGGGACACAAGGGGAGATGAGTTCAACCCAGGATCCCTGCAGCGATGGGGGCAGTGCTTGCTCCAGTACCCAAGATTGTGACAGAGTGAACAGTGGCCAGTGGCTCATTTTGACCTTGGCCTTACACTTTTGAGGGCAGTTCTGCCAATGTCGAGATCTTCTGCAGATATGACAGTTTCTGGAACGAGATCCTCTTCCAGGACAACATGGATCTACTTGAGCTGAGTAGCCAGATTAGCGTGTGGCTAATAGATAAACGTGCCTCTAATCTTTATGCCTCCCCCTTAAGTGGAGCCTCTCCTCCTCCTTTAGATCCTGGTTGTACAATAGAAGATGGGTGAGGTGGCCTTAAAGAGATCTGGGGTAGCGGTATGAGGTCTTAAAAAAGTTGTTGATTTTTTCCTGAATATTAGGGAGGGCAGCCTAGGTTGGAGATGGATCTTGTAAGACTAGTCCTCCTGCCTCTGAGTCAGGGTGTAAATTAGTATGTTTTGTGATGGCTTCCCTTAGTTTCTCTAGGAAGGCATTAGGATTCTCCTGAGAGTCCTGGCTTATAGTTGCAACCTTGATGTAAATAACTGGATTAGAAAGGCTCAATTTTATTCCCACTAGAAAGCTTATTAAGAAATGGTCCTAGTAGCAGGTTCCCTGGGAGGTGTTATAGTCCCACACAAGATCAGTGGCTGGAAAAGCAGTCATTCTTACAGGGCATTGGAGGTTTGTCATACACATGCCATTCCTAAACTGAATTGCCACTTCCGTGATCTTGTCTCTCTATTATTTAGGGATTGAGCAAGAATGACAGTAACGTCTCTCCAGGACAGATCAAAGCTTTGGGTTAACCTCTGAAACTTTTCTATATACCTATCTGGCTCTTCTGAGAATTTTCCTAAATCCTCTTGAAGTTGCTGTAGGTCTTTTTATGGAGAAAAGGACATGTACTCTTATAGAGATCCTAATTTGTCCTGCTGTCTCTTGTAAGGAGAAAGTTAAAGTAGGTTGACAAGGCCCTGGATATGGGGGAAAGGAGACTGGAGCCTGACAGTTACTTTTTTCTATTTCCTTTGGGGTCATAAGAGAGCAAGGAGAAGGAGGGGCGTTATCCGGGGAAGGTAAGGAAAGCATGGCCTGTGAGCGCAGTATAGCAATTGTGGGGGGATCTAGTTTACAGGTAGTACATAGTTTAGTGCAATCCCTGGGAGCCATGAAGACTTGGATGTATGAAACTCCTTCCTATTTCCCTCGGGAATGGCAAAACAGGTCTAATTGTAAGACAGTATTAAAATTAATGGTGCCATTGCCAAGCCTCTCATTGCCCAGCTTGTGTTTTGAGGGCAAGCTTATTGCCCAGCTTATAACACTGCCCTAGGCAGGCCATGTTACAAGAGATTAGCGTTTTTTTTGTGGTTTTTTTTTTTTTTTTTTTTTTTTTTAGAAATTTAGGGTCAAATTACTCTCCATAGGTGAATGCACATTCCAAATGGATAACTCAAGGTTCTGTGGACTTGTTCCTCAACTACAGAGTGACAAGTTCTGAGCTGAGAATTAAAGGCATCTGTGCTAGTCTCTGGGCTGTATTGGGCTGTCCTGTGGTCTGAGAGCCACAGTAGGAAATGTACCCTGTCACCTGGGAACTCCCCAGAATATAGAGTGCATACCCCATGCCCTGAGGGCAGATTCACCAACAATCACTTTGAGGGCTGGATACTGCTTAGTTGTATTTACTTCACTCTGAGAACTGCTTCTTGGCCTCTGGCCTTAGCTAACCTCACCAGAGGTTCCTGTTATCATGCCTGTCCACATAAATTGTGCCTAGTATCTCTGTCCTCTCAGATGGAAAACTCATCCTGCAACTCTGGTCTCTAGTGATGTGTTTGCTTGTATTTTATGTTTCCTAGATCCCCCAGGAGAGTCTTTAGGAGGCCTAGGAGAGAGAGAGTAGCCACCCCTCAAAGGGAAGGGAGAGTCCCTGTTAAGCTATCCCTTAGGCTCTCATGGAAGTTAGAAATAGAGAAAAGATGGTTAAGTGAGTGTAGAAGGAGTTAAGGGTGTTCCTGTTCCTATGTTTCATGGACCTTAGGGAGTATGCAGAAAAGGTGTTTTAAAAAAAGAGGGGACCCAGGAGGTATCAGAGGAGATCCCCATTGACCCTTGTATGTCAGCTGGGCTGGTCAGTCAGAGACAGCACGTTGGGCCCTGAGGACAAATCCCATCAACCTTCCTAGGAATATTAGAAGTTTCTGGTGTCCTTGGGTATGAGGAACCACAAGAGTCATAGGGGAAAAATATGCCCTTATGCCAGAGTCGAGAGCAATTGTAGAGGTGAAACATGGATAGTCCAAGAAAGGACACTCATAGAAGACAGGTGACACAATGAAGAAGCCAACAAGAGAGGGTCTCCTGAAGGCTGTGAGGTGCAGACTAAGAGCCATAGGCTAGAAGTAGGGCTTATGGGCAAGAGTCATGCCAGTGTTTGCCATGGCCATGAGTAATCGAGCATGCTATTGGCCAAAGCTGATCTCAAGACATGAAGTAATAGAAGATTTGGACTCAGGAGATGCTGTAAGGGGCCAGTGTTGCCAAGAGGCAAGGCAGATACAGCAGGACCCCCAGCAATATACAAATCTAGGAGGACCCAAGAACACATTAATGTCAACTAAAAATAAGGATAAAGTAGTGAGTATGCCCCTTAGCCAGAAGGTTAATGTTCCAGGACATTTGGGGAAAGAAGACAGATAGATAAGGGACTGAGTAGAGGAACTAACTTGAGTTTTAGCCTCAGGAGACAAGCTTTCCTATGTTAATTTTAGTTTCAGTTTAAGATCTGGAGAGTCTGAACATTTCTAGGGAAACTATGTAGTGGATTGAAGTAAGCTACTTGTGGGTTGAGCTCCCACGGGCTGTCACCTCCACAGCAATCTCAGACTTTCTTAAGTGTCTTGCTTTTTCTCCCAAGCTGTCTAATATAGCTGGGAGGACTCAGAGTGCAAGGTAGCCAGTCTTTATGTGTGCATCCCCGGACGAGTCAGTTATTTAATTACAGTTGAGTTGGAATTCCCTAACGGCGCTCATGATGGACGCCCTCTGACACCTCCACATAGATTCTAAGTCACCTAAGAATACCTGAGATTTGAGCTGGAAGGAGGAAATGTCCTTTATCTTCTCAGCTGAATGAGTTCAAGCTATCATTCATCCAGCAAAAAGTTTTGTTCAGACTCCCAGAAGGTAATTAGCAAATTGATGGTATTTACTGCTTCCCTGGCTGTAGGTGCTCAGAAAGAAGCCTGAGAGCATAAAGAGGTAGGAGTGAGTCACCATGGATGACCTGGTTTCAGGAAGCATGTTATAGAAGTGGAGGAGGAATCCTTAGAGACAGTTCCAGAGAGTGCTGCCATAGCCTACTATTCCCCTGGCTGCAAGTTTTGTGGGAATGCACCTCCAACACTTAGGAAAAGAATGAGAAAACACATATACATGGCTGGTACTTGAGTTCTGGCTAAGAAAGAATTCAGAGCCAAGACTCAAACTTGCAAGGGAATATTTTAATCAGCAGCAAAGCAAAAGCATACTCAAAAGAAAGTTCTGAGCCAGTGTCTCAAAGAGCCGCCGCAGGGTGTAGGGTAGGGCTCCTTTTGACTCCTTCAGAGGAGTCATTATTTTTGTCTTTGAGCTAACCTATCAGGACCTGTCCCACTGTCTCCTTTGTATGGAAGTCAGATGGGGCTTTTCTTTTGTCCCCTTGTTTTCCTTGAAGAGCAGAGGGTGGTCTACCACAAGACTAGCTACATACCCAGCAAAAAAAGTCAGAGATAGGATCTGACCCATGTGATCTGAAATGATCTTGCAGAGGAAAGGGTGCCACAGGGGGAAGATCCTAATTAAAAACACTTATTTCCGATATCTCCTCTCCCAGTTCTGCCCATTCTCAGGTATCCATTGCTTAGTGTCCAGAACTTTGTGCTCTGGTGATATTCTGTACCTGCTCTGCTCACGCCTGTCTAACTGCCTAACACCGTTCTAGACCAGAAGTCAGTAAACAGTGACCCACAAGGTGAACCAAGCAACTTCTTTTTCGTATGGCCAATGAGCTCAGAATAATTTTTATATATTTGAAATGTTATAAAAATGAAAACAAAAAGTAAAAAAAAAAAAAAAACCCGGAAATATATGGCATGCAAAGCCTAAAATAACTGACACTGACACTTCAAAGGAAAAACTTGTTATACTCTTTAGAGTATAATTGCAAATTCAAATTCACCACATTCCATGTATAATTATTTTTCAAAAGTTTAATTTCCAAATCATCATTTTTACACAATTAACAAAAAGATTATAACTACATCCATATTCCACTGCACATCTCAACTATGTTGCAGCATTCAAATAGCAAATATTTGTCATTTGGAATAGTATATTACTAGCTTGTGAATGTACTGAGCTACTTATGTTTTCCTCGTGTGTGGCATGGGGATTACAGCCATAATCCTGGGTGGTATTTTGAAGTTTATAGAAACACAATAAACTGAGGACTTAATGAAACAAAGTGAAATGCTTCTTCTCTCTGGTCATCATGCCAATAGCTCTTTCTATAAGTATGCTAGTTAACTAGAGGGATTTTTTTGAGGCTCGAGCAGCCCTTTGTCAAAGAAGAGGTGGGAAAATATGCACAGAGTCATGGCTCCAGAACAGGATAAAGATCAGTAGAGGTTGGCCAGGAAATAAATTTAGAAATTTCACAATTTTCCTTGGAACCCTTTGATGCTTATCCGGCGACTGTTGGCACACCCCTTGCCTCACACCTCCTTCCTTCCCTTGACCATAACACATGCCTGAATTTCAGACTCTTTTAAGATGGATTTGAAAATTAGTTCTGCCATCTTCTCGATTTGGGTCTTCTTTATCAATTAACCTTCCCTTGATCTAAACTCTGGTTTTTTAATTGGCTTTCTTTGGAAGCATCAGGCACATGAACCTTGTACCTGTAACATTAATACAGTGACTCACCCACAGTAAGTATCCCATCAATGCCAATTTTTCTTCCCCATTTTCCATTGATTCATTTTATATTTTTTCATAAATTGGAGATACAATATAGCTATAAAATTAGAACTCTAGATAACAACAAGAATGAACAAAAGCAGAATCTATATTCAAATGAAACATGAAAAGCAAAGTTTTTGCCCATTTCAAAATGCAATTATATTTACTGTACCCCAAAAGTTGATTTCATGACAAATGTTTACTGTTTGACTTATATGAGTAAAAATGTAGTATTGTGGAATTATTCTGGTTAATAAATCTATATACATAAGGGACATAAAGTTACCTATAGATTTAGTCATTATGAAAATGTAGAAAATATCTCTCTCTCCACGTTTCAGTCATTGCTAACTGTGTATTGAAACATAATTAGTGGCAATAATTGTTCCCAATTGTTAAATACTTACATATTAGTCTCACACCTTATATAACACTTTTCATGCATTATTGTATTTAATCTTAAAAATCCTTTGAATTAAGTATTATTACCCTTATTTTAAAGATGAGAGAACTAAAGCTTAAAAAGCATGGGTTGCCCTAGATCTCACAGCTATCAACTGATTGAGTCAGAATTCAAACCAAAGCAATTTGACCCAGAGCCTGAGCTCCTAACAACTGTGCTAATGTGTTGCTGAATTGATATCAACATGCTAATAGTAAATTTGAAGTTGTTATTAAAGTGCATTACTAATTTTGCATGCTCAACTGATTTTAATAGTTTGCATATAGGATAAAAAAATTTAGGGGAGATGAAGAAAAAGATGTGCAACATCGGGAATAATTCTAGGCCTATTGAAAAGACTAAGATAGTTCATAATATACAACCATACAAGGTGGTTGTACAAAGTATAAGTAAGGGGTGATTTTTCTTCTTGTTCTCGGTTTCATTGAGGTGTAACAGACATACAACATTGTGTAAGTTTAAGCTGTGCACTATGATGATATAATACATTTAAATGCTGCGATATGATTATCATCATAGCATTAGCTAATACCACTATCACATCATATAATTAGTATTTCTCTTTTGTGTTAAAAATAATTAAAACAAACCCACTCTCTTAGCAACTTTGATATTTATAACATCATTGACTATAATCTCTAAGTTGTGCATGTTGTCTAGAACTCATTTTTCTACTCGCTGCAGATTTGTACTCAGACAACAACTCCCCAGTCTCTCCTTTCCCCAGCCTCTTGTAACCAACATTCTAATTTCTGATTTCACCAGTACAGCTGCTGGTTTAGATTCCGTATGTAAGTGATATCGTGCCATGTTTGTCATTCTCTGTCTTATCTCTTTTAGAATAATGTCCTCAGTATCTATCTACTTTGTTTCAGATGGCAGGGTTTCCTTCTTCTTCATGGATAAATAATATTCCCTTATTTATACATAGTCATGCAATGCTTAAGGAGAAGAATACATTCTGAGAAATGTGTCACTAGGTGATTTTGTCCCCACGCCAGTGTTGTAGAAGTGCACTCGCAGAAAATGAGGTAGAACAGTGTAAGTTGATATAAGAAAGTCCAGACTGTAGAAAATTTTTATAAGATTTTATTTGAGCCAAACCGATGGCATTACTGGGGAGAAAGATCTCAAATACTTAAGGGAATGGCAATTTGTAGTTTATTTCATGCATTAAGGAAGAAATATAAGAAAGATTACGCAAAAGTGGAAGAAGGCAAGGATGAAATAGTGTTACAGCATAGTAAACAAGATTATGGGCTCTTGAGGTAGGTTACAACTTCAAGGGGTCTACAAAAGCAGTTTACTTCTGACACATCAAAGGTGTCTTAACCTAGACGCAAAAGACAATAGACGGGACTTGCTTAAGGCACAGCTAAATATTTTATTAAAACAAATTATATGCTTAGGGTAGGAGTATGCACCATTACCTTCCCAGTTAGGAATTTATTATGAGATTTCTCTGTGAGGTTGCTTTTCGTCACTGGTCAGGTCACTTTTGTTACAGAAACTTTGTTGTTGTTCACACCTACTACACCTCGTCTATTGCTCTGTAAGAAAAATAAAATAATTTTCCCTCTATTTTTCTGGGTTCTCAGCTGAAATATCCCTGCAAAAAAAGGCAGATGAATGGGAGAAAAACAAGTTTAAAAACTGATAAACTCCTCCAAATTGATTGAATCTATTACCTTAACATCTTCAGTTGAAGACAAAATAAGATAGAGTGGGTCAGGAGTCAGTTATGAGAGATTAGTGGGGAAAACATGGTAAACACAGGTAAGGTTGTAATCAATATTCAGTCATTTTCATCAGTATTGATAACAGTGTTTACATATAAGGTCATTATCTTCTTCCTGGTGCAACAAGGGAGACTTCATTACAAATGGAGATTTCCCTTACAAATGCAAATGCCTTTTACAAAGGGTTGCTTCTGGTTTTTAGAGCTTCTACTATATCTGCTGTTTCTTAAAATTAACCATCTTAAAATAATCATTGTGTCAAAGAGACATATTCTGGAGTGACAAATCCTACTTCCTGACAGCTCATGAGTAATAAGTACAACATGTTACTTACTGTACTGAATACAGTGAGCAGTTAAACCACAATGATATTTGTGTAAGGTGTTGTGTTACAAGGTTATGCAACCACAGAACCAGCTCAAAATGGTGCTACATTATTTAAAGAGATATTGAGTTGATTTCAGAGACAATGAATCAAGATGGAAAATCATGCAGCTGGGGTAGAAGCAGAGGCAAGAACTTTGGCCTTCAGCTGGATTCACTTCTAGAGTCTTGCTCCCCACTCCCTGGTGGACCAGGACACAGTTGGAACCAGAACACCAAAATCCTTTCAGAAACCAAGGGTCTCTTGTTCTGGATGATCTGGTATTGACCAAGTTCCAAGGTCTTCCACCTAAAACTTGCCCCTCTAATGTAGTATTGGAAAATTGTAATGGTGGGAAAGTATAACCCCCAGTATTCTTTTGAAATTGTTTCTGTAAGTGATGACTCTGACTGATATGTAGCTTGTAGATGAACTATATGTTTGTAGGACCCAGAGACATATGAAAGGACGCTCAGCCTCACTAGCCATCAGAGAGATGCAAGTTAAAACCGCAATGAGATATCACACTGGCCAGAATGGCCATCATAAACAAATTAACAAACAGCAAATGCTGGTGAAGTTGTAGAGAAAAGGGAACCCCAGGGAAGTTGCAGATTGGTGCAGCCACTGTGGAAAACTGTGGAATTTCCTCAGAAAACTAAAAATGGAACTGCCTTTTGACACAGCAATTCCACTGCTGGGATTATACCCCAAGAACCCCAAGACATCAATTCAAAAGAATCTATGCACCCCAATGTTCATAGCAGCACAATTTGCAATGGCCAAGTGCTAGAAGCAACCTAAGTGCTCATCAGTAAATGAGTGGATCAAAAAATTGTGGTACATTTATACAATAGAATATTATATATTCTACCCTTTGTGACAGCATGGATGGATCTGGAAAGCATTCTGCTAAGTGAAATAAACCAGATGGGGAAAGACAAATACTGCATGATCTCACCTATAAGTGGAACCTAATCAACAAAACAAACAAGCAAGCAAAACAGAACCAGAGACATGGAAATAAAGAACAAACTGATGGTAACCAGAGGGGAGTGGGGTGGTGAATAACTGGGGATGAAGAGGAAGAGTCATCAAGGAACGTGTACAAAAGACCCATGGAGAAAGCCAAAGGGGGTGTAGAATTGAGTGTGGGAGGTGGTGGTGGGTGGAAAGTTGTGGGTGGGGAAAGTTGTGGGTGGTGGTGGGTGGGGAAAGTTGTGGCAGGAATATGGAGACAACTGTACTAGAACAACAATAAAAAAAGTTCTCATCACAAAAAAAATTAAAAATGAATCCTAGGAACTAATTTCAAGAGATACAGACTCTGACCTTCAAGCATCAGAGTTCTGGGAGATTTGCTGACCTCCAGCTGTGGAGCCAGACTGACATGGAGTGTGGATGACATTAATCCAGGATGACTAAACCAGAGTGATGCATCGGGGACGATCTCTCGCTTTGTCAGAATGGACTCTGCTCATTTGTATGTAAAGAACTTTCAATCTCCTCCTTGATCTCTTCGTTCTATTCCCCTCTCCCTCCTTATAAAAACCTGTGCCTCCACTGAGATGGAGAGATGGGTTTAGAGATACAAGTTCCCCATCTTCCCAGGAGATGGGCTTCGTGACATAAATTCCCCATCTTCCAGGTGGCCAGCACCTAAAAATAAACCACTTTCCTTTACATCAGCACCTGCCTTTGAAGTATTAGCTTTTGTAGCAGCAGGCAGCTGGACTTGCACTTGGGTACACTAACACTTTCTCATGCCTTGTTCCAAGTTTAGGAAGTTCCCTAGGTCTGAAGCAATTCCTGTGTATTTTTAAGTGTAAGTTCTATTCAGTATTTTTTCTCTTGCTTCAGTGCATACTTAGTTATTGCCACAAAAACTATGAAAAGTAATCCCACAAACTGTTTCAGTAAGACATTAATTTAATGTGGAGCAAAATAAACGGTTTTCAGTGACTCCTATTTTATTTTTTCAAAAAAGATCAACAACAATAGCACAAATCAGCAATATCCTTCTCACCACTTCCTGGCTCTAACTTTTGCTATTCTTTGCAACAAAGGGCCAATAACATTTTATTTCTTAATTAAAGACATTCAAATATTTTATGAAGCACTTAACATAGCCGTTGTATTAAAGAATAACATTAATATTATAACAAATGCAATTATTCTCAAAACTAATTCAAAAGTCTATCAGAACCAAGTAAAAAATGTAATAGCATGTTTAATAGGAGTAAAGGGATTTAGAGTTATGTAGTCTGGAGTGAAGCACTTGACAACTGAAGTTTAAATCAAATGGATTGTACAAACGTGAAGTCTACCCAGCAGAACATTGCAATAATAAAGTTATATATAAGTCCGTCAAGTTATGAGTAGAAATCTAAACTAATTTTCTTCTGTTGCTGTCTTGCTTGATCAATAGGGTTTGGTGTAAATTGCTCTAGCTAGATTATGAGAAAGCTATTGTTCTTTAACCTATTATTGTTACGTGTCAACCAAAAATAGAGCTATCTTAACATAATATTTTGTTTATATCAAATTGAGATGAAATAATGTTCTATATTTATTGAAAATGAGGTTAAATTTAAAATTTTATTTCAATAAATCAGACTTTCAAAAATGTTTAAGTCTAATTTTAGCCATTATGCTAAATTCAATTATCACTGGAACAGAAGCAAGTGTCAGCAAAAAATTCCTTGAAAATAAACTGTATTCAAGTGAGCATTTGAAAATTGGGGAGAGAGAGCCTCTGATGGAAAATGGAAGTGCCCCATTGAGACAAAGGGAAGGGCATCTTATATGGAGAAAGTTCCTGTCCAAGTTCTCAATTTGGTCCATTTTAGACAGACAAATGAGGTTTCCAAATTGTACAGTTCTGATTGGTCAGTATGGATACAAATAAACAGGTAATTTGTGCAGTTCTGATTGAATAGGGCAGGTCTCAGTCCATTGGTCAAAAGACAAAACCAGTAATTTTCTTGCAGCTCTTAACTCAGTGTAAAAGGCAGGAGCACAGTACAGGAGGTTGAAAGTCTGTAGCTTTTCCTGAAATCAGAGTGTAGAAAAGGCCTCTGACAGAACAGCTGCTAAATTCTGGTTGTAAATTTGGTTCTAGTAAACCATGAGTAAACCAAGAAATCTATTAAAATGAATTTCTTTATTCTCTGGTTTCACAAAAAGAAGATTAAAATTTTTATAAAACTTATTATTTTTTTCGTTTTTTCTTCTTTCCTACCTCTTTTATTCTTTTATAATTGGAAGACTTAAACATGTGTTTCATCACATTAACTAAAGATTTTACCTTAATGTTACCGAACAAAGGGTCCGAGGGGGGGGCAATACTTGGCCTACCCAGGGACGCCAAAAACTGCTACAGAAAACAGGGGCCCCTCCCAAGGACGATACACTAATATCTATAGGGCTCTTCTGTCCGCCGCCAATTGGAAAGACATCTCTCAATGCCAGAGATTTGTGAAAAGGAAACAAAATGTTTATTTAATGCTATTCAGGCCTAATGCCTTCCTTAAAATATTAAAGTCTTTAAGGGTATACACCTACACACACACACACACACACACACACACACACACACAAATAGCGCTCCCTTCTCCCACTGTCCCAACTCCGGGTACCGTAAATCAGGAAAAGAGCACACGTCCGTTTTTCAGGTTGCTGGCACGTGAGCTGTGTCGCCTGCCTGTCCAGGCAGGATCTCCAATTAATCCAAAGTCATGTGGCACCTTTCACTGGCAAGAGTTCTTTGTACCAAGTTCCAGTCAAAGTCTCTCCTGCTTTTCAGGCCCACCGAAAGCGTGCATCTTTCTTCTTCACCTAGCCGCAGGGATCTCCATTCTGGCAAAGCTGGGTGGTTTTCCCTTTCACCTGGCCAAGAGGGGGGTCTGCACTCTGCTGAAACCGCATGGCTCTCCCTCCTAATGGCTACAGGGGTCTACATCTTCCTAAATAGCGTGGCTCTCCCCCTCACCTGGCCAAGAGGGGGTCTTCACTCTGCTAAAGCCACATGCCTCTCTCGTAGGCACTCTCTCAGAGAAGCCGCCCCAGTTCCAGCCTGGTTCGCCACTCACTTCTCCCTGGCCCAAAACTTGGCCACAGCTATTTAACATATCTATGAAACCAGTTAAAGGTTATAGATATGTTAAATGACCATTCCAGAGGTTAGCTGCAAAACTATTGCTATGCAAAACAGCTCTCAATGGCCCTGCTCCATTCATCCCTTCCCCCAACTGACACCTGGCGGGGTGGTGGTGGTGAGGACATCTTAATATTTCCTCCAATATTCCTGTACACTTTGAGTTCTGGACACCATTCCAAATCTTTTCTTGGCCCCCCCCTTGGCTGCACCCTGTATCATTAATATCTTGCTTTGTATCTTTCTTCTACTTTAATATATAAAAAATATCTGGAAGAAAGGCCTTATTTTTTTAGTTCACTGGTATTTTATTTGTTTGTAGGACAGTATCTTAAACAACATATGTTTGTTAACTAAAGTATGAATAAACCAAAGAATAAATAATATAAAGTAGAAATAGTTGTTGATTCTCTTAAAATTATCAGGGATAATTGTACCCAGAATATAAGAAGAGATACAAACAAGAAAATATACAACACATATTAATGTTAGTAATAAGATCATATAATTACTATTTTGAGTTCATGTTAAGCCTATAAACTTTATATATTTTTTAATATTTTATTTATTTATTTTTAGAAAGAGGGGAAGGAGAGGAGAATGAGTGGAAGAGAAACATCAATGTGTGGTTGCCTCTCATGTGTCTTCTACTGGGAACCTGGCCTGCAATCCAGGCATGTGCCCTGACTGGGAATCAAACTGGTGACCCTTTGCTTCACAGGCCCATGCTCAATCCACTGAGCTACACCAGCCAGGGCTAATATTTTAAAAATAAAATTAGTTATAAAAATCCATTATTAGGGATAATGTAAAGAAGTCACATGACATAGTGAAATTTTGTTTGAGTTTAACCACGTATTATCTTCTGAAATATAGTGAAAAGGTGCTGTCTGTGAAGATGTTGAATAATGGTTAAATTATTCCTCTTCTTTTGAAGATTTTGTATGTGTAAGAAAATGTTTTATATGTTAGACTTACAATGATAGTAAGCATCTTAATTCCATTCTCATCGAACTTGTGGTCTCATTGGGTAGATAATTGAGCCCACAAAATCATATTGTGTAACATAAGGGAGGAACCTGATGCTCTCTGCTTGTAGGAGATGAACACTTAAACTATTGCCGGTGCCTAACCTAGGAGGTGGAGGTGTTTTAATAATTTTGCAAGAAAATCCCCCGTGGAAGTACACCAATTAGAGAATATATCATGTAATAAGAATCCCAAGCAATATGAATTCTTGAAGTAGTATGTTCTGATAAAAACACTTAAAATATTAATAATTTAAAATAGCTAAACAATTGCTTTGAAAAAGAACAAAGAATAGAAAACTTTATGTATGGGTATGTAGAATATTCTCACTGTAAATGACCTGAAACTTAGTTGTGTTTATCTTTGAGAGTGGGCGAAATCAGAGTGATGGTTGTCAAGGGACAATAAATCTGTTTATGAAATACATGCTTTCAATTATTTATATGAGTAATTAAAATCAACATTACATTTTGTTTCCTCCTAGTTAAAATATGTTCTCTTATAATTATTTAGGCATCAGGTCAGTATGTCCCAAGATACATTATAATTTGGAAGAGAATTTATTTAACAAGCTCTCATATTCAAATGTATAGTTTATTTTTTTCACTTTAAAGATTTGTTTCAATTTTCCTAATATTGTAACTTTCTTCCAACCTATCTTATTCACTAAAACATAAATTTTCTTACATTTATATTTCATGCCCTTAATGAAGTTTCTTACATTTTCTTTCTAGTAATTTATCATTGGCTCCTTTCAGGTTATCCATAATAGAAAATCTTACTATATTTAAAAAATAGTTCTATATTTTATTAATTCTTAAAGAGTAAACCCAGAGTCCTGTGCACTATTACTCTTTCTTCCTAGTCAGTTTGATAAGAGAAGTAAATTGAAATTACAAAATGTCTGTAGCCACAACCACTAGTCATTAAAGTTATATTAATAATAATTCTCTTAGTTAGCTCTTTTATATAATATTTTTCTGACTAAAGAAACTAGAGCAACACCTAAGAGATATTTACATGAGTAAAAAGATATTATTAATTAATGTCCTCTCTACAACTCACATTGAGGTAATTTTTGTAATTTAAAAGCAATGCACAAAACATAGAGAATTTACCTTGAGGAATATTAAGAGAATATAAGGGCAAGGGGGATTATATTTGGTAATAATTATTCAATATAATTTTTGGGATTGTATTTTTGCAATCTGTTAATCCTTGATGAATAAAAATGCCAACTTTTTGATTGGGAGAGAAACAATGGGAAATAGTATAATCCATCATATGCTTTCTCTATTTTTCAAAAATTTTTAATTGTTATACTTACGATTGTCTCCATTTTTCCACCATCTAGTTTATTAACCAAAGTGTAAATCAGGCTTATATTTAAATTCCGACTCATTACTTAGCCATTTGCATGTCTACAAACCTAGTTATTATATTATTAACCTAACTTTGTTATGAAAACTGGCAGTAACCAGAGAGGAGGAGAGAGGATGATAACAGTGGGAGAGAAGGGGAAGGATCATCAAGGAATTCGTATAAAAGACCGAAGGACAAAGACAGGGGGAGAGGTCGGACTGAAAGTGGGAGGTGGGAGTGGGTGGGGTGGGGTAAACTGGAGGGGGTAAAATGGGGACAACCGTAGTTGAACAACAATAAAAAAACCCTCCTTTATCGTTAAATGAATAATTTTGCCTTTACAGATGATAAAGCGTGTCTTTAAAGATATTTGATAGTTTCAAAGTAAAATTCATTAAAACAATTGCAAAAAATTAATGAAAATTATTTACCTATATTACAGGATTTTATACAAATTTGAAAAGAAATTTATAAGTGAGAATACATACATTTAGCTTTTGCTATAATTAAGATGATTACTATACCAATTCTAACATTTATGGAGGCAAACAAATGTTTGAGCTCTCAAATAATTTAATTTAAACCAAGTCATAAATTATTTTGAATCCAAATGAAATGAATTATGAGAGAGGAAACAATAAATTATATGTAAAACCTCAACATTAACTTTTTAATAGAAGGATTTGTTCAATCCTTATTATTGAACAAATATTGAAAGGAATGATAATTTTATAAAATAGATAAATATATTATATAAATATATAAATATATGCATATCATATAAATATCATATAAAAGGTATATCACATTAAAAGGTAATCATCAGAATTTACATTAGTTTTACTTGCCTTGGAGATAGGTTTTAAGCAATAAATAAATGTTTTCCTTTTGCATTTTCTGGAGTTAAGGATGGATGCTCAGAACCTACTTACAGTTCTCAAGAGCAGAGGAACTGAAGGTTTGGGAAAGAAAGGTGGTTGACTAATAAATATTTGAATCTCCAAAATCTCTAGTATTCAATGAATCCACGTGAGTACTCAGAAATCAAAGCACATTACTTTGGAGTGATATTTTCTTTAAGACTGAGAAATATTTTAAAAGGTAATAGCTACAAGTGAAGAATTAAATTTTACTTTTAGAAAAATCCAACCAAATGAGAAATATCATAGATATATAAAGTTCTAGAATTATAAGAAAACATATATTTTAGTTAATATAATAAATACACTTAAACTTATTGCGACATTGTCTCTGTTAGCATTTTGTGCCTGGAGACCAATTGCTTTAAAGTGTCAGAATATATTGGTGTTCTTTGAACGGTCACACATTCACTGAAAAATTTACTTTTATTAACTTTTAACTTACAAAATGAGTATACCTAGGCTCAAGTGACTTAAGAAAATGAACTTGAATCAAAGACAACAAAACAGCGATGTTGATTACCAGTTACAAAAAAAAAGGAAAACACATTTATAATTTATAAAGCTTAACTCAAAAGCTTTAATGGAAGATTAAACATTTATGCATTCTAGGACTAGAGAAGCAAACAGAATGGGCCTTGTCAACTTCCAAAGAAAAAGCCAAAATGAGAGGCAACCTTTTCTTCGGTATCAAAATGAATTGCAATTCTTGAGGCACAGATTCAGGCAGAAAATCAAATAATGTTCTGATTACAGAGTGAGGACACGGGTTTTTATGCAAAAAGGAAATGAATAGAAGAAAGAGAGTCCTACTGGTGTTAAGCTGAGTTACTCTTAGCTATACATGGCTGGTATTGATTCTATCATCAGAGTCCGTAATCATCAGCCCTGGTGCTCAGGATGTCTACTCTGCTGTTAGCTTGGCAAACAAATGTAAAACAATGTTGGTTTAGTCTGATCCAAAGGTATTTTGCCCAGTCAAAACATTTCACAGTTCAAGGAGCAAAAATGTGCAAAGCAGTCCCCTGGTATGGCAACTCTGACTCCATTCTGAAAGGGCTCCACCTACATCAACTCCTAAAGCTTCTGTTTAATTCAAACATAGAGGAAAATGAAATGGATGAGAACAAGACACTATTTTTAATATAACAAACAATGTCCTGCACATAACTATAAATAGAAAATACAATAGAAATATTTAAATATAAAATATAATACAAAATGTGGATTTGTTACATGTTATTTAGTATAATTGAATGCCTGTGACATATTACCTGTAAGTAGTTTACACTGTTTATCTTAAAAGAGTTACATATGTTCTTGAAGCATTGGTATTTCCACATACAGGGAAGGACAAAAGTAGGTTTACAGTAGTGAGTATGTGAAACAGTTTATTCTTAGATTATTATTTATTCATTATTGTATTATTTTCCATACAAACAATAAGCCTCCTTTTGTTCCGCTCTCTATATAATATGCATAAATGTTATTATGCACATTCATTCCCTTCTAATTTAAAACATAATTTTAACCTGGCATTTTCAGCTTGCCCTTCCCTTCCTTGCATCTCCAAAGGGACAGAAGGGGTTCCACACTACAGAATAGTATGGAAAGGGATCTGACCAGTATGCATTTATTTCCCACATATGGAGTCATCATCTAAACTGTTTCCTTTGGAGATTACTGCCTGGAATTTCTACTCTTCTGTGGACTCAATTGGGTCCCTCCATAATTTATGTGTCCTAGCCTTAACGCCCAACATATCTGCATTTGAAGATGGGCCTACAGAAAGGAAAATAAGGTTACATTAGGTCACAGGGTAGGGCCCAGACCCATGGAATTATCGTCCTTATAACAAAAGACACCAGAGGCCTTATGGTCCCTCTCTGTCTGTGGTCACAAAGAAGACAGGTGAGCACGTGATGAGATGATGACTGTCTGCAAGCTAAGACGTGAGCTCGCATGAGAAAGAATTGGCTGGCACCTTTATCTCAGCCTTTCCAGATTTTAAAATTGTGAGAAAAAATAAATTTAGGCCCTTTAAGCCAAAAATATTAAACACAATAAAAACTTTCAGTTTAGTTGAATATGTTATACTATAGAAAAATCTTTAGCATATTCTTCTGAGCTAATGAAATATATCTGGCAAGTAAACATGTTTTATTTGTGGCCAATTATTAATCAACCTTAGTTTATTGGATATGAAATTGATTTTGAGTCTAGGGTAGAAATGTAGACTTGAGAGTAATAAATAAATTCACTCATTTAATGTCCAGAGGCCTCTGACCTTTGGTATTTTGATTGTAAAATGGACATATAATATGTCAAAAGATTATAGAATGGAGGTAAAAAGATAGAAATGTGTGATGAGCTGAAAGTAGTAGAGTATAAATGCATTTAATGTATCATGACAAGACAACTAGTTTGTTCAGCTTGCTAGTTTGTTTATTGATTGATTTGTCCATATCACAGGTTTTGAGAGGATTGGCCCACCTTCTTTCCTAGACAGTGAGGATCTGAACTTTGGGCAGGATTGTTACTTCTAGGCCTGGGAGTCAGTATGAGTGGTGGCAGGAAAACATTTGAAATCAAAGACAACTAGATTCTGAACCCTGGACAACTCTTTATAGGAATACGTGGAAGTGAGATGCAATAAACCCAGAGGAGCAGACCAATATCAAATTCCAGATCCAAACAAAATCAGAAGCAATGAGCAAGCAAAAAAGTCTAGCAAGTGGCAAAAGAAGAGCTTGGAATTATCTCATGAAATGACAAAATCCTGGTAAAGAAGGTAATTTTATGGAATAACAACTTCCACAGATTCTGGGATCCTTTCAAAGGAAGAAATTATACTTATTCATCAAGAGATTACTTAAATACTTATTGACCATTTTCTGTGTGCTGTGTACCAGGCATTTTGGCTTATCTTCTCTATAGGAATTTCAGTGCAGTGCCTGTCCTTATAAATCATGCAATCTGCTGCAGGTGTCAGCTGACTAAATGCTAATGTTATTATAATCTCACAAGCTTTCTGATGGAAAAACAGGGTGCTATGAAATACATAGCTGGACATTTGATCAGTATAAAATGATAGGGCATCTCTGCAAAGCGACAGTAAGGATGAGTAAGAGTCATTCAGGCAAAGAGGTATGACAGGTTCCAGTCAGGAAAAAGAGTATAACGGGAGGAGTGAGCGTTCACTCATTTCGGCTGAAGATCAAGTACAGGGAGGTACACTGGGAGACTGAAAAGTTAAAAAGCAAGGGCCACATATTCATGCGCTTTGCAAGCTGTTCATTAGTTGTAGTATGAAGTTAAACCAAAAGGGTACTGCACATTTCTACACTAAAGGGAAATTTTGTTTCTTAGAAAGAATTTTGTGGCTATAGCTTTATGAATTCCATGACAAAGGATAAAATTGAGGTTGTTGGGGTAAACTAAGGGAGAATTGATATGACCAGGATTAAGAAAATAGCATATGAAAAAGAGGTAATAGTTTTAAGGTACTTTTAAAACTAGAGAATTAGTGATTATACTTTAAAAAAAGGAGAAAAAAATTAAAGATAACACTAAAATCTATTTAAATAATATTAAAATCTAACACATTTCAAGGATTTTTGCTAAATACTTTAAAACACCTTTCCACAACCCTATTAAATTCTCTTAACCAATTTACAAATGTTAAAACAGTTAAGGTTAAACATCTTGTTAACAGTCTCATTGCCAACAAGTAGTAGAACAAGAATCAAAGTACTAATTTCTCTGGTTCAGAAGCATGTAGTTTTATTTAATACTTTACATTTTAAAGAGAAAGCAGATCTTTTGATACATGCTACATTCAGTTACCCATTATATGAATTTATCATTTAAAGAAAAATCTGAGAATAGCATGAATTAAAATGATATTAGTGTTTTTAAATCTTTAAGAATATATAGATCTCAGAGAGCCAGAGTTGAATTAATTTGAATATCAGAGTATAGGAAGGCAAGCTGGTATTCAGAATTAATAATCTGGGGCGGGCATTTTAATTTTTCTGTTTTTTAAAGATAGGTTTTAATTTTTTACAAAGACCAATTTATTATTATTTTTCATATCTTGGCATTATATTACTATGAAAGACATTTTTGTTAACCCTAAGGTTGCAAAGACATTCTCCAACACTCTATATAAGACATACACAGCCCTGGCTGATGTGGCTCAGTAGATTGAGCACTGGCCTACAAACCAAAGGGTTGCCAGTTTGATTCTCAGTCAGGGCACATGCCTGAGTTGCAGGTCAGGTCCCCAGTAGGGACATGTGAGAGGCAACCAAACATTATATTTCTCTCCCTTCCCTGCTCTCTAAAAATAAATTTAAAAAATCTTTAAAAAATATATATATATATAATTTATTTAGTTTGTGATACATTTTCTTTATTTTTTCTCCTTTAATTTCTTTGAGTATTTTTAGCTCTTCAATGTAAAGTGCTTGCACATATTTTGTTACATATGACCGTCTTTATTTCATATTTCATGTTCTTATAAATGGTATGGTATGCTTAACTTTTTAGTTGCTTTTATTCCTAAATGTACACAAAGACAATTCAGACAATTGGTAGATTGATATATAAATCTATCAATTTGTATGATCTTTTATCCTCTGATCTTGCTAAATCACTACATAGTTGTAACCTCCTGAGTTAAGAGAGTCTTGCCTTTCTTTCCATTTCATATTCCTTTTATAATGTTTTCCTGCTATGTTGTACTGAGAAAAACCTCAATCGTAAGGAATGATTTTTTTTCCCCTCAATATCATGTCCCTCCTTGAAGGGAAAGTATACAGATTGGAAATCTATTGTGGTCAGGTTTGAGTAAGAACCATAAGTGAAGCATGAGAAGTTGCCATGACTCAGAGAAATTTTCTGCAGATTATCACAAGGGGTTAGGAGGTGATCTGTCAGTTAAGCCATCAGGAGGGAATGTGTTGGAAATGAAGGGGAGAAGAGTGACAGAGTTAGCTATTATAACATTAAGTGGTTATATGAGAAGCAGTTAACAAAAGGATTTCATAGGAGGTGACTGACTGAAAAATACTGAGTGTGATGAGATTTCAGGACATCTTGTTCTGCATAGGGAAGACAGGTGATTAACCTGTTATGGGGTCCCCTATTGTTATAGGGACCCCATAACAATTTCCTCCATGGCTTTAATTACAGGGCAGCACCAGTAATGACTGTAAAGCACAGGGGTATCCCTTTGTCACAGGATTCAGTTGCTGGATACAATAGGCTGTTAGTTAATGACAGTCCCTACATTCTGGGGTAAGTACCCCGAGGGCATTTCCCTTATTTTCCCATACAAAAAGAAAAAAAGAAACCTGGTCCTTCAAATGCCCACGGGCAAGTGGGTTTATTAAGTTCCCTTTTAAGTTTTTAAAGACTGCATTATCCTGTTATTTCCATAAAATTAGGTTGAGGCTATTGATCTTTAGCACAATATACAGAGATTTGGCTGTAAGGATGAGATTTGGAATCCAGCTTCAGCCATAACCAACTAGCCCAAGAAAACTCTGCAGCTGCTGCTTAGTTTGGGGTTTTGCGAATCTCAGAACACAATGAAACCTATCTGAATCTAGGTGTAGCCTTAGTCCTGACATCACATCCTCTAAATGTCCGTGTCAGGTTTTGGCAAACTGCCATTTTTCATTGCCGACTTTATCGAAGGCTAAAAGCTTTCATGACGTCTCCCCATTAAGAGATAGGAGGAAGAGAAAAGAAGTCTTCCACATATTGCAGCGGAGTAGAACCCCTGGGGGACTGTAGATCATCCGGATCAGCTTTCCAGCCTTGTGAGAAGTAAGAAGGACTCTCAGTAAAACCCTGAGGCATTATGTCCAGGCGAACTGTTTTCCTACTCAAGTAAAAGCAAAAAACGTATTGGCTAACTTTCTCAACTGGGATGCTAAATAATGCATGGCACAAGTCAGTTACGGTAAAGATTTTATGTTGAATTGGAACGGAATTAGCAATATATGAGGATTAAGACTAGGGTGCTTAGGGATAAAAATGTTATTTATTTATGGACAAACCTCCTCCTCCAGCCCTTGGGTTTTCTCACAGGTAAAACAGGAGTGTTACAAGGAATCGTGCAAAGGACTATGAAACCCTGAGTTTTATAATCTTTTATTATGAGCTTTATACCTTGAAGAACCTCTTTGCTTATGGGGTATTGATTGATTCTGGAAAGAATCTTTATAGAAGGAACACTGTGAATTATGCAAATATCAGTTAATGCTTTTTCCCGTAAAGGAAATCATAGTTGATCTAATAGGCATAAATGATCAGTGCACCCTGGTTAAGTTATAGTTCTGTTGGAAATAGAGCAAATAATATTTCTTTTTAAAACTATTTACTGATTGATTTTAGAGAGAGAGAGAAAAAGGAAAACATCAATTTGTTGTTCTTATTTATGCCTTCATTGGTTGTTTCTTGTGTGTGCCCTGACTGGGGGATCAAACCCACAACCTTGGTGTATTGGATGATGCCTTAACCAAATAAGCTACCTAGCCAGGGCCAAATTATATTGACATGTCATTTAATCCACCTGATTAGCTATTTTGATAAACTGCCAAATTCTAGAATTATTTCCTTCTTTGTGTAGAAAAATACTTTCTTAAGATGTCTCAAACTAGTAAATAAATAGGGATAATAGAATAAAGGAGCAAAGGGTTACATACCTCTGAAAGGGCCCAAACAAAAAGGGATAAGTTCAGAAAAAGAAAACTGTGGAGTCTTTTAAAAAATTTTTTATTTAACTCTTGTTCAAGTACAGTTTTCTTTCTTGTATTCCCAGCCATGCCCCCCCAGTGCTCCCCACCTCCCTCCCATCTCCGCCCTCCACCTTAGTTATTGTCCATGTGTCCTTTATACTTGTTCATGTGAGTCCATCCCCTTTTCCCCTATGATTCTCTTCCCTCTCCTCTCTGGACCCTGTCAGTCTGTTCCATATTTGAGTGTCATTGGTCATATTTACTTGCTTGTTTGTTTTGTTGTTTCGATTCCTGTTAACAGTGATATCATATGGTATTTCTCTTTCACCACCTGGCTTATTTCACTCAGCATAATGCTTTCCAGTTCTAACCATGATATTGCAAAAGGTAGGAGCTCCTTCTTCCTTGCTGCAGCATAGAATTCCATTGTGTAAATGTACCATAGCTTTTTGATCCAGTCATTGACCGATGGGCATCTAGGTTGCTTCCAATTCTTGGCTGTAGTGAATTGTGCTGCTATGAACATCGGGGTGCATAGGTTCTTTTGGATTGGTGATTCAGGGTTCTTAGGATATACTCCTAACAGTGGAATTGTTGGGTCAAAAGGCACCTTCATTTTTAGTTTTCTTAGAAAATTCCATACTGTTTTCCATAGTGGTTGTACCAGTCTGCAATCGCACCAACAGTGAACTAAGGTCCTCTTTTCCCCAAAACCTCTCCAACACTTGTTGTTTGTTTCTTTGTTTATGGTAGCCATTCTGACTGGTGTTAAGTGGTATCTCATTGTGGTTTTGATTTGCATCTCTCTGATAGCTAGTGATATCGAGCATCTTTTCATGTGTCTCTGGATCCTCTGTATGTCCTCCTTGGAGAAATGTCTGTTCAAGTCCTTTGCCCATTTTTTAATTGGGTTGCTCGTCTTCTTTGAGTGGAGTTGAGTGAGTTCTTTGTATATTTTGGAGATTAAACCTTTGTCTGAGGTGTCATTGGTGAATATGTTTTCCCAGACTGTTGCTTCTCTTTTTACCTTGATGCTGTTTTCCTTGGCCATGCAGAAACTTTTAATTTTGATGAGATCCCATTTGTTTATTCTTTCCTTTATATTCCTTGCTCTGGGGGATGTATCAGTAAAAATATTCCTGCATGGAATATCTGAGATTTTCCTGCCAATGTTCTTCTCTAGGGCTTTAATGGTGTCATGGCTTATATTTAAGTCTTTTTATCCACCTTGAATTAATTTTGGTGTATGGTGTAAGTTGGTGCTCGAGTTTCATTTTTTTGCAGGTAGCTGTCCAGTTCTCCGAACACCATTTGTTTAAGAGGCTATCTTTACTCCATTTTATGTTACTGCCCCCTTTGTCGAATATTAATTGACCGTAGAGATTTGGGTTTACTTCTGGGCTCTCTGTTCTATTCCATCGGTCTATGTGCCAGTTTTTATGTCAGTAACAGGCTGCTTTGATTACAGTGGCCTTGTAATACAGTTTGATATAAGTTATTGTGATCCCTCCTACTTTGTTTTTCTTTCTCAACATTGCAGCTGCTATTTGGGGTCTTTTATGGTCCCATATAAAATTTTGAAGTGTTTGTTCTATGTCTGTGAAATATGCCATTGGCACCTTAATAGGTATTACATTGAATCTGTAAATTGCTTTGGGTAGTGTGGACATTTTGATGATGTTAATTCTTCCAATCCATGAACATGGTATATGTTTCCATTTGTTTGTGTCTTCCTTGATTTCTTTCTTCAGTGTTCTGTAGTTTTCTGTATACAGGTCTTTTACCTCCTTGGTTAGGTTTATTCATAGATATTTAATTTTTGTTTTTGCTATATCAAATGGGATTTTTTTCTTGATTTCTGCTTCTGCTGCTTCATTGTTGGTATACAGAAAGGACTTTGATTTCTGGATATTGACTTTGTGTCTCGCTGTTTTGCCAAATTCATCTATTAGTTCGAGCAGTTTTTTGGTAGAGGCTATAGGATTTTCCATGTACACTATCATGTCATCTGCAAACAATGCCAGTTTTGTTTCCTCCTTTCCGATTTGGATGCCTTTTATTTCCTTTTCTTGTCTGATTGCTGTGGCTAGAACTTCCAATACTATATTGAATAGAAGTGGTGAAAGTGGACAACCTTGTCTTGTTCCTGATCTTAGTGGAAAAACTTTTAATTTTTTCCCATTGAGTATGATGTTGGCTGTAGGTCTTTCATATATGGCCTTTATTATGTTGAGGAATGCTCCCTCTATTCCCATTATTCTAGGTGCCTTTATCGTAAATGGGTGTTGTACCTTATCAAAAGCTTTTTCCGAGTCTATTGATATGATCATGTGGTTTTTGTGTTTGCTTTTGTTTATGTGGTGTATTACATTCACTGATTTAAGAATATTGAACCACCCTTGCATCCCTGGGATGAATCCCACTTGGTCTTAGTGTATGATCTTTTTGATGTATTGTTGGATGCGATTTGCCAATATTTTGTTGAGGATTTTAGCATCTATGTTCATCAGCGATATTGGCCTGAAATTTTCTTTCTTTGCTGTATCTCTATCTGGTTTTGGAATTAGGATGATGCTGGCTTCACAAAAAGAGTTGAGGCGTTTTCCCTCCTTTTGGATTTTTTGGAATAGTCTGTGAAAAATAGGGGTTAGCTCTTCTTTAAAAGCTTTTTAGAACTCTCCTGTGAAACCATCTGGTCCAGGGCTTTTTTGTGATGGGAGTTTTTTGATTACTTCTTCAATTTCATCTGCTGTTATGGGCTTATTCAGGTTTTCTGCTCCTTTTTCATTGAGTTTTGGAAGATTATATTTTTCTAGAAATTCGTCCATTTCACCTAGGTTTTCAAATTTCATGGCATACAACTCTGCATAGTAATTCCTTACAATCCCTTCTCTTTCTGTGGTATCAGTTGTAATCTCTCCTCTTTCATTTCTGATTGTATTTATTTGGATCCTCTCTCTTTTATTCTTGATGAGCCTACTTAAAGATTTATTTATTTTGCTTATCTTTTCAAAAAACCAACTCCTGGATTCATTGATCCTTAGAATTGTGCTTTTAGTCTCTATGTCGTTTAACTGCTCTGATCTTGGTTATTTCCTTCCTTCTACTTGCTCTGGTCTGTTTTTGTTGTTGTTCCTCCAGTTCTTGCAGGCATCGGGTTAGGTTGTTTGTTTGAAATGTTTCTATCTTCTTTAGGTGAGCCTGTATTGCTATAAACTTCCGTCTCAGGACTGTCTTCACTGTGTCCCATAAATTTTGGGTTGTCGTGAGTTCATTTTCATTTGTTTCCAGAAACTTTTTGATTTCTTCCCTGATTTCTATCTTGACCCATTCATTGTTTAATAGCATACCATTCAGTCTCCATGATTTTGGGTGTTTTTGTTTTTTTCCTGTGGGGTTAGTTTCCAATTTCAGTACCTTGTGATCAGAGAAAATGCTTGGTATGATTTCTATTTTCCTAAATTTGTTGAGTCTCGTTTTGTGTCCTATCATGTGATCTATCTTTGAAAATGTTCCATGTGCATTTGAAAAGAATGTGTATTTAGCTTCTTTGGGATGAAGGGCTCTATATATATCAATTAGGTCCATTTCATCTAGAGTGTCATTTAATGCTGCAATATCTATGTTGATATTTTGTTTGGAAGATCTGTCCATTTTTGACAGTGGGGTGTTAAAATCCTCTACTATAATTGTGTTGCTGTCAATATCTTTCTTGAGGTCCTCTAGGATTTTCTTTATATATTTGATGCTCCTGAGTTGGGTGCATATATATTTACGATGTTGATGTCTTCTTGGTGGATTCTTCCCTTGAGTAATATGAAGTGACCTTCTGGGTCTCTCTTTATGGCCCCCTTTTTTAAGTCTAATTTGTCTGATATGAGGATTTCTACCCCGGCTTTTTTTCTTGTCCATTTGCTTGGAAAATTTGTTTCCATCCTTTCACTTTTAGTCTGTGGTGGTCTTTTGACCTGAGGTGGGTCTCTTGTAGACAGCATATGTGTGGGTCATACTTTCTTATCCATTCAGCTATTCTGTGTCTTTTAACTGGTGCATTTAATCCATTTACGTTTAAGGTTATTATTGAAAGGCAGTTATTCATTGCCATTTATGTACCTGTGTTCCTCTCCGTCTCTCTCTTTTCCTTCCTTTCCTTAAAACAACCCTTTTAGTAATTCTTGTAGAGCTGGTTTGGTGGAAGCGTATTCTTTTAGACTTCTTTTGTCTTGGAAGCTCTTTATTTGGCCTTCTACCTTGATTGAGAGCCTTGCTGGGTACAGTAGCCTTGGTTGTAGGCCTCTGTTTCTCATTACTTGGAATATTTCTTGCCATCCTCTTCTTGCTTGGAATGTTTCCATGGAGAAGTCAGTAGCCAACCTTATTGGGACCCCCTTGTATGTTACTTCCTTTTTCTCCCTTGCTGCCTTTAGGATTTTCTCTTTGTCTTGGAGGTTTGCCATTTTAATGATGATGTGTCTTACAGTAGGCCTCTTTGGGTTCCACCTGCCTGGGACTCTCTGTGATTCCTAGATCGGTGTGACTTTATCTCTCCTCAACTTTTGAAAAATTTCTGTTATTACTCTTTCAAGTAGGTTTTCTATCCCTTGTTCTTCTTCCTCTCCTTCTGGTATTCCTATTATTTGGATATTATTATGTTTCATGTTGTCTTGCATTTCTCTTAAATTCTCCTCATTTTTCTCTGATTCTCTTTTACCTTACTTGGTCCATCTGGGAGATTCTTTCTATCCTGTCTTCGATCTCACTTATGCGATTTTCCACCATATCGATTCTATTCTTCATACCTTCTACTGTGTTCTTCAGTTCAGAAATTTTATTCTTCATTTCCTGTTGGCCTTTACTAATGGTTTCTATTTCCTTTTTCATGTTGGTATAGTTTGCAGAGAGTTCATTGTAGCTCCCCTCTAGTTTCTGGCAGCTCGTTGTAAGCTCTTTGAATTTCCTGATAACCAGTGCTTTGAATTCCACAGCTGATAGTTGACTTGCCTCTATTTCATCTAACATTCTTTCTGAGGCTTCTCCTTTTCTTTCATTGGGGATTGTTTCTTTGTCTTCCCATTGTTTGTGATACTCTTCTTGTTGGCCTCAGCTTCTTAAATTGATCTATTCTGGTTCCCTGGGTTTATGGTGTGAACTTCTGTGGTAGGATACCTGTGAAATTCAGTGGTGCAATCTCCTGCAGGTATCTTGGTGTTCTCCGCTTCCACCTACTCCTTTCTTTATTGTGCGTGTGTGATCAGTTGGAGGGGGAGGCAAAATGGTTTGTGATAGCAGAGGATTATTTTGTTATTTACAGACACAGTCAGCAGAGAAAAAATAGACAATCTTTAGGCTATGTATAGAGTTAACCGTGTTCTTTGACCCAGCATGCCACTTTTAGGAAAGGATGGACAGAAGTTAAGCCTCTTGTTGGGGAAGGGGGGCTTCTGAGTTGTATCTAGAAAGTAGTGTGGTTGAGGGTGGTCAGATTTGAGGTAAGGTGAGAGTACAGATTAGTAACTGGGTGTAGTGTGTGAGTAAATAGAGTAATAGAATTCAGGCACCTGTAAGGTGGTCTAAGTTCCGAGAGATGTGTTATGAAGTATTACTGTTGTATAGAACAGCTCTTATTTACAATAATATTAGAGCAACACTCATGTGATAGACTCTATGTGATCTGTCTAAATGGGGGTTATAGAGCTTGGGTAGTATGGCAAAGGAAAGCAAGTGAAGTATAGAAAATTAGCAATACACTGTGGAGGAAAGAGCAGTGGGAACCTCTCAGGTAGTACAATATAACCAGCCAGGACTAAGAAACCTTTACAGAAAGAGGAGGGATTCAAAGATATTCTTAAAATAAAAAAAGAAGTATAAATAATGCAAAAAATAATAATAATACACCTAAAAGAAAACTAAGCAACACACAAACAAACAATCCAACACACACACACACACACACACACACAAAAGTCAGGAGAAAAGAGGAATAAGCAGAAAATTTGGGAAGAACAGAAGGACTAAAACTGGACAAAAAGAAAAAGAAATGAGGGACACAGTATTGAAAGATAGAGCAACAATACAATTTAAAAGATATAAGATTACTTACAAAAGAAGTTGAGAGAGGAAAAAAGGGGGAAAGGGGAACCCCCCCCCACACACACACATTTAAACCAAAAAAAAAAGCACCCTTCCTTTGTCGGTTTCAAATTGTCCAAACCGGTTTTTCTGGTTGCCACATCTCTGAGGGCAGGTATGCAGGTGCTCGCGAGCAGGGTGCCTGATTGGGATGTGGGCGCCCACACCCCTGGGAGGCTGCCTGTTTCCTTCGGTATCTGGCACTGTCCTTCTCAGTCCCGTGGGGGGACCCAGGTGTTCCCACCCCTCCCCTGGATGGCTGCTGGGTGGTTGGGCCGTGAGGCCAGCTGTTGTCACAGAGCACCTCAGTTCACTTTCCAATAGAGACTTCTCCACAAAGCCTGCCTCTCAGGCCAGCCCAATCCCAAAAGACCAGCAAAAATAGTGTCCTTCTTAAATTCCCCGGGCTGGTGGGCTGGTGGGCTGGCGGGCTGGTAACCACAGAGTCCGCAGTTTCCACCCTTTACGTTAATCTAAGCCCACAGGTCTCTGCCTGGTATTAACCTGCCTGCCTAGACGGGGAGGGGGGGGAGTCAGTTCTCTCCCAAGGATTCTGCTGCCGGCCCACCAGGTGCCGGGCCTCTGGAGTTCCTTCTGTCACAGGCGCCCTGGCCCTGGATTCAGACCGGGCCTCTGTTTCCCACAGATGGTGCCGGCCCCCATTGTGCGCTAATTCTCGTCTGTACTCAAGCTCAGGCGCACAGCCACTTTTGTCCTCACTTGCCTTCTGGAGTCCTCGCAGACCTGCAGCTGTCTGGTTCCTCTGTCACACTCTCTGGTCACTTATTTTCATAAATGTTGGGAAATTGTTGGTTGATTAAGCTGTTCTTCGGTAGATCCGCCTGGATTTTCTACCAGATGCACGGGAGCTGGGTTCCGTCCATGCTACTCTGTGGCCATCTTAACATTCTCTCGAAAACTGTTGAGTCTTTAAGAGACCCCCCACTATTTGAATTCTTTTAGTAATTCGAGGAGGGCATAGTTCTAACAGTGTATTGCTCTGGTGACAACAGAGAGAGATTTGGTCTAAATCTAAAGAGTGACTTCTTTTTTAAAATTTTATTTTAATTGTTGTTCAAGTATAGTTTTCTGCCTTTTACTCCCATCCCAACCCACCCCCATCCCTCTTCACCTCCCTTCCATTTCCACACCCCCTTGTGTTTGTCCATGTGTCCTTTATACTTGTTCCTGCAAACCCTTCCTCTTTTCACTTGAAATCCCCTCCCTTCCCCCCTCTAGTCCTAAGAATCCTGAAACACCAATCCAAAAGAACCTATGCATCCCAATGCTCATAGCAGCACAGTTTATAGTAGCCAAGTGCTGGAAGCAACCTAGGTGCCCATCAGTAAATGAATGGATCAACAAACTATGGTACATAGTTTTACACAATGGAATTTTATGCAGCAGAAAGAAAGGAGCTCCTACGTTTTGCAACAGCATATATGTAAATTGATTTTAGATAGGGAAAGAGGGGAAGGAGAGAGAGGGAGAGAGAGAGAGAAACATTGATTTTTTCTACTACACTCTGGTTTTTCTTGTATGTTCCCTGACTGCAGACTACTTACAAACTTGGCATATGTGGGCAATGCTCTAACCAATTGAGCTTCTTGGTCAGGACCCAATCAGTAGTTTTTATCCAATGCTAAGCATAGTCTTTATCAAAAAGCTGGAATTATTTGCATTATTGTGAACTAGCTCATACAGGTCAGAGAAACCAAGTTAATACATTTGAGTGACTATAATAAATCCTCAGCAAATCTGTGGGGATTTTCAGCTACTTTGTGAAAAGTATTCACTAGACTCACTGTTAGTCTGGGGAATATAAGAAGTTAGGGGTGTAGGTTTTCAATTCTCAGGTGCAGAGGAGGATGTAATAAGAGGTTCAAAGGAGGACGAAGATGGCACTTGAGGCACAGCCTGAGACCAAGTAGTGGGGGTGAGAAGCAAGGTAGCTTCAGTGGTCATTTTGTCTTTCTTTAATTGTTTGTTTCCCTCAATTCACCATAAACTTGTAATTTTAGACTCCTGGTAACGTTTGGAAGCCCTCAAATGCCAATCAAATTAGGCATCTCATTCAATTTTGACAATATCAGAGCTATGGTTGTCCACTTCAGTTTTAAGTAAGTTTGGGGGGTGTCAAACATTCCCTATAGTGGCCATTGGCATTCTAAATTATTTCTGTCAAGTTTATCTATTTATTTAGAAAAGTGCATGAGAAGGCATGAGGTTTCTACACATGAATAGTTCAGAAGCCGTGAAGAGTGTGTGCTCTTAAAATATTTAGACAATTGAGACCTTATATATATATTTTAGATTTTATTTATTTATCTTTAGAGAGGAAGGAAAGGAGAGAAATATCAATGTATGGTTGCTTCTTGTGAGTCCCCTGCTGGGAACTGGCCTGCAACCCAGGCATGTACCATGGCTGGAAATTGAACAGCGATGGTGTGGTTCACAGGCCCACGCTCAATCCACTGAGCTACACCAGCCAGGGCAAGACCTTGTTTTTTTAGGGAGATTGTTCTCTACAACAAAAGGCTAAATAGCTTGCAGGCCATGCACCAGCATGGTTCTACTAGGAGAAGTTCAATTTCAAAAAGCTAAATCAAAGGCTAAACAGGAAAATTCCAATAGGATTGGTATGATTCCAAAAGGATTTGGACCAAAAACTAAACAGTACACTTTCGGGGGAACAGCCTGATTTCAAAAGACTCAGGTGTAAGTGCCACCTGAGGCCCCACAGACAAAACAAGACCTTAGTCAGAAAAAGACAAAGACTCAAATTAGATCTTGAATAGAACCCAGAGAGCTTCAAGATGCAAAGGGAGCAAAATCTCAGATCTAGGAAAAAGACATGCTCTTGAACTCCAGGGTCAGAAGAAAGCAGTGAGCTCCATGGACCCTGTGGGTATCACACCTATTTACTAAGCAGCCACAGAGTTGCCAGGGGTCTTCTCTGGATCCTTGTATGGACCACATCATAATGCTGGCTTTTACAAAATAGTCATATATTTCTCCAGAAAAATAGATTTGTTCCAGAACAACAAAGAGCTGCAATTTGGAACTTGGAGTCTAATGGAGAATCATGAACAAATCCAACAAAACAAAGAAGAACGCTCTTATAAACTCTGAGAGAGTGTTATCAACAAGACTGCATGGAAAAAAACTTAGTTCAAAGTATAGTGACTTTTCATTGGCTAAGTTATGACTGTGAACCATGGGCCAAGCCATTACTGGGTAAGGAGTAATTTTTTTCTTCCTCCTGCTGAGGTAGTTATGTGGTATCAGTTCCTGTCAAAATGGCAAGTTACTTCTCTTCCCATTTGGATCAATAGTTTGTATTGAGTGACAGGTGTGCAAGAGATCTCTCTTCTAAGTCTCCTGACCTCATTTCTCTTGAAGTCTCTTTTTACTTTTCATACTGGAAAATACACATGAAGCAAAGAATTTGCTGGCCTTTTAGTCCACAGATATTTATTGGGTAACATGTCTGTATCAACCACTATTTTAGATATTAGGGTGAGAGGTAACTAAAGTAAGGTTCTCCATCATAATAAAAATAAATAATGAGAAATAAAAATAATTCTAATACTATATTAGACGGTGCTGAGCTGTGCACAATAGAGTAGGTTAAGGACCTAGAGCAGAATTACCCAGTAGAGGTCACTTTAATGACAAAAATATTCTATATCTGCTCTATTCAATAAAGTAGTCACTAGCTACATGATATTAAACTCTTGAAATTCTGCTAGTGAGACAGAGGGAGTAAATTTTTAACTTTTATTTTAAATAGCCAGATAGTAATAGTGGTTGCCATATTATACAAAACAGATATAACAGTGATGGTCTGTCTCTGGAATTAAGATTTGAGCAGAACCTGAATGAAGTGAGGGAGCAGTTCTTCCTATATATAAAGAACATTCCGTTTAGAAGGAAGAGTGAAGACATGACACAAGCAAGGAGCATGTTCTATTACGTAGTGGTTTTTTAAATATTTGCCTACTCCAGACTGACCAAAGCAAATGCTGTTGCAGCTGCTTGAAACACACCAAACATGATCCTGGAAATGTTAGGGTGGGCAGGGATAGGAGGAAGCTCCAATTGGACTTTGCCAAAACGGACATCCTCGCAGTAACCTGAGTCCGAGGAAGAGACCACCAATGCTGTATTGCTGCTTTGTTCAGAGAGTCCAATCCCCAGCTTCCATGGGGAGCCAACGGAAATAAAACCCCACGACATTCCCCGCTTGGGCACGACTTCCCCGGCCTCACTCTGTAGACCGGGGAACCTCGCCTGGGTGCACAAACCCCAATAAAGCTCTTTATTGCCTGACTTTGTGGCTGATTGGCATTTCTTTCTTGGCAGAGCCTAAGAAAACCTTTCAGGAAATAAACCTTCTTGCTTCAGATTCATAATATTGTGCATATTCTAAGTTATTTTGGAATGTAAATACCAAATAAAGAAATATTAAAATATGTACTTCATATATCTGAGTTGATTTATTTTTTAACAAATTTAAGGATGAAATTGAGCCCTTTATGGTGTAATATACCTCAGCCAGTGGTAAAGCCACCTGAGATGGCTGGACTGGTGAAACATCTAATATTGTACCTAAATGTTTGAATAGGAAAAAGCAATCACTTACTCTCGTGACTTTTCTGCCATCGGAGGTACTAGAAGTGCCATTGAGGGTTTTAATTTGCAAAGAAGCGGTCATGTATCCATCTTCATTGTGGTTTTCAGATTTTTAAAAATTGCAATAAGAGAGTATTTGAGTACCATAAATTATGTTTAATTAAATTCATCAAATGTACAATATGATCTATGTGCCTAGGACTTTGCCATACAGAACATAATTTCTCAGATAACTTATGGAGGCAATTGAGTAAATAATTAATACAATTTTAAATAGTATATGTATATATTTTACTATAGAGTATTGTTTTATTCTAATCATAAAACTTTAAAAGCAAATTCTTAACACATTTCTATTGTACTATAGGTGATTTGTGTAATGCTTTCATTATAGTTCATTGAACTGAACTAGCATTTCACTATTAAAATTTATTTGAATAATTTTAAATATGTTTTATTGAAAATGTATTTTATTAGTTAGATTTATAGTTGCATAATTACACATAACTAATAATAATTTTTACCAAGTTTAATTACATTCTTTTCCACTTCTGGGGTTTACCAAGATTTCTTTATTGAGTTTATTCTTTGGGGATATTTATAACAATTCCTTCAGTTTACAGCAATTTGGAATATTTTCTAGGTATATTTATGGCTTAGGAAAGTCATTTGACATGTGACATACATAGGCCCTATCCAAGTCTCTTGGACTTCAAGCTTTATAGTGACAGCAAACTTCTTGAAAGACGCTAACTTCCATGATCTTTTTGTGCTAAGTAAACAAATTAAGACGGTGTGGTGTTAAATTACTTAGCAGGTAAGCAGCATGATTACATTTCTGCTACAAGTTGTTCAGGGGCCTATGTTAAAACAGATTGCAAAGTGAAGCTAGGGTAGGTGATGACCTTGCTTACTATTCCAATTCCATACTGGAGATTAGAAATAACGCCCTAGACAGAAATTATTAAATATAATTAGAAATGAAAAAGAGAATATAAATAAATATGAGAAATAACATGGAGGTAGAATTTTAGCAACTTAACAACTTATTGGTTATGTGATGCAGAATTCTCATTGAGCAATTCAGAACCCAAGTAACCAAATGAAAGAATGGCAGAGATTCAGGCTCTAATCAAAATCAAGAGAATGTAAGGCCCTCAGAGCAGAAAGGGACAAGAAAGAACTTTGGTAGATTTGAAGCAATTAAATAAAATCTTTGTGTTTTTATGTTCAACTGAATCATTATATACAACTAGTAAATAATAACTACAAAATTCAGTGCAAGTGTTTTAGTCTTATCTTATCGAAATATTCTAAACTTTTGACAATTTAACTATTGTCATGGTCACTTTTATGGGTCTACTCTGCTGGGCCATCACACCCAGATACGCAGGCAAACAGTACTCTGGATGTTTCCATGAGGGTGTTCTTTAAATGCAATTAACATTTAAATCAGTGGTCTTTGAGTAAAGCAGATTGCGCTCCGCAATGTGAAATGGGTCTCATTCAATCAGTCAAAGTCCTGAGCAGAACAAAAGACTGATATTTACCAAGCAATAAGAAATTCTCCAGCAGACAACCTTTAGACTTAACCTGCAGATTTTGGGCATACCAACCCCCATAATCGCATAAGCCAATTCCTTCAAATCTATCTATCATCTATCTACATATCTACCTACCTATCTATTATCCACATATCCATTATATTAGTTTCTCTAAATTACCCTCAATAACACAATCATCCTCTCTTGATTTTTTCCCTCATATTATAATCAAGATTCATGGAATCACTTTTTCTATAATTAAGATTTGTCTTCTCTAGCTTCTCCTTCCTTACTTCTCATGAAGTACATGCTCCACACAGCTCCACCCTAATCCATCTTTGATTTCTCATTTCCTACATTTAATCTGAACATTCTTGCTTCAGTGGTTTTATTTATTGTATGTATGCCAGAAATTTCAATGTGTCTAATTCTAGCACTCAGCTTCTACTGAGGTTTTGTTATTTGGTATGTCTAGTGGAAATGCTTCACTCTAAATCTCTTATTCATTATTACAAAAGTTTAAAGGATGTTGAAAGATGAAAACAAATCTTATTTTTCAGTAAAATATTTTAAAAGTCTGAATTTTGAAATACATTTGGCATTAATAATTTTGCATAATGGACTTTAAATCTACATTTTGGTTTATTAAAGGCACATCGGATTTAACTTACATTATGTAAATTGTTAGCCCCTGCCCTGAGTTCTCAGTCAGGGTTAATGATACCATCCATTTTTTCCAATTGAAACAATAAATGTTTCCATGAATTGCATTTTACATTTAATTTATGTTGGGTGTTTTGGAATTATAGAAATTTTAAAATATAACATTCAAATTTTTATAGCTTTAGAATTTATCATCTCAGAGATTACTTGCCTGAACATTATTTTCATATGTACTCATGTTATATCTATTTTATGAGGGATTTTAATTTAAATTTTTGTCTCATAATATCCTTTCATCTAAAACGCTTTAAATAATAGAAATATTGAGATCTTAAATTTTCTTTTTGATCATTTTTTAATGTTATATTGAACACTTATATACCTCTTTACTGAGCATTTGGAACCATTTTTGGTAAATAACTAGAAGCGGAATTGCTAGGTCACAGGGTCTCTCTATAATGTTGTGCTGTAGTGCAGGAGGTCGAGCCCCAGGATCTCAACTGCTCATTTGGATAAGCCAAAAGAAAGAGAACTAGATGGGGCAGACATAGCGTTTATTACTCACATTACTGGGAGTACTGGCAGCCACACATTGGTGAAGCAGGACTATACCTCCCTGAGTCCGAGACTTGCTTTAAGGGGTTCCGGACTAAGGGGGCACATGTCTTATATATGACTCCAAACTACATTACCTCAGTGTGTATGTGCAGAGGGAAAAGGTCAAGAAGCAGTCACACAGGAGAGAAGGAGGGAATTAAAACCATTTCCAAAGAAATACCCATTTCTTCTGGCCAGGGGCCCAGTGGCCAGCCGTCCATCATGGGTGTTGGAGGAGCCCTGTCCAGGGTGACCCCGCGTGTGCTTTAGTAGATTATTTTAAACCATTTTCCCAACAATATATAAATATATATTCTAGCAAGCTCTACATTACATTTTGGTTGCTTTTAAAATTTAAATGCTTATTTAGAAACAAGGATGTAATTGTAGTCATTTTGGTGAGCGAAAAAAATCAATTGACCTTATGACTTTCCCTGCTAGTACCCCAAATTCTTGAAGGTATGTTCAGTTGAAATAGTTACATTATATTTTGAGCATTCAATAAATCTATTAATATTTTTTAATTAAAGTTAAGGGAAACGTTCAGTAAACTGAGCTCCACAGGACTGCATGTGCTCTTGTAATCTTGTAATTTTTTTTTCTCTGCCATCCTAGGCCACTTCTAAATATGCAAGGTCATCTTATCTCCACTACTTTTATTTACTTCTATTTCTTAATTGACACTGCTTTTTTCCCCAAGTCCCACTTGTCTACTTGCTACACAGTAGCCTCTGAAATCTTATGCCATTGTAAATACCCTTACATACACATTCTTTTTTTTAAATATTTTTTATTGATTATACAATTACAGTTGTTCTCTTCCCCCCTTCATTCCCCTCCACCCACGCACTCCCTTCCCCACTATTCTCCCCCCCCCTTAGTTTATAACCACGTGTCTCAATTTCTTTAGGTTCTATATTTCCCCCACTATTCTCACCCTCCCCCTATCTATTTTCTACCTACCATCTATGCTATTTTCTGTGCCTTCTCCCCCCTTCTCCTCCTCCCACCCCCTGTTTCTAACCCTCCATGTGTTCTTCATTTCTATGGTTGTACTCCTGATCTAGCTGTCCTCTTGGTTTGCTTTTGTTTCAGGTGTGGTTGTTAATAACTGCGTGTTTGCTGTCCTTTCACTGTTCATATTTTTCATCATCTCTTTCTTATATAAGTCCCTTTAGCATTTCATATAATAAGGGCTTGGTGATGATGAACTCCTTGAACTTGACCTTATCTGAGAAGCACTTTATCTGTCCTTCCATTCTAAATGAAAGTTTTGCTGGATAAAGCAATCTTGGCTGTAGGTCTTTGGATTTCATGACTTGGAATACTTCTTTCCAGCCCCTTCTTGCCTGTAAGGTCTCTTTTGAGAAATCCGCTGACAGTCTGATGGGTACTCCTTTGTAGGTGACTGTCCCCTTATCCCTTGCTGCTTCTAGGATTCTCTCCTTCATTTTGGTCTTGGCTAATGTAATTATGATGTGCCTTGGTGTGTTCCTTCTTGGGTCCAACTTCTTTGGCACTCTCTGAGCTTCCTGGATTTCCTGGAAGTCTATTTCCTTTGCCAGACTGGGGAAGTTCTCCTTTATTATTTGTTCAAATACGTTTTCCACTCGTGGCTGTTTCTTTCCCCCTTCTGGTACCCCTATAATCCGGATGTTGGAACGTTTAAAGATGTCCTGGAGGTTCCTAAGCCTCTCCTCATTTTTTTGAATTCTCATTTCTTCATTCCTTTCTGGTCGGATGTTTCGTTCTTCCTTCTGGTCCATTCCATTGATTTGAGTCCCAGTTTCCTTTCCATCGCTATTGGTTTCCTGGACATCTCCCTTCATTTCAATTAGTTTAGCCTTCATATGTTCCTCCAATTTGTGACTGTACTCTACCAATTCTGTGAGCATCCTGATAAATAGTGTCTTAAATTGGGCTTCTGAGAGGCTGGCAATCTGTTGGTCACTTAGAGTTATTGGCTCTGGGACTTTGAGTTCTTCTTGTGCCATCTTTTGGGCTGTTCGTGCCTGTTAAGTAGCCAGATCGGAGCCCTAGGTGTTCACCAGAGCAGGGCAACTCAGTCGCTGGGTTGTGACGTTGTATGTGGGGGCGGGGACAAAGAGGGACAATGCCTTCCCTCCGGTGCCAGCTGCCGCGACCCCCACCAGCACCGCAGCCACCACCGTCACCAGGCCCACGCGCCTCGCTCCACGGCACACGAGTGTGCCACCGCTGTCAGCCCTCCACCACTGGGTTCGCCCCCTGGGGCCTGCGTGGTCCGTCTCACTGTGCGCGAATGTGCGACCTTGGTCAGTCTGCCCCGCACCCCGACTAGGTCCGGGCTGCCTGCGCTCCTAGGTCTGTCCTTCCCAACCCAGCTCCGCTGCTGGCTCCACCTCTTACTGTCCTCGTCGAACGGTTCGTAGCTGTCGGACTTCCGTATAATTCCGTTTTCTGGTCTCTGGGTGTGTGTTAGTTCTCCAAAACTTTTGTTGTGTCCAAACTTGGTTGTGGGAGAAGGCACAGTGTTTCCACCTATGCCTCCATCTTGGTGGAAGTCTATATCGCATTCTTTTACAAAGTACTCTGCATCATCCTGTCCTGTTGTGTCTTAGGTTATATTTAGTTTTTCTTGAGAATGCCTTCTCCCCTGTGCAACATTCACCTAAGTGATACTCATTCTTATATAGTGTTCTTAGAGTTAGGATAAAGAATCTCCCTTCCTTCCTTCCTTCCTTCCTCCTTTCCTTCCTTCCTAACCTCCTTCCTTCCGTCCTCTTTTTCTTTATTTCTTTCCTTTTGATTTAGTCTTTATTGTAATTTTTTCCATTACCATTTAGCCCCCTTATACACCCTCCCCTCAGCAATCACCACACTGTTGTCCATGTCCATGAGTCTTTTTTCCTTTTTGCTCAATCCCTCCACCCCCTAACCTCCTCACTAGCAGTCTTTCAAATAACTAAAGACTATTTTTTATTCTATTCTTATTCAAAATTTTATTCTATTCTTATTCAAAAATTTATTTTGTAGTCATGCTATCTCATTCTTTTTTCTTTTTTGAACTTGTAATTATTGTCATCCAGGAACCCCACTGTCTCTTCTGGTTCACTTTGTTTCACATTGTTCAGTCAATCAGAGAATTACTTATATCTCCCCAGTCTTGCTGTCACATTTGAAAATAATAGTGTCATCACTATTTTTTTTCCTTCTGATGAATAGACACAATAATTCTTGAGTTTGAGTTAACTCAAATATCTGATCTCTTCATCACTATACTTTTACTTCTAAGAAGCTCCATGAAAAATGGCATAAACCAGAAAATTTAACTATTATAATGTATGACCTGTAAACTCAGTAAGGAGGTAGGGTCCTTTATATGTTCAGCACAAACTCACTTTCTGACACCATGTAGGCTCTTTAGTGAGACTATTCTTTTTTTTTTTTTTTACTAAGTACCTTTGCACATAATTCAAAGAGAACATTGAGGGCAGTAAGCATTACTTCATCTCTCTTTCTCTTCCATAACTACTCACTGATTTATTAATCTCTGATTACTTTATTATCTGGCTCTTGGAAAATAATTTCATAGAGATTTCACATGGACTCTAGTTTTATTAACTGACCTTTTTCCACTTGTTTTTCATTTTATTTCTTTTTTTCTACTTGGAGGGTATCCTGGGAGAAAAACCTTAAGATTAGAAAACTCTGAAATTATATAGGGCTGCGGGTGACCTGCTCAACCATCTAGGGACAGAGAGAGAGGCTTCAGACTTCTCCTTCTGGAAAAAAGCCAATCTATTTCTGGGAGGGAAGGGGATGTCTTTACACTCACTACCCTGGACTAGGGAGGCACACTCCATAAACATTATCCTGAAGTTTCCCCTATACGAGCATTCTTAACTTAACTGTAAATGCCTTACTCAGAGGATCTGGACCACACAGAAATGTGAAATAAACACGGAAAATAGTCTCTCAGCAATAGTTATACTTTGCAAGATTTGAACAAATAGTAATGATTACCACTTTATCATGAAATTTTCCATATAAGTCATTTACAATTTATAGAATAATTTCAATTAAAATTTTTCTTAGTTTTTTTTACATCATACTTTAAGCAGTCTTACAGCTATGTAACAAAGCTCCTTTGATTTAATTTTTTGGTAGTGTTTTATTAATTTAATTACTTATTCATTATATATTTAATTTTATTCTTATTTTATGAAATAAATTTTATGAAATATAATTTATAAAATAAATTTTAGCATTATGTTAATATTCAAAAGTGCTAATTGATCATATCACTAACTTTATTTGAATTTTTTGATAGTTGAAATTTTGCAATTCCCATAAAATAACTGCACACACAGATACATTCATACTCTGACAGATTGTAAAATTTATTTTTTGCTTTATTAATCCATCTGAATATTTTTTGGAATGGCTTTACCTTTTAATATGTATTTAATATTTAATAAAGTTTAAAGTAATTTTGTTTAAATATTGAGAAATTTAATGCCATATATACAAAGTATTTGTACCCATCACACTAAAAAGAGAGATTTCATAAATAGAAGGGGATTCTAAAAAAGGCAGGAAATTTGGATTCAGGACACAGGTGTAGGTTTCAGTTGTACACTTTAGGAATAGGATGCTGTCTCCGCTAATGGCTGAAAATAATAATGGTAAGCAATAGTACTATATTTGCAATTTGTTGTTTGGACTTTAGAGAACTTATTCGCTAAGGGATTCTGGATTATGCATATACTGCCTCTCTTTTTGCTAAAGCTGATTATTTTTCTGCCATGTCACTTGTGAACTTTATTTCATTTTTATTGTTGAATTAGTTCTATAATGATATTATTCAAAGTTTCAATAACTCTTTTTAAATGTATTCTATTGATTATGCCACTACAGTTGTCCCACTTCCCCCCTTCATTCCCCTCCACCTTTCACACTCCCTCCCTCATGCCCCTCCTTACTTCGTGTCTATGTGTTACAAGTTCTTTAGCTTCTACATTTCCCACAGTACTCCCGCCCTCCCCCTGCACATTTTCTACCCACCATCCATGCTACTCACTCTCTGCACCTTCTCCCCCCTTCTCCTCCTCCCACTCCCCTGTTGCTAACCTTCCATGTGATCTCCATTTCTATGGTTCTGCTCCTGATTCAGCTGTCCAATTAATTTGCTTTTTGTTTTAGGTGTGGTTGTTAGTAACTGTGAGTTTGCTGTCCTTTCACTGTTCATATTTTTCATCTTCTTTTTCTTAGATAAGTCCCTTTAACATTTCATATAATAAGGGCTTGGTGATGATGAACTCCTTGAACTTGACCTTATCTGAGAAGCACTTTATCTGCCCTTCCATTCCAAATGAAAGCTTTGCTGGATAGAGCAATCTTGGATGTTGGTCTTTGGGTTTCATGAGTTGGAATACTTCCTTCTAGCCCCTTCTTGCCTGGAAGGTCTCTTTTGAGAAATCAGCTGACAGTCTGATGGGAACTCCTTTGTAGTGACTGTCCCCTTATTTCTTGCTGCTTCTAGAATTTTCTCCTTCATTTTAATCTTGGGTAATGTAATTATGATGTGCCTCAGTGTGTTCCTCTTTAAGTCCACCTTCTTTGGGACTCTCTGAGCTTCCTGGAATTCCTGGAAGTCTATATCCTTTGCCAAATTGGGGAAGTTCTCCTTTATTATTTGTTCAAATAAGTTTTCAATTTGTTGCCCTTCCTCTTCTTCTGGTACCCTTATAATTTGGATGTTGGAACGTTTAAAGATGTCCTGGAGGTTCCTAAGCCTCTCCTCATTTTTGTGAATTCTTATTTCTTCATTCTTTTCTGGTTGCTTGTTTCTTTCTTCCTTCTGGTCTACTCCATTGATTTGAGTCCCAGTTTCTTTTCCATAACTATTGGTTCCCTGTGCATTTTGCTTCATTTCACTTAGCATAGCCTTCATTTTTTCATCTCATTTGTGACTAAAATTTGTCCTTATATTTGGTTGTGTTAGGAGGTACAGTGTTCCCACCTATGCCTCCATCTTGGCTGGACTCAATAACTTTTTTAAATGTTTAAACCATTGTGAAAAATGGCATTGGTTGTTTTTGCCTGCCTAGGATTCCTCTTCAATGGCATTTCAATTTTCCATTGCTTATAGTTTTGACTTGATGGTTCCAATCTTATTTAGTCTATGGCAATCAGTCTCTCTTACAGAAATTTGATTTTATTTAGGAGAAGACAATAAAGAAATAGTGCTAGTTCTTTTTTTTTAATCTAAGACAGAATTCTTCAGTTTTTTTCCTTTCACTGTATGAATTACCCTATATATTGATATCTGTTAAAATTTTTATGTATTACATTTCTTTTAATCTGTGCATATGGTAACAAAAGTCAGCTGGTGTATGTAATCACTGTACAAATGATAGAGAATGGGCTAAACCCAAGTTCTGATGGAAACAGGTTTTAATCTGTTATTGAGCTGACATAGGGCAAAATGCAGTGGTAATCTCAACCCAGAAAGTGGTAATGACTTTCTGGGATGTAAAAGTAACATTCCATGGTAGCTAATTAAGTTACCACCTATGGTCACAGAGAATGCTGCCTACTCTGGAGAAAACTGTATAATTGAGTAGCTAAAGACACAGTATAATTTAAAGAAGATAAAAAATTATGTAATCATAGTGAGGGGAAAGGCTATGTGTCCAATTAAATAAGAGAAGAGAATAATCATATCCTTAAAAATTTTCCCCAGTCACAGAAACTTTTAACATAGAATACTTTTGTTAAAAGAACGTAATATTTGTAGCCATATGATTAAAATAATTGAAAAGATCAACTTTTGATTTGATAAATTAGAACATTATTGTATTCAAATCCCTTCTAAAATTTTAACATGAAAGTTAAATAAATTTAAAAAAAGAGAATGAAAACATGTGCAGATTCAGGAATACACTAGTAAATTCATATTGTAGATTTAATTAACCAGCCTAAGTAATTAGTCTATGGGTCCATAGGCTATGAACTCAGCTATGAGTTCATTTCCAAGTAGTTACCATTCTACTTTGACTTTTTGAGTATTTCTTGAAAACTTTATGGAGCTAGGGTGAGAGTATGTCAGAGGAAAATGTAAAGTCTTCATTCAATAGCATCTCAATACCTTCTAGAGCATATTAGTCTTTTTTTGGTAATTTTAATAACTGAGCTCAGTGAATTATTAGGAGAAGGCCAAAAGTGTTAATTTAACTGCTTCTTGTGATATCCATATATTTTCTCTTTTGGTTTTGTGTCAGAACATAAACCCTCACAGTAGTTTTAAGATTAAGAGCAAACCGACAGTAACAAGACGGAAGGTGGGAGGGAAGAATGGGAGGGAAGGGGGAAGGGTTGTCAGGTACATGTATAAAGCACACATGGACAAAGCTAAAGGGGGTAGAATAGAGGGTGGGAAGTGGGGATGATTGGGGCAGGAGAGAGTAGTAGGGGGGGAATGGAGAAAACTGTACTTGAACAACAATAAAAAAAGAAAATACATATTTGCATCTTTCTTCTCTTTTTTAAGAAGATTTTATTTATTTATTTTTAGAGATCAGGGAAGGGAGGGGAAAAAAGAGAAAGAAAAATATCAGTGTGAGAGAGAAACATCAATAAGTGGCTTCTAAAATGTGCCCCTCCTGGGGAACAAACCAGCAACCCAGGCACGCACCCTGACTGGGAATCAAATTAGTGACCTTTCACTTCGCAGGATGAGGCCCAACCAACTGAACCACACCAGTCAGAGCTGCTTCTTCTCTTTCGATAGAAGTTGCTCTTCTACCTAATCTTGTTGATGTAGCAGTTCCCTCTGCATCACTGACATCTAAAAACTGGCAACATTGCAGAGAAGTGTTTGCTAGGTTTACAGGAGACTCTTCAAAGATTCCACATTCAAGCAGATACCTGATGTGAAGGAGGGATGCAGGCAAGCCGCAGCTTCACCCTGCAGAGCATCCTTGGAGTGAGCTCCACTTCATACCATAGGCTCTAGATGCAGTGCTTTCCCCCTCTAGTGGATGTCCCTTCTGAGTGATTGAAAAGATAAATTCAAGTTTTGCATACCACTCACAGAATCTTCTCAATTCACACAAACTGGTGGAATTTTACTACATTGAATGAGAAAACTATTTTGTCCTACCACCCATAAACTTTTCTGCATCATTCTATGTAACTTCTGCTATTCATGTGACATAGAGACACTCAGAGGAGAGACAAATAATAAACAATAACTTAGAGAGAAGGCCAGGTAGAAGATGGGAGGAAAGCATTCTGATTCCCTGATGGGATACCTTGCTCTCTCTCTGCTTACTCTTTCGTAGACAGGGAGTAAGTGCCTATGGTGGGAGGCCATTCATTTCTCCTGGAATGGCACTGCTTAGTGGAGAAAATCTGATGGGGTCACTGACAGTCATCCAAATCAGAAAGTGAAGGATATTTCACTTTTTACATTTTAGCTGTGAGCTAACTGTACATTTGGTTCTATATACTTGTTTAAGAAGAAAAATTGCAAACGATTACAAAGTAAGGAAAGCAATTGTACATCTCATGCATTTGAATGTAAGTAAGCACCACTAGGCTGTGAAAGGGAACAAAATCTATATTTACCATTGTCTGAAGTAACATAGAATTAAAATTTAGAATAATGAGTTCTCACTCATCAAATATAGCAGCAACTTATTAATATATTTTCATATCTGAAAGGCTAATTTTGCTAAACTTTTAGATTATTAACTAAAGAAACAAAAACAATGACCATTTAGACTGGACTTACCCTTACAAGTGCACTTACTAGAAACCTTGTGGTTCTTAAGTGACTTCGTTTTCTGGTGGAAATGAGCATGCAAATTTGGTGCTCAAATGACACTAAGCAGACAGAAATCACATGATATTTGAAGATAATTAAGATTCAAAGATATTGACTTCAGGATTCAGAAAGATTTTGAAATTTTGGACACATTTTACAAATTAATTGAAAACTATTGCCTAGTTATATTTCCTGAGAGATACTAGAATGCACTTCACCAACTTTAAGGAAGAGATTTGCAAAAAAGCACAGGTCTCTCTCTCTCTCTCTCTCTTTCTCTATATAGATATAAATATATAGATATATAGATATATATCCACAAATGGCGTAGTAAGGAGTTCTGATTGAAAAGGGCTTTCTAATTCTAGTGTATGTGGATGGATTTGAAACATGGGCATCTAAGTTTAAGAAACAAAAGTTTTAAAAGAAACAAAGTTGATGTGATTAACATGTGGTTCTAAGGATAAGAATAGTAGGCCAAAAATAGCATCATTGGAGAGAAATCTGTAGGCCGTCCTGTGAGGCAGGGGTCCACAATCTCCAGGCTTTGGGCTGGTACCAGTCTGTGGCCTGTTAGGAACCCAGCAGCACAGCAGGAGATGCACTTGAATGTAATGCACTTGAACCATCCCTAAACCATCCTCCCTTCCCCTGTGTGTGGAAAATTGTCTTCCACGAAACTGGTCCCTGGTGTGGGAAAGGTTGGGGACCACTGCTGTAAGGAACTACTGTATTTTTCCGTGTATAATGTGTTTATATGTATAGTGTGCACCCCATTTTTTGGACCAAAGTTTCAAGAAAAAAACATTTTGTTTTAACTTTTAATTCAATCATTGATTTATTTATTTGTATTCAGAGACAAAGCTGATTATCATACTCTAAGGTATGGTTTTGCATATGGATATCATTATTGCTTCCTCCAGTTACACTTTCAATGCATAAACATTAATAAAATAATTAAAAACATTTATGTGAATACTAGTTCTATATAATGTGCATCCTCATTTTTCCCTCAAATATTTGGGGGAAAGTGTGCATTACACATGACAAAATGTGTTATTTTGTCAAAACCATATATATATATATGGTTTTATATATCAAAGCAACAACTATATAATTTTATTATTTGAGTAATCTTTTATTTTACTATATAATACAGTTAATAAAAATTGAGTTGATACATTACATTATAGAGTTACAATGCTCCACTCAATTTATGTATCCAGTCATAGCATATCACCTAGTCCTGAAACCAAGAGAAATAATGTGCTCCAAAGCCACATGTTCATTTTGTGATCCTTTTTTTAAGCTTCTCCCCAAATACCACTGCTCTTGCACTTATTTACTTATGTGATAAAGCTGTGATGAAAAGAAAAAATGTACATAATTATTGAGAATTACTGGATGCTGGGTCTAATATAGCATTATTCACTGTAGTCTGCTGACATGAATGGAGTTTATGAGTCTTAAGAGAAAAATGGAGCTGACATGAGTGCTATAGGGTAGGTATAGGTGAGCTCCTATCTCAATGGTAGTCACATTTCCAGCTTTGAAGTTCATGATTATAATGGATATACCCTCTTATTAACTTTTTCTTTTGATTTCCTTGTCTGAGGTTATATATCATAAAAATATTGATATGAGCAATGTCTGAGATTTTACTGCCTATGTTTTCTTCTAGGGATTTTCTGGTTTGGGGCCTAACAGTGAAGTCTCTAATCTCTTTTGGATGTGTTCTTGTGTGTGGCATGAAAAGGTGGTGTAGTTTCATTTCTCTCCCTGTGTCTGTCCAATTTTCCCAACACAATTTATTGAATAAACTAGCTTTAGTCCATTGTATGTGCTTGTTTAATCTGTCAAATATTAATGGACTATAAAGGTATGGGTTTATTTCTGGGCTCTTTGTTCAGTTCCATTAATCTATGTGTCTGTTTCTATGCCGTTTTGATTACTATGGACCTATAGTATAGTTTGATATAAGATAGTGTGATTCCTGAACTTTTTTCTTCTTTTTCTAGAATAGGTCATTGTTGCTATGCAGGTCCTTGTGTCATTCCCTGTAAATTTTTGAACTATTTGCTCTACTTCTGTAAAATACATCTTTGGTATCTTGATAGGAATTGTGTTAAATCTATAGATGGCTTTGGCTAGTATGGACATTTTAATAATCTTAATTCTTTCTATCTATGAGCACGGTATATGCTTCCACTTATTTATATCTTCTTTAATTTCTTTCTTCAGTGTCTGTAATTTTCCAGGTACAGAACTTTTACATTCCTGCTTAGATTTATTCTTAGGTATTTTATTATTTTTAAAGAAATTGTGAGTGGGATTTTTTCTTAATTTCTTTTTCTGAAAATTCATCACTGACATATAAAATGAAAATGATTATTGGATATTAATTTTATATCCTGCTACTTTACTGAATTCATTTATCAGTTCTAGTAGTTTCTCAGTGGAATTTTTAGGGTTCTCCATGTACAGCATCATGTCACCTGCAAATAGAGAGTTTTACTTCTTCCTTTTCAATTTGGCTACTTTTAGTTTTTTCCTCTTGTGGCTAGGACCATTACTATGGCTAGGACTTCCATTACTGTGTTGAATAAGAGAGGCGAAAACAAACATCCTTGTCATCAGACTAAAAGTTTTTGCACAGCAAATGAAACCATCAACATAAAAAGACAACACACTGAATGGGAGAATATGTTTGCAGATACCTCTGGTAAGGGGTTAATATCCAAAATTTATAAAGATATTATAAAATTCAACACCACAAAAACAAAATATCCAATTAAAAATGGTCAAAGGATCTGAAAAGGCAGTTCTCCAAAGAGGACATACAGGTGGCCAATAGATGTATGAAAAGATGCTCAACATCACTAATCATCAGGGAACTGAAATTAAAACCGCAGTGAGATGCCACATCTCACCTGTCAGAATGGCTATTATCAATAAGTCAACAAACAAGTGCTGGAGAGAAAGGGGAACCCTTTTGCACTGTTGGTGGGAATGTAGACTTGTATAGCCACGGAGGAAAGCAATATAGAGATGCCTCAAAAAATTAAAAATGGAAATGGCCCTGACCTATAATTTCACTCTTGAGAATTTATCTGAAGAAACCTGAAACTTAAATGGAAAGAACATAAGCACCCCTAAGTTCATTGCAGTGTTATTTACATTTTCCAAGATGTACAATAAATAGCCAAAGTGTCCATCAGTAGATGAGTGCGTAAAACAACTATAGGACATTTACACAATAGAATACTACTCAGCTGCGACAAAGAAGAAAATTTTACCTTTTGTGACAGCACAGATAGATCTGAAAAACATTATGCTAAATGAAATAAGCCAGTCAGAGAAAGACACATTTGATTTCATTCATATGTGGAATCTAATGAACAAGCTGAAGTAACAACCAAAATAGAAACAGACTCACAGATAGGTAATAAGCTGACAGCTCAGGGCAGGGGTGGGGAAATCAAGCAAAAGTGAAAAAGTACTCATGGATATGGACAACAGTGTGGTTATTGTTTGGAGGGGAGTTTAAGGAGGGTAAATAGTAATGAAAAAATACCATAAAAATAAATTTAAAAAATTGGTCTACCCTCAATTGACCATAATTTATAACAAGTTTCCTGATCTGTGAATAAGATTTATATTCATAGGGAGGGACGAATGGCAGTTATTGATATGGCTCTTTAAAAAAATAGTTACTAAAACTGTAACTCATTCCTAAGAGAATTGCTCAGATACTCAAACATCAGAGCAACTTCATAGATTGATTGCTGTCATGCCTCTTTTCAATCCTGTAATAGATTCAGTGAAAAGGTTTGATAGCTTTAGTAAAATGACAAGTGTTTATCATAAGCTCAATTACATTTTGACCTTGATTGAGTATGTGTCAGAGAACATGATGCATTTTATCAAAATATTTTCCTTTTTTCCCAAGCACTAGAAAGTTTAGGCTTTCAGACTGGACTATGTGGCTGAGTTCAGGTCAGCTTTGGGAGAAACGAAGTATAATGTATTGAGGCCTAGATGCAAAACAATATTGCAGTTTCTCGCATCTATTCTCTGCTTGAGTGCCTTGGAGTGAAGTACTCCAAAAATGGTGAATAGAACCTGATGGAATTTTATGTCCTTGAATATGTTAAATGGACTGTGGCCATCAAGAAATCAGCAGACCAGGGTCACTGCCATGAAATTATGGGTGAGCAAGAATTAAATCTTTATGGTGTAGAGTCATTGAGAATTGAGGGGGGTTATTTTTACTTATGCTGAAATATGTAGATCTATTTCTCAGTTCCTTCCTGTAGTTACTCAGTTTATCTCCTGGTGAATTTTTGCTGCTATTAATTGTTCACCGGATTCATACTGAACACAACACATATTTGAAGTTTATAATCTCTTATTGGAGACATTTTTGTTTCTCCTCAGAGTGACATCAGCTCTCTTTTTTAATGTACAATATAAGCACTAAGAAGGTTGGCCATCTTACAATTTGAATAGAGGATCACACTAGTTCACTAGTGTGAACAGATTGGAAAATAGTAGATAACATATGGCTTGGTAAGGCATAGAACTTTCAGACACTTAGGATAAAGCACATACACACACAGACTTCTGAGTCTTGCCACCTAAATGGACTTTTCATACTTCAGTAATATGAAATTTGAAGAAAGTACTAATTGAGCCAAAGGATAATTATTTTTAGAGTTTGGGACTTAAATTATTATATGTGACACAGTTGGAGTCTTTAAATATTGTAGAAAACATACATTTTGATTGCTTGTTTTACTTATTTGTGAATTAAATTAAAAATAAAGTAATATTTAACACAGCTCAAATGTAGGAAAAACCAGCATATTGAGCATTGCTCCACAATCTCTCCTTTGCCTTACTGTCAGCCTTCACACAGTGCTGCTACTTGTCAAAACTGGATCCATAAGAATTGCACATTTGTGTTGTGGTCTATTCCAAAGACCACAGTTTCCCATTATGTTAGAGAATGCTAATGACAACTGTCACAATTTCCTTGTTTATTTTTATTCAGAGTTCATATTAATGTCTATAAAATATCTCAGTCTTAGATGTGTTCAGTTATTTAGTGCCTACCTTTCCACAATAGAAGGTAAACACACCAGGAACAGGGTTCTGCTTTATCTTTCTCAAAATACTTACTGTCCTTAGAAAAGTCTCTGGTTTAAGGGACGGAGCCACCTGATATTTGTTGAATGAAGATGAGTTGGCTGTCTCTGGTTCTGGCAGGTAATCTTCTAATTTGGCTGCATGTGAGGAGATAGTCTCTGTATGTTGTTGAATATTCTTTTTACTTTTGTATTTTCTCCGCCCCCCACTTTCTTTCTTTCTTCCTTTCTCTTTTCTTCACATCTTTATATATTCAGTACAGATTCAAACCTGTTACTCGCCCAAGGGTATAATAATCTATTCTAAATGATCATTATCCAATATAAACTAGTTGTTAAATAATTTTCACATTCTCCCTCTGCATATTCAAATCCTTTTACCACATGTCTACTATGTGGACTTTGCTTAGGTAGCCCACAGAACACATCACAGTTATCCCAGTAATTTCATTTAGCTTATATTCTCAAATAGCACCAGAGAAGTCCACTCCTACCAAGTCTTTTACACCCAAACAGTACTGTCTATTCTATTCTTCTAAAGCACTTCTATTCACTGTCTGCTGCTTATTTATTGGTTTAGACACATGACTTCTACCTACTCAAGACAGTGCAATGATATTCTGACTACTTTCCTTGCTCCCTCTCCTACAGACCTCTAAACAAGCATTTCTCAGTTGAATCTTTTAGAATCATGGTCCTAGGAAATGTTCTAAAACTACATATCAGTGCTTTAAAGACTTTGAGATGAACTACCAGTGAGAAACATGAAGATTATTATTAAAGAATAGAAATACTCTTTAGTAAGACTTTCTGGGTTCAAATTAAAGCACTTTCCAATACATGAAACAATGCCAGGCATTGTGCTCAATATAGATGTGTAGGGTTCAAAATATCATCTAATTGATAGGTAAGTATTATTGTAATGCTAGTTAACATTCAAAAGTCTCATTTTCTAGTCTTATAAATGAGCTAACAATATGTCGAGCTGCATTTGATGAAACTAAGCAAGAATAAAGTGATGAGAGGAGGGGTTAGTTTGTCATGTAAAAATCATGGAAGTGTGTACTTTGAAGTTTAAAGCCACAGGACTATCAAAACACAAACTTCTTCTAGTTTTCTTCTTTTCCATCCCAAAACACATGAAAAACATTATTTTTATGAGATTATGGTGAATCTTCTGGCATCTCATTTGTGTCAAAGGCAGGAAGAAGAGAGAAAGTAAAGCTTTATAAATTACGCATTCCTTTATGTCAGGAAACTGGCAGTCTTCTTTAATGCCTTACTAGATAAATTCTCCTTCCTTTTCACTGGCCAGATCTGGGACAAATATCTATGCCCATATTCTAGCAATCAAGGAAAACAGTATTTTTAAACATATATTTTAATATTTTGCAACAAAATTATAGTTCTATTAATTAGTTATTAAAAGAAATAGAGATATATAGGAATATGAACTTTTCTACTAAGTGAACCCATCAGTTGCAGTTAAAGCATTAATCATTTGTTTATTATTTCTATGTCTATGGGTCAACAGAGAGACTCTGTTCATCTGAATTAGGCTCCACTGAACTTGACTTCCCTCAGGCTTTCTGAAGCCTGGATGATCTGGCAGTTAGTTCCCTGTCAGTTCTGGTTGTGAGAAGTAATTGTAGTGACTGGGCTACATAGAATGTCTGTCCAGAAAAAATCCAGATAATCAGATTACAAGAATGGCTGGTACAACTTTGATGATACCTGACAACCAAAGAGGGTACACTGGAATGTACATGTGTGAACAATGATGACTTCACTGTACTAGTCCATGGGGACAGTAGATGCCACTGAGAACATGTGTGCTGTGTGGCCACCACATTCAAAATGACTGAGCAAGTAGAACAATGAATTTGCATCAAATTTGGTGTTAAGCTTGAACATACCTCCACAGAAACTATTCAGATGATTCAGAAGGCTGCAGTTAATGGCAGCTGGTGATTGGCTGCTTCATCATGACAACTCTCCCACTCATGTATAAAGTCTTATGCAGAGTTTTTTGGGAAAACATCAAATCACCCAGGCAATTCCACCCAACTACAACTCAGATTTGGTGCCCTGAAACCTGTTTTATCCAAAACTACAATCACCTTTGAAAGGAAGAGATTTTAGACCATTGAGGAAATTCAGGGAAATATATTGAGGCAGCTGATGGTGACTAGAACTGTATGGAGGCCCAAGGTGCCTACTTTGAAGGGGCCTTTGAGGCATTAGTGTCCTATGTGCGATGTTTCTTATATCTTCTTCAATAAATGTCTTTATTTTTTCATATTACATGGCTGAATGCCTTCTAGACAGACCTCATATATCTTGTCCAGGAGGCTAGCCTAAGGGGGTTCATGAGGCTGCACATGGCATGTTTCCAAGAACAGTAAGAGAGCAAAACCCAAGGTGCAAACAAGTTTCACACCTTGACTTACCTCACTATTGTACCTTTAGCCAAATTAAGGTATATAGTCAAGCCAAGATTCAACGTGGACAGATATTACCAGCTAGCACAGCTATAGGAAGGCAATAACAGACATGGACCAAAGCTATAAATAGTTAAACACAGTTGTTAGTTGTTTTTGCCTTAACATAACCAATCATTTCCTGGAAGAAATAAGTACGATGACTTAAAGCATATAGCATAATGTCATAAACATAGTCAATATTCTATCAAATTTAGTTATTATATTTTAAAAAATTATACTTTTTTACTAAAAACTTAATTTTTCTTACTCAGTAATGGATTTTTAACTAGACATATATTATCACAAGATGCTATTGTTATGTATCTGGTAAAATATTACTCTGAATTCTTCTCAGCACTTCTGCCAACATAGACTCTCTAAATAAATATCTGCTCCTGCTGTTCTCCTCACTAAACCCCACCTTGACTTCCTGTGGTTACCTCATAAAGAACAAAGTGTGTGCTTAACCTAGAGGGCCCTCTGTCATCTTAACTCTAACAATCTCTTCAGCATAGTAACTGCTTTTGATATGAACATTGTGCAATCATTTTTAATTAAAATTTGCAACACTACATTAGAAAGCAGCAATCATTAGAATAACACCAGTTTATCTTTTGCTAATCCTCAGGAAATTGGATAATGTTCTTCTGGATAAGTGCCCCTGATTTATTAATATCACTGTGTTATACACACTAGTGATGTGAAATTTATATGAATAAATATGCTTCCATTTTCTAATGGATATATATAAATGCCTTTGAATCTATGATATATGTTGTTTCTAAACAATATCAACTTGTAATCAACTTAATAAAGTGGATAATATTGTAATAAACAAGTATCATGGACTAATCTCTACAGGGCCAAGATAATTTCAAATCTAGATTGCAAGTACTCTCCACAGATTTATTGCCCAGATGTGTCAAGCAATTTAGCATATCAAACGTGTCTTTTAAAAACAATACTAAGTGTTATATATGTGCATATATACACACATATATGCATATGCATATACATATATGTATGTGTATATATATGTATATACATATACGTATATATGTATGTGTATGTATATATGTGTGTATATATATGTATATGTATATATACACACATATATATCAATTGTTCTTTTAGTTAAATCTTTTGAAATATAATTTATTTATGTACATATAAGTATATAGGTGGCTGGGCACTGTTTATCTATTTCTTTCAAATTCTTTAGAATATTCTTTCAAATATTCTAAAGAATTTGAAAGGATATCCATTTCTTTCAAATTCTTTAGAATAACCATTTTTCACTATGAGCTTTTTAATATAATTATATTTTAATTTAATTATTTTTCTTCCTATATTAAAGTCCATTTGGTGCAAATGTTTTTTGCATTGAAAGTTGCTTGATTTGTATCTCTCCATATTTCCTTTTCATTTTTCATGTATTTTTATATTCAAGGATTACCTTTTATAAGGCATGTGTATTAATTTTCTACCAATGCCTAAAAATCTTTATGATTTTGTATGGCTTCAAATATGCCATACTAATTATCTCTCACTTGCTGTGAATCATGAGTCTGGACTTGGCTCAGCTAATTTTTTTGCTGTCAAAATTTTTGGCTGAGCTGTATTCTAAACTAGAGGTTTGAATGGGAAAGAATCCATTTCCAAATTCATTCAAATTGTTTGCAGAATTTATTTTTTTTGCAGCTGAAGATCAGAGGGTCCCACATTCCACCTGGTTGTTAGATAAAGTTCATTATTAGCTCCTTGAGGTCTCCTGCAGCTTCTAGAGACTGGACACAATTCCTTGTTATATGGGTTTTCACAATGTAGTTGCTATTCATTAAGGCATCAAGCAATAAGAGTGTCTGGAGTGAATCTTCTAGGACATTGGAGATTTATATAATGGGTAAAGTTGATAGCCACCAACTTTGATGGCCACCAAGTAATGATAGTCATCAACTTTGTAATAATCTAATACTTAGAAATAAGACACAGGCCTTCACTACACTTGGAGGAGAGGGTTAGGAAGAATTACACAAAAGGATAAAGACTAGAAGGTCAGGAGGTATGGATTTTAGGAAAATATGTTTTTGTTCTGTCAGATAATATATAGTTCATTTTCTTTTAAAATTTAGTCTGTTTACCATGATCTAATAATTGGATTACTTAGTCTGTTTATATTTAGTGCAGTAATTGATATATCTAGAAAACAATGTCCCATGACTCTGATTTTATTATTTTTGGCCAGCATTTTTCTTTGCTTTTGTATTTTCTTTCTTTATTTTAGGTCTACACCTGAGTTGTTATAGTATTAAGGATGTGGAGAAAAGGAACCCTATTGCACTATTGATGGGAATGCAGACTGCTGCAACCACTGTGAAAAACAGCATAGAATTTCCTCCAAAAATTATAAATCGAACTACTTTTTGAACCAGTGATCCCCCTGCTTGGAATTTGTTCTAAGAACTCTGAAACACCAACTCAAAAGAACCTATGCACCTTTATGTTCATAGCAGCACTAATTAAAATAGCCAAGAGTTGGAAATAACCTCAGTGCCCATCGGCAGATGAGTGGATAAAAAAGCTGTGATACATTTACACAATGGAATAGTACAGAACCGAAAAAAAGAAGGAATTCCTACCTTTTGAGATAGCATTGGTGGAACTGGAGACTATTATGCTAAGTGAAATAAGTCAGTTGGTTGAAGATAAATATCATATGATCTCACTTACAAAAGGAATTTAATGAACAAAATAAACCAATGAGAAAAAAGACGACCAAGGGCATAGAATCATGGCACAGACTGAAAGCAGTAAGAGGGGAGTGGGGGCGGGGGTGGGGACTGACTGAAAGAAGGTGAGGGGCTAGTCAAAGAGCATATCTGAAGGACCCATGGACATGGTCAATGGTGTGGGGACTAACTATGGAAGTGGAGGTGGGCTGGACAGAGGAAGGTGAAGGGGAAAATATTGGGACAATTGGAGCAGCATAAACAATAAAACATTATTTTTTCAAAAAGTCTCCTGTAGGAATTGTGAGAGCTTACCCTTAGCTTAAGGAGGATCATTGAACCTGAACACTGACTCAGAAAAATGTGGAATACTTCCTTGATTATATGATAGGTGGACAAAGCACAAGCATATAGCACCAGCAAAAAAGGTGCTCAAAAATTAGTTTTTTAAATGTATAGTATGTATTTAATAAAATGTCCTCAGGAGTGACAAAAACTTTATGTACATTCTAACTTTTATTGCAACTTTTTACCATTACAGTGTGGAACTGCACCAGGGGGTGCCATTATTTTTATATCTTATTGCCTGGAAACACCTTAGTCACAGCTTTAAGTGAAGAAGCCTGAGGTGAAGGTTAGTTATCAAACCCTTATGAATCCTCAGAGGAATACTTCCCTTGGACTTCTGTAGAAAAACTTTAACCAGCTCCTTCCCACACATATCCTCAGAGGTCACTGTGTTACGAGACAGGGGACCTGGCCTTGAGTAAGTCTGAGTAGGATCCGCCGGTAGTGTGTGGGTTCTCGGTTTCATGAAGGAATGATGTAGAGTCCAGTGACTGTAAGGTACATGTATTAAAGCTAAAGACAGTGAAACAAGCAAAGGCAGCATAAAAGAAGCAACTGGAGAGACTAGGCTGGGCTGTCTTAGCTCATTGGGAAGTCAGAGAAAAGGGGGCCCTGGGGACAGGTTCAGGGAATTAGCTGCAGACAAGCTACCAATGCCTGTTGCTCCCCTGTTTGCAAGTCTCCTGAGGACCCTTTGAGTTTATGAGATGTGTGCCTGTGGGGGAAGAACTAAGGGAAGAAGAGGTGAAAGGTAATAATAGCACAGATTGCTCACCAGATGGAGAGTGCACTCTGGGTCCTTTGTCCTGAGGCTTTTATCTCTCTCTTGCAGGCAGGAATCTTAGGGAGGGTCTCAGGGGAGGGTTTCCAGGTGTGCCCTTTCAGAGTCATGGTCTTTATTCATTGGTCAGTCAAAAGCTAGGGGGTCAGTAGTCATTGCAGCTGGTCATGACATCACCCCACCCACCTGGTTTTGCTGAGTTTCCTTGCCTGGAGCTGAGATACAACTGAAGCTTAGATGTTATCTTTAGGGAGGTGACCTTCTGTATCTGGCTGTAATTGCTCAGTCATTTATTCAGCTGTCTGTCTTAATTTTCCCATTCCACTTGCCCAGATTCTTACTATCTGCCCAATTGTAATAACTTATCTGCTCCTAGAGAGCAGGACACTGTAACCAGCCATCCCCAAAGGGTACCAATAAATTCACAAGACAGAATAGGTGTTCAAGGTGCAATTCCTAGCTATAGAGCAATCCCTAGGAGCAGGTGCACTGGCCTACAAAAATCCTGTTGCTGCAGATTGAGGTTCTAAAATACCAGGCTATATTGGTCTAGATTCTTGCTAGAAGCAACCAGAAATAAATAGATTCAGATACTCAAAGCTGATTCTGGATAGGATTGAGTGTAGGGAAGAAAAATCAGAAGTACAGATGTTTCAAGCCACAGTGCAAAACTATAACTAGAACAAGAGACTGAGTCTCAGACAGTGGGTAACTGCAAGATATGAGTCCTTCTGTCCTTATAATAATATAGGTACATTTCATTATGACCAAACATTTTATTGCAATATTCTGTCTAATAAAATTGATGACAATCAAGTTTTTAGAAAAAACAGGCTTTCACTACAGTTTTTATACCTGATTAATTTTAGTAGACATTGTGGAAGAAATACTAAATTTTAACTGAAAGATGATCATAAACTTACACTTGAAAATCAGAATTATATAATCATATTATATAGAATATAAAAATAAAAATGTTATTAATAAAATTACTTGTTACTATAATATATGAATTTATCATTCCATGAAACTTTCTATTTTGAGTTAATATTTTACTGAACATGTTTTTATGAATGTCCTACTGAGAAAAACATAATGTCATTTTTTTATTATTTGGATTATTCATTTGTTCATTTGTCATTTTCATTTCCTTAGTGGATTGATTTCCAATTCATCAAATTGTTATGATTTCAGAAAATAGAACTATTCTCCACCAGATGCATTGATTACTTGAAGTTAGCTGCAGCTTCTGAAAGAGCAAAGATACATTTTCTATAGGAACCTACTTTCTGCAGAAAAATTTCCAGCTTACCTTTACCCTCCATTTATCTTGCTGCATATGAAACTGATTAATAGTCATTTATGAGGTCTATGAAAAGACACAACAAAGCCAGTTTATGTGGCATCAGGAGATCACTTTACATTCATCTGAGCGTAGAAAATAAATACAATATGCATGAAAACAGGCCCAGAAGAGGCCATTTTGACCTTAATGATTGAGAATCTATTCTCTCCTTTGTCTTTAGAGATTTTCTCTAATTAATAGGTTTTCTGAATCACAATGAAGGAAAAAATTGCCAGGAGGAATTTTATCATGCTGGAGCCTAGATGAAAAGAGTTATACCATATGCTTTTGAGCTCCTAATATGTGCAAAGCATTTTAACAGACAGAGAAAAAGGTGCATTGCCAAAGACAATACCTGAGAGAGATAAATAATTCTTGCCCCCAGCATAATTTAACCTGACTTGGATGAATAGGTAGGTGATAATTATTCTTATTAATTCATTAATTGATTCAATAAATAATATTGACCACGTACTAAGACCACAGCCAGGTACATCCTTAAAGTATTTAATTGAATTCATTGGGGTGACAATAATAAAAATTTTAGAGGTTTCAGGTCTACAATTCTATAATATATCATCTGTATATTGTACTGTGTTCACAATCCAAAGTCATTCCTCTTCTGTCACTATTTACCTTCTTTTAACCCTCCTCTACTCTCCCCGTTTCCTTCTGGTACATATGGTATTGTTGCCTGTGTCTATTGGTTTTTTGTTTGTTTGTTTTTGCTTAATCTCTTCACCTTTTTCATTAGACTTCACACATAACTTAAATCATAGAATATTTATCTTTTTTTCACTGGTTTATTCCACTTAGCCACTTATTCCACTCTCCAAGTCCATCCATGCTGTTGCAAAAGATGAGATTCCCTTCTTTTTTATGGCTGAGTAATATTTTACTGTGTAAATGTACCAGTGTTTTTGTTCTTTTTTTTTTAATCAACTCCTCTATTGAAGGTGACTTGTGTTGCTTCCAAATTTTGGCTACTGCAAATAGCACTGCAGTGAATGTATGGGTGTACATGTGCTTTCAAATCAATCTTTCGGGTTTCTTCTAATATAGTCCCAAAAGTGGAATTGCTGGACCAAAAGGCCATTCCATTTTTACATTTCTAAGGAAATCCCATACTATTTTCCACAGTGTCTACACCGGTTTGCATTCTCACCAGTAGTGCACCAGGGTTCCCTTTTCTCCACATCTTCCCAACACTTGTTGGTTGATTTGTTGATAACCATTCTGACAGGTGTGAGGTGGTATTTCTTTGTGGTTTTAATTTTCTTTTCTCAGATGATTAGTGATGTTGAGCATCTTTGCATATGCCTATTGGCTATCTACTTGTCCTCGTTGTTTTATATATGGGTAGAGGGCAACTGGCATCTGGTGGCTGGAGGGAAGAGATATTGCCAAATATCTTTCAATTCATAGGACAGAGTACACACACACACACACACACACACACACACACACACACACACATCTGGCCCAAAATGTTAATCGTGCCAAGGCTGATCAGAATAGAATTTAAAATCACAATGTTTTTCTGGAAGCAGTTGAGTTTAAGATGAGTAACATAAGATGTGGTATGGACAGTCAGGACGCTATTGCAGTGTTATAAGCAAGAGGTACTTGTAACTTGGATTGAGTTTTCAAAATTTTAAGATTTTAGGATAATAGTTTGCATACTGTTTCTGCTTGTGTGCTTTATCGTGGATGTCCTGGGTCACCTTTTTGGCATAAGGCAGCAGCTTGTTACCCTGGCCCACAAGTTACCCTGATGCTGCTAAATATCCTCCTTTGCTTACTTAATTATTGGGCATGATCAGAGTTAGCTGCAGGATGAGAGTCATGCTTATTCTATCATTAAATTTGGCGTTGTAGCAGTGGTGAGAGAGTAATGTATCCTAGTTTTCTCCTTGGACTCCAGCTCATTCTCAAAAGTTCTAGTTCACTTTTGGTACAGGTGGGCACTCTCAATTAAAATTTTAAAATGACTGGACAAAATTAGAGTTCAGGAGCAATCAAGTCCCAACTGTCTTTAAGACAGAAGTAGGGTAAACCTTTGTAGTGGTGGTAAAATGAAAACAGGTATGTTTTCACAACGACTGAAACAGCTTTAAATGAATCAATCCTGTATTGTACCAAGGTGGACTGCTTTTAGCCAAACTGGCTTACAGTAAGGAAAGTAAATCTTCTCTTAGAGAAAGATAGTAAAAACAAAACTTCAAATGATCTTACAATTTTTAAATTTGTATTTGTTCATAGGAACATTCCCTCGCAGAACTTCTGCTCTGTTTCACATTTTATTTTTCTTCAAAAATGCCTCGGTTATTCTTGAGAAATTGTTTCATGAAAAATATAGAATGAACTATTGATAGATTAATTTATTTTAACTTTTAATGGAATGCCATTACATTTCTATAGATCAATGTATAGTTATAATTTATATTGGAGATACATCAGTCTTTATAAGATTGTATCTACTTGTACATTTGGATATTTTTTACACTCTCTCCATCTGTCTCTCTGTGTATGTATGTGTAGCACATGCTTTTATAGAATCTCTCTAGTTATATAAATTTTGCCATTGTGAAGAAAATTTATTTTATATTTTGTAAGTACCTATTTTCTAGATTTTTAGTATTGCTATTATATGAATACAATAATGAACATTGGCAAGTTCTTGTTTTTAGCAAGATGGCAGAGAAGAAAATTATTTTAACATGTTAAACAAGTGATAGATTCTCCCTTAGAATGCAGAAATGTGTATATTTTTACTTACACATTAAATATGACTGAGAAAAAAGTGATTCTCAAACATGCAAATGAGATATGTTTCCCAAGATCTTTAGACTTATGGAGATTTTTTATCTCCATAACAAAGTTAATTGGGCAGAATATAGTATCCAGATATGAACAGTAATATTGCACTTTACTCTTCACTCTTTAGATGATGTTTAACATATTTACATCTGAGCACCACAATGTAAATAAATATTAATTAAAAGGTTACAGCAAGAAACACACAGAATTCTAAGAAACATGAAGCCATGCTTTTTTGTTGTTTTGTTTGTCTTATAGACAGCTGGAGTTTGCTAATGCTATGTGCTGTTTGTTCATTGATGGGAAAAATTATTAAAGCAGTAAGCTTATGATTTGATTGAGACATTTATGCTTACAAGGATAAAATTTAAAATAATAAAAATTCCAATAATTTTGAAATTTTGGGAGGTTACATGCAGACTGACTTTGTACAGATTAGGATTGTACTTTGTACTCATGTTTGGCAGCTACAAGTATTAGGAAGATTCTTTAGATTTAAACTGTGATTTGAGATTCTATTTTTTACATTATCATTATCCTTAACCAAATCTAATGAAGACTCAAGTTTAGATATTTTTATTCTAAATGATGTCTGAATTCCAAATAAAACATTCTGTTTTTCAACTATTAAAGAAAATATGGGAAATACTCTTTTTTTAGCTATTGTTGTATGAAAATACTTAAATCAGTGTCTTAATAAACAAATATTAATTTAGCTATGATTCTTTCTGAGCCAGGTTTGGCTGATATCTGAAAGGTTCATTTGTTACCTGCAGTCAGCTGGTAGGTTAGCTTGGAGGTGACTGGTCCAGACTTACCCCACTCACATATATAGTGCTGTGTATCACTGGCTTGTCTGGTGAGACAAGGACCACTGGGCCTGTCACATCTCTCATCTTCCACTAAGAAAATCTTTGGGCCTATTCACATAGTAGTGGCAGATTTCCAAAGGAGAGAAGGGAATTCCATTAGACTTCATGAGGCCTAGTTTCAGACTTGGTTTATAGTGACTTGTGCTGCACCATATTGCTAAAAGCCAGTCAAGGCTAGTCTATACTCAAGGGGAGTTGAGTAGATTCTATCTTATCATTGAAGGTCATATTGCAAAGGGAATCGTAAGCAGAAAAAGTTAAATATTTCAACTGATTGTTCCCCAAAGTGAAAATAACCATAAGTGCATGGGAGCTTAATATACTGAATATAGTAAATCTGTTGCCACTGTCTTAAAGGGGTTGGCTTGGATGTTTGGTCATAATCTTATGATTTGCACTGACTTCTGTAGTCACTGGAATATTTACTTATTCTCTATGTCATGAAAATTAATGGATTAACCTAAATATTACCTTATTAATGTAACTCTGTCTCTTGAATTCAGTGCTTGGATATAAATAGATAAAGAGTTGTGAAACTTCCTCTGAATTCTTCCATGAAAAGAAAATTAAATCAGCCCAAAAAGAAATTGGTTCAGTAGTTCTATCTACAGTGTGACAAGGTTCAAAACATCTTTACTTCTATTCTTGGGAGAGAAAAGTTGAAAAACACAAGATTGCATTCACTGCTATTCTATCACTATGTTTTCTAATACTGATGTGAGGCTTGAGTATATATCACAAACATAAAGTGTATTGAAATGTAAGCTCTAAACCTAACCATTAATGTTGTTGAAAATAGAGCATTTCTTTATGGGGAAGATTTAATATGTACATGGGGATTACTTATTTTCTCCATCACAACACGTGTTTCTAAAATGCATTACTCTGTGTGTTGCTACGTGCTGACAGGAAGTACAGAGCTACAAATTATGCTCAGTTGTAGCAACTTTTTGTCTTATCAAATATTTTCTGATATGTTCAATGTTCTCAGCCTAAGCACTTTTTACCTGAGCCAACCTTTTGATCTTTATTTTATTGAACCTTTTTAAATTTAATTTATTCAAATCATATCTGAATATAGTGAATGAACTAAAATATCAGAGAAAAATAATTACAAATTTCTCTGTCACATTTTTTCTATTCACCTATTTGGATATAATTACTATAGAAACTTTTGTTAGAGATAATGAAGCAAGTAATATATTTTCAGTGAGAAATACTCCCAGATTTAGATTGTAAAAATTAATTGCCTTAGGCAGGGTCTCAACCCCAATTACTTCAATTAGGTGTTTCACGGAATTCATTACACTCAATTAATATTTGTTAAATTTATTCAGTATTCTTAACACTTTTATGAGTGTAATAAAAACTCATAAAGTGAACTCAAAACTTTTATTATTGAAAGTTGAATTTGAAAGATAGCTAACTTTTCAGTTTTGATATTGACTAATCAATATTTTATAGATTCAATTTTTTAACTTACACAATTCTATCTTGTACAAACTAATAGTTGTTCATAAATAGATTCTAAACCATTCTCCCCAAAATCATATTATCTGTCTCCAGATTTGCTAGTGCTTAAACTTTTCCCCTATTTGCTTTCCATTTGACTTTTGGCCATGTCAAGACACCCGTGCTTGCCTATCATTGCGCCTAACCATACTTCTGAAGTAGAAATTTGGAAGTATATTTTGAATTTAAAAAAGTTTCCTAAAAATTATAACTTTGTAAACAACTACATCCAGTGATTTTCATAAAGTTTTATTAATTGTATTTTGTAAGCAAAATTTATGATGTACATTCTTAGTAGCTGAACCTAAACCGTAAGAAGACACACTGAAAGTTACTTTTGTAGGGATGAAAATTATTTTATAATTTTACACCAAAGAAGCTGAAAATCAGTAAAGTTAAATAACTATTTCAAGTACAAGAACTATTAGTGGAAGAGTCACCACTTCTGGACACTGTAATCCCAAGATTTCTCCTATACAATTCTGAGAGAAGTTACCAAATATTGCCTCTCCAAAGGGTGTTCACTCAAATATATTTACTTCATTTTTGATCTACAATTTACTGTCCTAAAAATGGAAGTCATCTCTATTTTAGGACAATGAGACCAACTAATTCTCAGAATCCTTGCCTAAGATAGCTGAATCTGTCAGAACTCCTCTTGTGAAAATGAAATAATAAGTGGGAGAGTATTAATACCAAGTTGGTAAGACTGTCAACAGTACAAAGACTGCCAGACTGTATCTCTGATGAAATAAAGAAAATAGAATGGATATATAACTTATCAACATGACCATATCTTGAATTTGTGTGTGTAAAATACATACCATAAACTGTAATTTTGTTTTCTTTTAATTTACTATGCATTGATAACTCTTTGATTTATATATCACTTTAATCAGTACATTTTATTATATTCAGTATATTGATGAAGTGTTTTTATATAAACGCCAATTATTCTGTAATCTTGAAATTTAAGTTATTTTTTATGGATTGTTGAATGCTCGTGTCAACCCATATTTGCCTATAAATTTATTGACATTGGAGATCATTAGAATAGATGATTAGAAAGAAAGACGGGGATTTTTATGAGTAAATATGTAGTCTGAAAGACACTACGTTTTAGCTTAAAAGTCCAAAATAATTTAAGAAATTATATAATTCAAGGTCCTGTTCAGTGACATAATAAATCTATTATATATCATCACCAAAAAATAGAAAATTAAAAGTATTAAATTTTTTTTCTTTTTTATGAAATTCATATGTCTGAATCATGAAAATAGAAAGTGTATAGAAATCAGAGGCTTACACTCTAACACATTCTAGGAAGCAGCTTCCAATATGCTTTGGAACTATTCCTTAGGAATGCATCTACACTGTCTTTGGCCTACTTCCCCATTGCCTTTGACAAAAGGCTGTCAATGTGTAATCTCTAGATGTTTTCAGGGAGTACAAGAGGTAAAGCATTTTTATAATGATACTATGACATTGTTTTTCTTTTTGTCTGTGTTGATGTTTTCTCTGTTGATGCAAAAGCAATGATATGTGCAATTGCTAATACCTTAGCCTAAATAAATCAGGACACCAAATTATATTCATAGTCCTTTCGTTATATTCATAGTCCACACACACACACACACACACACACACATACACACACAGAAAGTTGTGGTGAAAGATGTCCTTGATGAAGCAGTAAATATATTTATTTAATCTTAGCTTTTTGGCACATTATTATTTTATGTGACAGTATGGAAAGTACACATAGAGTATTCTCCTGCCAATCAGATTGTGATTTTCTTGAGAAAACCGCTTGTGTAATGGTTCTCACTTTGAGCTGAAATAGCCAATATTTTTTCATAAAAACCCATTTGTAATAAAAAGTCTAACTAATAATTTTTGCAGAGTACTTGGTAGAATTTTCTCAAAAAGAATCAAAATAAGACTGTTATTTCAAAGGAAATAATTCATAGTTTTTACTGCAAATGAGATCTGAGCTTTCAAATGAAGATTAGAAATATAGAATATTTGTAACTGTCACTTGTCACTTTAGTTACCTACGACTTTTAAAACTGTATAATAAAATAGGTTGTTTCTATAAGAAAATGTGATTTTTTATGGAATGTATTAAATTTGTCAACAATTGAAAAATCTGCATAATTCAGTGAAACTATATTTCCAAATGATCAGTGCTTGTTATAAAATGATTACTTATGGGTAGAAATTTCATTCAAGTTCAAGACAATGGGTTGTTACAATACAGAGTATAAAAAGTGTGTTGTTATGACTTGAGATTTCAAATTGCCAATATTATTTGGGTAAAATATCAAAAAAAGAACATCTATAATTATCCAAAAAGTTTTTCAAACACATTTTTTTCTAATTAAATGTGGTTAGGAGGTCAAATTTTCTTCATATACTTTAATCAAAACAAGATATGATAATAGATTAAATACGGAAGAAGATGAGAATGAAATTATCTTTTTTTAACCAGAGATTGAAGAGATTTACAAAAATGTAAAACAATGTTCTTGAGAAAATTGCTTTGCTTTTTACTGAATTTGAGAGAGAGGAAGAGAGAGAGGGACATTGATTTTTTGTTCCACTCATTTATGCATTCATTGGTTTACTCACACAGAAGATCAAACCCAAAACCTTGTTATGTCAAAGCAACACTCTAACCAACTGAGCTATCTGGGAACGGCCTTGAACACATTTATTTTTAAATAACTTATGCAGTTATTCTGAATAAAAATTATTTCTGGTAACAAATAATGTTTTTATTGTTAATTTTAAGTGACTTAATAAATAATGTTAACTTTTTGCTTTATTTCTAATATATTAAATATTGTTAGATAGCAATGACATAAACCAAAGTTCTCTAGAGACTGCAGTAATTGTTAACTTTTAAACTTTTTCTATTTGCAAATATTTGTATTTAATTTTTAACATTTTGTTTTTAATTATTGAAACTTTAAAATTATAAAATATTTGATTTGACTTTTGTCATTGTAATTGTTAATTAATTTAATTTTTATTTTACTTTGTATTGTTTTCATTTAAAATTTAACATTTTAAATATTTTTACATTTTAAGTGTTTGAACTTTTAAAATAATTTATTAATTTTAAATTTGTATAGTTTACATAAAAATTTCAAAGGTAATACTGTTCTCATATATCTCTTACATAATTCTCTTTAATATTGGCATAACCAATATTAGCATATTGGTATTATCAAAAGAAAGATGTTAATATTAATTCAATGTTGTAAACTACAGATTTTTCTATAGTTTTAAATATATATTTAAATTATATTATAATTAAATAATATCCATATAAATGATATATAATATATAGATTATAAAATTATATAAATAATTATGTTATATTTTAACATATATTATATATAAATATATATGTAATTTAGATTTCTATTTGATCATTCAATCCAGGACACTATATTGACTTTAATGCTATTTCTAATTAGAGTCACTCAATGTATAACACTATCTTAAATTTGTTTTAAAGATTTTATTTATTTATATTTAGAGAGAGAGGAAGGGAGGGAGAAAGAGGGGAAGAGAAACATCAACGTGTGCCTGCCTATCATGCGCCCCCTACTGGGGACCTGGCCTGCAACCCAGGCACTTGCCCTGACTGGGATGGAACTGGTGACCATTTGGTTTGCAGGCCTGCGGTCAATCCACTGAGCCACACCAGCCAGGTCATATCTTAGAATTTTCTTGTCTTTTACAAACTTGCTTGTTTTCGAGTTGTGATAGGTGTTTTGCAGAGTGTCCATCAGTTAGGTTTATCTGAAGTTTTCTCATGACCTTCTTGAAGCTGTGGGTTTATGTGACCTTCTTCTCTACAGCATGTCAGTGGGCACATGATCTCGACTTGACATGAGTGAAGATGACAACCTTGGTCAGAGGTTCCTTCATCGTAAGTACTGTTTTCCCCTTCAATACTTCATTTTTTAGAAGAAAATCACTAAATTGAGCCTGAACTCCAATGGAGTGGCAATCTTCTAGTAATTAATGTATTGAACATCCTTTTTTTCCCATAAAATTTTATCTGTAATTTTTAAAATTAATTTTAACATTCTTCAATGAATCTCACTTGCAGCAACTATTAGTATGTTTCTACTAATTTTCTGTCTCTGATTTTTTTCTCTCTTTATTCCATGGAATTTTCTTCAAGAAAAATGTGTTCCTGTTTATATATTTATTTAATACTTTATATATAAATTAATGGATTTATTGGTTTTCTTTTATTCTTTGGCTTATGATTCAATAATATTGTTATTATATTCCAACTTTGGCTTTTGGGAGTTCTTTCACATTGGTTTCTATGTCCCTTTAACAGGCCCTCATCATTTAATTATGTGAGCAGTTTCTTAATTTCTTTTCCTATAAGATGTTACAGGCTTATTTTACCTGTCTTAACCCTAGAATCAGTCATTTCTCCAAAGAGTTTGAGTTATTATATTAGAGAATGATCTTGGAAACCAAGACCTGAGGGCTGGGTGTACTCCATGCTACTCAGGTGTAGTATGTATTCTAGCACTCTCTTGGTACCTAGTGCTTTGTAAGTTCAAATCTGCTATTGAGCCTCTTCAGGAAAATTTAATTCTATCTTTTAGCAATGGCCAGTGTGGCTGTCTGGGTGTGCAAGGGAGGGAAACAATCGATGCATCTCTCTTGCATTGATGTTACTCTCCCTTTTTTTCCCTTCCTCTCTCTCTAATAAAGCAATGAAAAAGTATCCTCAGGTGAGGATAAAAAATAAACAAAAAATTTAATTCCAGCTATTAGACTTTTTAATTCTAGAATAATTTCTATTGGTCCTTTTATGTAATTTCTATGTCTTTATTGAAATATTAGGTGAGATAAAATTGTCACACCCTTCTTTATGCATGGTTTATTTTAGTTCCTTGAACTTATTTATAAGGGTCCATTTAAAGTTTTACTAAATTGAATGTACAGGTGCTTTCATAGACAGTTTCTATTGACTGCTTATTGTTCCTTTGTATGGCCACAATTTTCTATTTATTTGCAAGTCTCCTAATTTTAAAAAATTGGACATTTTAGATAATACCTTTTATTAATTCTGAGATCATTATCCAATGATTGTTGTTCTGTTGTTGCTATAGTTACTGTTATTTACTTTTCTAGACATGCTCCAGACATAGCCTGCATTCTCTGTAGCAGGCAACCAATAATGTGTTGCTTTTTGTTTATTATTATCACTGTGTTAGACTGTTGGGCTGCTATAATGGAATACCAAAACCTGGGTCACTTATAAACAACAAAAATTCATTTGTTACAGTTATGGAGACAAGGGAGTTTGAGATCAAGGTGCGAGCAGACCTTGCCTGGTGAGGGTCCTCCAACTGGTTCCTCTTTCTGCTATGTCCTCACATTGCAGAAAACAAAAGGAGCTCTTTAGAATCTCATTTATAAGAGCAGTAATCCTAATCATGAAGACTCCAGCCTCATGACCTAAGCACATCACAAACCTCCCACCTCAAATATCATCACATGAAGATTAGCTTTTAACACATACATTTTGGGGTACACATTCACTCTGTATAAATCATGCAACCTCATGTTTGCACCTGAGTCAGCATATAGTATAGATAAGTGGTTAGCCAATGATTTCTTTAGGTTCATTGAGCCAAAAAGACTTCTACCTTTAGAAGAGATTACACTGTGTGTGTGTATGTGTGTGTGTGTGTGTTAGGCTTACCTTCAACATTCAACATACTGGTTGTGTGTAATTCTTCTTAACACTTCACTTAGTCCTTGTGCAGTGTTTAGAGAACAGCCAGGGGTAAGTAACTGCAGCGCTTTCCTGCATACAGGCAGCTTTCTCAATCGCCAGGTATATGTCAGATCCTTTCTTAACTCACTAGACACATTCTGTTCCCCAGATACTACCCTTACATTTTTGGCTGTAGTTTTGTTTGTCCACAGTTTGTCCAAAGCTCTGTTGTAACCTTAGGTAACCTCTTTGTTGAACAATTGGAGCTGATTGTTCTCAGTGCTTCAGGATATGGTTTTTCCTCTTGAGCTGAGATCTGAATCAGGTCAAACAGCCATAATATCCTTGGGGTGAAATCTATCCTGGGAGCTTCATGTTGGATCAAATGACAATAGACTGGTGATGGGACTTTCAGTGAGTTCCGAACAGGTATGAAGGCTGTTGTTTTTTGAGGCTATAGTTTGGGAATAGTCCTAAATTACCATGTAACAAAATCCACAATTATCATTGATATTTAGTACTTTTTCTTAAATAAATATATTTGTTGCTTTAAACATTTTAAATTTCAGAGTTCAATGTTTGTAATATATATCTTGAGTAAAGGCTGTGCTCTCAGATAGAAATAACTGAGGTTTTTATTTCAAATGTATTTTTTAGTCAAAATTCTACTCATTTACTTTATTTTTAAAAAGCTGGAAAAACAATTCTAGAATTCCTATGGAAGCAAACAAAAATGCAATTTGACAAATTTAAATAAAGGATAGAGTTTTTTTTTAAAGTCACTATTTGTAAATCATGCAAAAATTAAAATCTTGTGTTACCAGAGTAGAAATATGTTTTCATATGTATTCTCAATTTAAATTGGGTTCCATTTTTTGTTAAAATAATCTAAATTACCCACATTTATAATAGAAGATTTTTTTACTTTCCAATGGTTTATAAAAAAATTCTGAGATAAATTAGAGATTAGAATATTTTACTGATGCACTTTACCAACTTCCCCATACCTTTTATCTTTTAGTCACAACTTGATACAAAGATTACTTTGACAATATAGAATATAAACACAATGTTGTAGAATTACATCCAATACTTTCTTTATTTATTACTTTCTTTACTGAATAAATATTGTTGTTACATTCCTAGTAATATATACATACTAGGGCACAGGATTGATCAAGGTGAACAGGACTCCTACCTTCAAGAATTCTCTTACTGAAAGGAAAACATAGATTAAACCAACTAAATATCCTGAGTGTAATAGAGGGGCTGTCAAAATTGCCAGCATCAACAGAACACTGCAAATATAACCTTGTTCTTAGGACACAGGAAATATCTTCTGTAAACATTACCATATTTCTACTCCATCTAACTCAGAGTAAAACAGGACTTAATATGTTATAAGACCTAACATTGTCCAGGGGAAGATTTGTCACTTACACTTCTCCAATTTCCATTGGTCACTTAAAAGTTTGACTTCAAAAGACTTTTTTAGAAATGAGAGAAATAATTGTGATGAAAAATCTAAAAGTGATCTAATCTGTTAAGTGATCTAATTAAAATACCCTTATAAATATTAATAGGGACAAAAATAGTATCTTGAAAAATGTAAATAGCTTTGCATTTTCTTGAAAACAATGAAGATGAACAGGGATAACTTAATCCTAGAAGTAGTTTATATGGACTCGGGAGTTGACAGACTGTCAGGAGATTAAGTAGTCGAACAATATATGCCCTCTATTTCTGTATCTATGAAATAAACCACTTCTGGAGATTTGGATGTGTTATTAACTTACATGACAGCAACTCAGAGAAAAAAAGGTAAAAATCACTTTGAATTATAGCACGTTGGAAGGCTTCTAGTAAAACATACATATGCATACTAAATATAACACATATGCCTATATATCTTATATTTATATGTGTGTGTAACAGATAGATGATAGATGCTTATGGGATGTGCAGAAACAGATGCACACACATTTTGTTTTGGGGGAGTTGTTTCTGATCTTCCTAACAGGTAACTAAGATTGTTTTTTATTTAAAATACTATTGATTCTTCTGGGAGTTAGAAAACGATGGTCATTTGAGTGAGCCCTGTGCTGTAATACATGCGCTCTGCATAGTACGTGTTATTGGGAAGACCCAAATTACAGGACTTCTGCTCCTCGGTTCTTGCCATGCTTGTAAAAATAAATTCAGACAAGAGACAGAAAATATAGTGGAAACGAGGTAACACCTTTATTTATGAAATACACATGAGCATGAAGCTGCAGTGGACACCCAGCTAGTCTGAGTGCCTTACCCACTGGGGTTTTAGGGGTTATATGTTTGCAGCTAGCCTCCAGGCTCCCCCTCTGTCTCCCTACTCTGGACTTTGGGAATAACATATGGCTTAAAAAGTCCCCCTTTCCCAGGAAGTGACAACAATATCCACAGAATTTCAAAAGCTTCCCTCCTGCTGTGTTTATGTTTCTCTCTAGTCACTAGAAGACCTGGTAATCTTATCTGACAGGGCTCAGGACTGCTGAGGTGAATCTGTCTGCCTTCGAATTCCTGCCTTGGTTCTCTATCTCTCTTGCCTAATGGAACAAAATGGTAGGCAGAACTAGGTCCATGTTGTGTCATGATCACGGAAATAACCTGTTAAATTAAAAAATCTATTTCCTATGTGTCAAGATGTGCAGAATTCTCATATTTAATGTGTGGATACAGTAACTCCACCTTCCTTTTAATTTTATATCTTAAAATATAGGTCTATATGTTAAAAAACTTTCTTGCTCATCTACTGTGTTCATTGGATTAATTTATGTTTTTTCCACGTAATGGTATATAAATAGTCATTTTCTTGCATAATATATTTTTCTTCTCAAACTATTTTGGAGGATAAAAATGTGGATAATTTTTAGAAAAATTAATAAAATATTTAGATTTCTTTAATACATGAAGTAAATACAGCATATGCTTAAATCATGTTGTTTTGTTCAATATCATTTGATTACATCATTGATGACATGGCATAAGAACTTAACTCTTGCTTATATATGAGATGGCCTCTAGTAAAATTGGTTTTATTATACATTACTTGGCTTAAGGTCACAGAAATTATGGAGGATGTTAAGGGAGAACTCACTGTACATGAAACTATCTGGCTGGGATATGCAGTTTTGTTTCCATTTGTACTTCATGGCTGTCTTAGGACACTAGTTAACATCAAGGATTCTGGGTACCAGCCAGATTTGCTCAGCCACCTATTTGCTGTCTAACACTGTCATTAGACACCTTTATGGCTCAAAATACGTAAAACTAACATAAAGAAATAACTACTTCATAAAGAAGTAACAAGATTTAAATGAATTAATACATGTAAGAAATTTACTATGTCTAGTACATGATGCATACTTAAATACAGAGTAGCTGGTATTATTTCCAAATAGTAAAGACAAGAGGGCCCTTTTCTCTATTGAATACAACAATAAACATTTTTCAAATCTAAGTGTTTCTTTCATGAAAACTTCTGAGTCAACATTTCTAATTTGGAAGGGGATAGTTTTTAAAATGTGCTTTCTAGTCATAGATAAATAAAGATGTCAAAGGAAACACAATTAATCATATTCCTAAACTGATGATTTTGGATAAATTTCTGGTACAGTCCCAAACTCAATGCAATATTACCATTTCCACTTTCTCTCAGAATAAACTTCCCCTATATCCAGTCATTGCTTTTAAAGCAGCTTCAGTCTCTTCAGTTCTTTCTAGCATCAATCAAAGGGGAGTCAGAGAGTTGACTTTAGGGCTTGGAAACTCTAATCTTACTTTATACATTCTCTACTAAAAGTAATTCCTTCTGTCCTACCTGTTTTCCTCTCGTGAATACACTTTGGTGTGACCTTAATTTAACCCATAGTTAACATTCTGATTTATGCCTAGCTTCTATTCCTTAGAATTTCCTGGAAAACTTGTACATCTTCTATAAGAACACCCATAGTTTTCTCATCTTTTGCTCTTCAAGGAAATATTGGTAAAAGTTTGGAAAACTGTAATAAGCAACCCCATAAATTCATATTTGTGTGTTACCTTTTCATTGTAACTAGGACACACTTTTACACTTTCAGTGTGAGAGTAGAAAATTTATTCATTTTATGTTTTTTAACAGCTATTGCTTACCTCATGGAGGCCATGGCCAAAAAAATTACAGTTTAGGTAACACATATCTAAGGGATATACTCATTATAGTATGTGCTGAAATGAAGAAAACACTGCAAATTTGTTTTTATTATATTTATATAATATATACATGTTTTATTTATTTCCAGTTAAAACCTATAAATTATTAAACAAAGACATATAAAACATAAAGAATAGAATCTTTCTTTTCAAATAACAGAAACATGGACATTGCTAAAAATACAACCAACAAAATGTCTTTATTTAATCGGAATCTTCAATAGTTGGCTTTGCAAAGCATTTGTAACAGTCATCACAAATATTGCTATACTAAAGGCACAAATACTTTTCACAACACTAGCAAAAATACTTTGATAAGCACTCATTTTAGATACACAGTACCTAACACATCTTTTTTCTTTTTCTGCCTGTGGAGGGAGCTGTATCTGTGTTGTCATTAGAATTTACTTCAATTTGTGTTTGAAATCGATGAAGCTTCAGGTGTAAATGCTTATGCACACCTGTAGAGATTTTCAAATGCCCTTTCATTTGTTCTGACACTAAGTGCCTTGCTAGATTTCTAATAAATATTCTGCACCTTATTTTGGCGTTGCTGTTCAGCATATGAATGGTCTCAGTATGTATTCCTGCAATATTCAAAACTGTGTAGAATATAACCATAGACCATCTTCTGGTGTTCCTGGATACATTATATGTACCTATATTATTTGGTTTACAATTTCAACTACTGACTTTATTTGCTTGTACTATTCTATTATGTCAGGAGTCTTGCAAATCTAAATTTATGTCATCATTGAAATGCATACTTGAAACTTAAATTACATCTTTCCCCTTTTGAGTATATGAGATACAAGTGTGCAATCTGTACCAAGAGAAAATAAATTAGATTTTTTTGGTCTGTTTTTAGAAGAAATAAATTCAGGGGATGGTTGGGGTTTATTCTTACAAACAGTACCTGCATATGAAAATTGCTTCTTTTTTTCAAGTTGGAGATCAGATTTATATCAGTGAACGAGGTATCTGTTGTAATATTACATTCTAATGAGTAAATGGGTTCTGCAGTTCTCTTGATTATTTCAGCTGGTTTATTACTAATCAAGTAATGAACTTTGTGCTGCTTACTTGCATATATTTTAAGATTTCCTGTATAAAACACATTTGAATCAACCTTAGCAAAAATCTTATACTACATTTACTGGGTTTGGATGTAATGTATTGTCTAAACCCACATTTGCCTCTAAATCCAGGTACAATTTTGTCTATTTTTACATTCTTTTCCATCGAGTAACATAATTTACAATTTCCTCCAAATACTGAGAAAATGTCTCTCATGGCCACTAATTTGTCCAGTTTCTGATACCCTAAGTGGGTAAGTTTGTCCTCAAGCTAATGAAAGTTGACACAAACTATTCTGCAGTTGTTCTTAATTTTTTTCTTCTTATTGGACTTTTCTTCCATTTTGATTCTTTCTTCTTTCCAAAAAAAACTTCTTTTTCATTTATGTCTAATTCTCCTTCACTTTCTTCACTAGAAATATTTTGATTTGTATCTGAATCTCCTGAATGAAATTCTACATAATCATCTTCTAAATCACTTTCATTTTCCCATTCAACTTTATCATTCTCAACATTGGGCTCTTCAACAACTCTTAGATTATCAACTCAATATGTTGTTCCAGTCATTTCCAGTAAATGAAAAACAAACAAACACACACAACATTGACTTTGGAGTACGAAGTGTCTCTCAGACACAATTCATATCAAATATCACAAACCCTCATAACCAAACTGATGGCTTAAATGTTATGGCTTAACATTAGTCATATACAAACACGCAGCTAGTCATGACCTTGAATCTATGCACCAGATATATGTAACAATATTTCAGGAAAGAGTTTGTATCTCTCAGATCAGCTATGACCTCCACAGGCTTTATAATGTGCCTTTGCTTTACAGTTGCCCTATCAGGTTTAGTACTTAAATTTGTTACTTAAACTAGTGGAATTTCTTTTATTTTTATCATTATTATAAAAGCAGAAAATAATATTTCAGAAATTCATATACATAATATAACACATTTAAAAACAAATATACAATGTGGTCAATGCAACACTTTAAAAATATTTCTTGTGTTCTAAATACTTTATATAAACTTTTATTATGAAAGAAACACATTTTTTTGAAACAAAAGTGAAATATAAGATATTGTAGTTATTGAAAGACAAATACCATAAAATCTCACCTGTAAGTGGAACCTAATCAACAAAACAAACTAGCAAGCAACATGTAAACAGAAACTTGAATTAAAAAACAAATCGACAGTAACCAGAGGGGAGTTGGGAGAAGGAAAATAGGGGGAAATAGGGGAAAATAGGGAGAGGTCCATCAAGAAACATGTATAAAGGACACATAGAAAAAACCAAAGGGGGTAGGTTCAAGGGTGGGGGCCAGAGATGGGTGGGGTGGGGGAGCGTGATGGGGTGAAAATGGAGACAACTGTACATGAACAACAATATAAATAAATAAATAAATAAATAAGGAAAAAGAAACAGTTTCTTTGAAACAAAAATAAAATGTAAAAATATATTGTACTTGTAAAATAATTTAAAATTCACAGTATATAGAGATAACTACTGTTAACTCTAATAGCATTATTTTACTTGTAAAGTATTTATGATGTATTTTAAACATCATTCATTATATGTCACATAACAATACATATGTTAATATGTTAATACTATATAAATATTATTTACTAACAAAATTTTTATTCTCTGATATATAATGTTGTGACCTTCTTTATAAAGTGAACAATGTATATTCACTATTTCCATATTGTAAAATGTTCTTTGAAAAAATTACTTAATCATACTTATGTTTTATGTGTTGCATGTTCTTTTATCTATTGTGGAATACTGAAGTTGCTTTTTATAGTATCTTATTATAATGAGTGATGTTGTAATGCATATTCTTACCCATAACTTTTATATGCCTCTTTTAATTTTGCATTTATAATTTTCAAAAATTAGACCTATAGATCAAAAGATCTAAACTTTTTAACAGTTTGAATAAATAATAACAGGTTATAATTTGAAGTGATGCCTGTTTATTTAGAAGTAGCACTATAGCTTATGCCTCATAATTAAACTTATCTAACATGTAAATTTTCTCAATAATATATATTATAGCCCCTTTGGACTTAGAAACAAGGCATAGAACTTTTAGCACTATGTTTGGGAGTCATTTAAAGGAGCAAAATCACTACCAAAATATGCAAAAAATTGACACTAAAAATACTGAGAAATGATAGTTTTTACAGCATGAATTCTTAGACAAGAAGGCAAACATCTCCTTGTTTGGACTCAGCTGGGAACCCGAGTAAAAGACCATTTCTGCTGCTTGGTGCACATATGAATAACTATAAAAGTGCATGACTATTGATTCAGGGGTCAAAAATACATTTTAACTAATAAACGGCAAATATAGACTCAATCAAAATTTTGGATTGTCTTGTAGATATCTCCTTTATGGAGACAGTCCAGAAATGTGGGGAGAGAGAAGGATATCAGGAGGAAGAGATGAGGTGAGAGACAGAGAGAGAACTTTATGACTAAATGGGCCATATCTACCCCATATCCAGAGAGAATGTAACTTTACTTATTGCAGAGAGTATGGTAACATTTTGCTCCAGAGGCAGAAACTAAAAGATATTCTAACTTTTTCCATTAAATTTTTAAAAATATTTTATTTATTTATTTTTAGAGAGAGGGGACAGGGAGGAGAAAGAGTGGGAGAAAAACATCAATGTGTGGTTGCCTGTCATGTGTCCCCTACCATGGACCTGGCTCACAACCCAGGCATGTGCCCTAACTGGGAATTGAACTGGTGACCTTTTGCTTCACAGGCTCATGCTCAATCCACTGAGCTACACCAGCCAGGGCCATTATTAAATTTCTCTTTTGATTTTACCAGAGGTGAATGCCCCAAGGTTGGTTGGTTGGTTTGTTTTTCTGTTGATATTCACTACTACTATCCTATGTTCAGCCTATCCTCATATACACCATGCACAGGAGTGTATCCTGCCCTTGCCTTTTGAAGTTAAATTGATTTACCCACATGGCCAATCACTTTTTCTTCAAAATGTTAACATCCTGTTTGATTGACAGCCCACTCATGACTAGAGCTAATGATCCAGAAGATGTGTGGATGGAAAAAAGCAACTAACCCCATTTTGCTCCACATGATAGCATTCATGTCCTGATTAGGATCTTACTGAACTCTCTTGAATATACATTCCTGGGAGAGAAACTTATAGGATTCGAGCATGTTTAAGGGATTGAATATGGATTGACTTGACAGAGTCACTTTCAGAAAGTGATCCTGAATGCACATTCCCACTAGCAGTCTTATTTCATTATATTATTACTATAATTGTATTTTTAACTTTGGGGTTTTGGTATAAGACACATTAAAATTCAATTTTTCTTATAAATAGTGAAGTTGAATTTATTTATAATTAATTATTATATTTTAAAATCTTTTTACTGTGAGCTATTTTGGTTTCCCTGTTTTTCTATTGGGATATGTGATTTATTTATAGATTTCCATTAGCACATTGCTTATTGAGACTATTAAATTTGGTTTTCTTCTTTATGCTGCATACTGAATTATACTTCCTCTAAATATTTCATAAAAGTCATCTGAAGTATGAAAATAGAGACAAATATGCACTTGATGTAAATTATCTCTAAATAAGAAAGAATTTTAAATGGAATTTTATAGTTAATCCCTTCCTTACCTTACCCCAATTTTCTCTTACAAAAAGCCTTTAAATCAATCTTTTATTATAATACCAAGCAGAACACCATTCCAGCATTTACATAAAATATAGAATGTTGCCTATACAAAAATTAGAAAATATATGGGAAATAAATCATAAACTGATTTATATCTTTAAGTGCTTATACTGTCTTTTGATTCATGGGGAATAAATCTGTTCTCAGGCAATCCCTATAAGCTCTGCCCACCTACATGCTACTAAGAAGTTTTACCATTTGAAGATTCATCTCCACCCAGTCTCTAAGCTGATATTAAACTTCTGTGCTAGTAACCTTAAACAGAGTCCAAAAATGAGTTGCTATTCAATTACCATGAGCATGTTTTCTGACCCATGCTCAGGCATTCCCTCAATAGGTCAGCACTACTTTTTTCCTCAAGTCCTACCATAAACATCTCTTTGTACCTTCTTGGTGTACAGACCTGTTGGCATGAAGATGATCTTATTTTCCTATTCCTTGCCTTACCAATAAAGACCATCTTGAGGCATAACCTTCAAATATTATTTTAAAATAACTCCAACCCAAAATAGTTATTTTACATTGAAATTATTTTATACTAATGCTTAATCATGCAAGTACTTTAAACATTTAAATATTTAAAACATTGTCTCTATCACACTACATAATTTACTACTCTGTTTTATTAGCATGCAATTACCATAGGTATTGCTATTTTATTTCATATATTATTCCTCTAATATATCCTTGAGAATATTGTTAATTAACATTTATTCATTTATTATTATATATCAAATGTCATTGTGAATATAGATGCCCAGAGACAATGTTTGCTAACATTTCTGCATTTTTTGTTCTTAACTGTCTTTCCATAAATGTTTTATAGAAAACATCCATGGAAGATACAGCATTCCTCTCTGGAGAAGATTTGACCGGTGTCCAGGAACATGAGATAGCTCCCTTTATGACAGTTTGGTCGTGTTTTCTAGTAGCCCACATCTAATGTCAGGGTTTGCTCATTCTAGGAGTTCTTTCCCATAGACAATCTACTGAATGAGTAGGACACTTGCACATAATACTGATAACTAGGCTTCAAAGAACAAGTAAAATGATGTTTTCTGGTTACTGCTATTGCAGTTAATAATAAACGGTCCTTTGTATCTTATCCAAGAGTCTCATATCTTCTGCCTATATATATAAAACTGGAAATATAATTGTCATCTTGCAAGTATTGTAAAATTTCAGGCCTTTCACAGTTACCCCAAACAAGTTGTATAGAGGATTACAGATTCTTCAAAATAATAATACTCTATATCTGTAACTTGCCTACTTGAATTGAATCTATTGGGGTGATATTGGTTCATAAAATTGCATAGGTCTCAGATATATAATTCTATAACACATCATTTGTATATTGCATTGTTTGTTTACTACTCTAAGTCTCCTTCTATCACCATTTATTCCTCCTTTACCTTTTCCATTTCCACTATCTCCTCATTTCCTCTTATAATCACCATACTGTTGTCTGTGTCTGAGTTTTAATTTTTTTAGTTTAATACCTTCTTAGCTTGTTATTGTATGAATAATTTTATTTAACCTTCACAACACCTCGGGAATATTAAACTAACACTCTTTTATAGGGGGAGACTTAGTTAACCCCATTGAAATTTAATTTCTTTATTTGTAAAATGATATGATTTCTACCTCCTGAAATCTACAATGCAAATTAAATTAGCTGGTGAATATAAAGTGCTAAGCAGAGTAGCTGCTACAGGGTTGGATCTCAGTGCGTCTGGGAAATTTCATGCTCCTTTCAGTTATTCTGAGACCTATCGATCATTCAAATTCATATCCAAGTGGTTTATTTTGATGGAGTTTTATATTGTTCCTTTATTTCTCAAACCTTTATATACACCTTCAATGTATTAGTTATAATTTGATAATAGATTTTCACATGTAGATTTTTTAAGTCTCTATGTAGGAGGTAAGCACTTTCAAAGCAGAATCTAAACCACATGCATTCCATTTTTCTACCAGAGTATGTAATAGAATCTAGTCCACATTGGAGCTTAATATCTGATAAAAATACTTTAAAATTTTAATGTATTTTAAAACCTGGACATATTGGGTCAATACGTAAACATACTTATTGTATATACTTATTTTAAGATGATTGATAACTCGATTTTTATTTTGGCAATTTTATCGTTTTAGAAAAATATAGATTTTTATTTCTAGAAATGTACAAATAATGTTACCTTAAATTAGAAAGATTGCTCCAAAATAATTGCTCTTGTGATACATATGATAGGAAAGATGTCCACAAATCTCGGCAGCTTTCCAATGCTGCATTGATGACTTTCTGAAACATGGTGTCACAGAACAGTAAGTTCTGATGGAAACTCAGAGGGTTCTTTATATTATGATGTAAATACCACCAATCGTAATTATAACTAGAAAGGTATATTACCGCAAACTCCACAGATCTTTATCTAATTAAGTTTCTGTTTCCATTCACTTGTCTAAATTCTAGAGATTTATTTACAGTGTTTACAACTGATCAACTTATCCAAAGAAATGTTATAACTCAAGAAGACATGCCTTGGCTGGTGCAGCTCAGTGGACTGAGCGCGGGCCTGAGAACCACACGATCGCGGTTTGATTCCCAGTCAGGGCACATGCTTGGGTTGCAGGCCAGTTCCCAGCAGAGGACTCACGAGAGGCAACCATACAATGATATTTCTATCCCTTTCTCCTTCCCTTCCCCTCTAAAAATGAATAAATAAAAAATCTTTAAAAAAGAAAACATGCGTATTTATAAAATATGCAAAAGTAGGTAGTTTAGATTTAGATATTCTGAACTGTGTAATTTTCCAGAACTATACCAAATACTATTAACCATAAAATAGAGAATTACTAATTTATTGTTTATTATGCCAAGTAAATAGAATATAAGTGCACTTATACCACTATAGTTTAATTAAACTTTCCACAGAAAGAGTTAAAATTATTCTATCAAAAATATGTCAGTAACAGGCTTTAGTTATTTAAGACTTTTCTCGTAGATTTCCCTTGAAACTAAATTGATGTTAAAATTAGTATTTTGATACAGAAGACAAGTTGAGTACTTTTGAAAAGGGGTATCTTCTTTTATTTAGAAATGGTAGAAGCTATCAAAATCAGAATAGAGTTCACAATATAATTTCAATATAATTGAAATAAAGATTTATTAATATTTTATAAGATATATCAATTTGATACAAATTTTCCCAACATTTTTTAAAAATTATAATTTAAACTAACATCATAAACAAATGAAAATGTTAAAATTAAATAATAAACTAGCACTCTATAATGACAAAATAAACACTCTGTAATAGAATAAACTATTGGTATCTATAAAAATTATAGCAGAAAATCTGACTTGTATTTATCTGCTTGAATACATTTTTCATAATTTGCACTGTAGTAATACTTGGAAAGAAAGTTAAAAGGCAACTTTAATCCATATGAAATTTAAATTGAATTAATTGACACAGAATTACTATTTTTAAATAAATGTCTATAATTAGTTTTCAAGACAATTATTATGCAAATGTGTGTCACCTTTAAAGTGATAGTTATGGTGTCACTACCAGAGAATAAATGGTCCATCATGGCTTGTTTCTTATATGACAAAAAAATGTACATTTTTTGAGAAAACAAATCACAATTAATTGTAAAATGTGCAACAGATGGTGGGACTTATAATCATTCTATCAGACTAATAGTATAATGTCTGCATTTTGGAATTTACTTTTCCCAAAAGATGATGTTGGGTTGAAGCCATATTGACAGCCGGTACATTCCTAATGTAGTTAGTTTGATATACCTCATCTATTAAATCCTGTACACTTTCCAAAATAGCAGATGACAAGTGCAATTGACCACCTGGGAAACAGCAATTTCAAGAGAAAAGGAAAATTGATCTTCTCTTTTGGTGATTGTAGAGTTGGTTACTGCTTTTTTCTATTTTGGGTGACATTTAAACCTCCAGCATATTATTTGCTTTCCAAAAGGGCACATTGTTGAACACAGACAATGATTAAGTGTGAGTTATGGACAGTTATCAAGTGCTCTGCCTGTTATAATTTTAAGGAATGTAAACATGTTTTATAGCATATAAGTTCAAATGAACATTTACAATATGTTTCACAAATGATACTTTGAAATATCAAATAGATAATAAATTTCTCTAATACAAAAATGTCAAACAGTTGCACAGCATATAATCATTTGTATAAATCTGATTATTTCAGAAATTAAAGCTAGTCTTTGTAATAAAATGTAAAATGTCTGATGCTTTTGGATTGAATAAAATATATTATGAAGTTTCTTTGGGTGCAGTAAGATAGGGCTAATAGATAATTAAGGCAATAAAATAATGGACTGTAATGGCGGGTAGCATATACTATCAAACTACGATTTTAACTTGTTTGTATCATGGAACATTGCATATCTCTCTAATAAGAACTCTCTCTGTCATTGCATAACTATCCTTAAGAATCTTATGTATTTGGGAATTTGTAAAATGTCAAGGCCTAGTACAACACTGTTAGACAATAAAATAGTTCTATTTCTAACAGGGTAAAATTATTTCTTCTCAATTTTTAAAAAATGGTTAAATGCATTTAATCTTAAATTTGTTTTAACAGTACAGGTACATTAAAACAATAGGAGACTTTAATCAATAATCCATTCATACTTTATATGCTAAAGCTAGTTGATGTTAAAATATATGAAATAATAGATTTTAAAAGGGGTAGAATTATTTGCTTAACTAAACAATAATACTATAATTTTGGTTATAGCTAGTCAGCATTTTAACTTAAATCATTTGAAATATTAGAGGAAGTTTCAATAATACTATTTTAAACCATCTAATTAATGCTTATAGTCAGTAAAACAACTTATTCATATGGAAATATATTTATTTGTTCAAGTTTTTAATCAATTGAACAGATATAATAAAAATGTGACTATAACCCTAGATATAGTATACAAACTTTAATCACTCCAATTAAGCATTTTCTTTAATGTTTAATATTTTATTAAATACAATACCAAGTTTACTTTATGTTATCTTCAATTTAATATTTATTTTAAAAATTCTGAATTTAAAAAATTCAGAGTTTGGCTCCTTCTCACCCACTGCTAAGTACAGCCTGGTGCAGCCAGCGTGTCCACCCACTTCAGCTCCCTGGTTAGCTTGCACTCTGCCTCCTTCCATGGTCGTGGTGCCCAGGTGTGCCTGAGCCTTGTCGGCACTGGCTGCGGCTCCTGTGGCAGTAGCCTCTAAGGCCTGGACACCTTGCGGCTGCACATGGTGGTACACTCTGTTTATGGGGCTCGGTGGGCCCCTGCATCCACCAGGTCACCCTCGGTCAGACCCTGCTGGCCCTACTTCAGGTGAGCATTGACCCCTCCATCCAAGAGGTGCTCCGGAAGGACCATGAACAGATGAAGACCCTTAACGACAAGTAAGCCTCTTTCATGGACAAGGTGCAGGTTCTGGAGACTTCAAGAATAAGAATGAAGAGGAAATTAACTGGTGCATGGCTGCTGAGAATGAGTTTGTGTTGCTGAAAAAGGATGTGGATGCTGCCTACAGGAACAAGGTGGAGTTGGGGGCCAAGGTGAATGCCCTGAAGAAAGACATTAGCTTTCTCAGGACCTTCTCTGGGATGAAGTTGTCAGAGCTGTAGTCCCAGATCTTGAACACCTCTGTAGTGCTGTCCATTGATAACAACTCCCCCCTGGACCTAGACAGCATCACCGCCGAAGTCACGGCCCAGTACTAGGAGGTCCCCAACCACAGCCTGGCTGAGTCTGAGACCTGGTACCAGACCCACTTTGAGATCCTCCAGGCCCAGGCTGGGACTTCAGGAACAGTCAGAATGAGATTGCAGAGATGAACTGGACCATCCAGGGGCTGCAAGCTGAGATCAACAACATCAAGAATCTGCGTGCTAAGTTGGAGGCCACCATTGCTGAGGTTGAGGACGATAGGGAGCTAGCACTCAAGGGTGCACATGCCAAACAGGAGGAGCTGGAAGCTGCCCTGCAGCAAACCAGGTAGAACATGGCCTGAGAGCTCTGGGAGTAGCAGGAGCTCATGAATGTCAAGCTGGCTCTGGACGTTGAGATTGCCACCTACTGCAAACTGCTCAAAGGCAGAGTACAGGTTAAAGGAAATGAAGTGATACCCCCAAATATCTCTGTGGCGAATACCACTGGTGGTGGTGGCAGCACACTGACCTACAGGGGAACCATTGGTGGCAGTGGGTGGGATTTCGGGGGGACCATGTGCAGCAATGCCCTGAGATTCTCAAATGAAACCAACAAGGCCTATATCATGAGGAGCCCATCAAACCTTAGCAGGAATGCCCTCGACTGAGTCCTACATATGGGACACCCAGATTTGTCCCCCCACAGTCACAAGAAGATTACTGTCCTGGTCCCATCCGTGGTCCCAAGACCGCAAAGAAGTCTGAAAAATGATGTCAGAACAGCTTCCAATAAATTCTCTTACTGAGCCCTGGGTGAACCCATGACCAGGGAAATAAAAAAGTTAATACTATTCAAGCTTAAATGTTTAGTTATTTTCCTTTTTCTTTAAAATGAAATTATTTTAATTAAAATAGCATATAATTCATGCATAATCATGATCATATATTATAATTTAATATATTCTCTGGTAATGATTAAATTAATTTATGTACAATTCACAACTATTTATTGTGCATTATAGCCAGTGTACACCAAATGTAATGTGTAAAGTGCCTGTGAAATTTAAAAGTGATAAAATTAAAATAATTACAATATGTATACAATGAATAGTGAAACAATAAATAGATAGAAAATGCATAATGTTATATTTAAGAATAGTTACAGAGGAAAGGGGAAGGACTCATATGAACAAGTATAAAGGACACATGGAGAATAACTAAGGTGGGGGGTGGAAATGGGAGGGAGGTGGGGAACACTGCGGGGTCAGGGCTGGGAATGCAAGACAGAAAACTGTACTTGAACAAGAATTAAATTTAAAAAAATAAAAAAAAGAATGGTTACAGTTATTCAAGTGAATTATCATGAATTACTCATAAACAATTATTCCCCATAAGTTTGTATAGGAATAAGAAAGTAGGATTTTAAAATGAAATAATATTCTTCTAAGTATAGGTGAGATCTCACTTGTTATTGATAAAAGACTTTAGAGTATAAGTAATGTGTCATTTGAAAAGTTGGAACTATATGTAGAGTTCTGGCATGGAGGTGTAAGCCCACTAAAGTCTATATTCCTTGCTAATTATAACAAAAATCCCACACATTATGCAAAAAAGTAATACTTCTGAATTTCAGAAATAAATAGTTGAATAGCAGAAGGAGTCAAAACCTGGAGAAATGACCATCAAGGCCTGTATTTCCCACTTTTTCCTTCTTTTCTCTGAGGGTTTGAGGTGTGGGAAAGAGCCAGTGGCTAAAGCAAATAGAAATTCATATTTCTGGCAAGAGGAACCAGAAAGAAAGTACTGATGGGCAGGTAATGGGGAACAGGGGAAAATAAACAGAAAAGAGTGCTCGTGCACGGCCCGAAGAACCTGAGGAAAGGCTTTGAAAGTGGAATTGATATTTATAATGCTGCGAGTAGCTGATTCCCTCTGAGCAGCAAGCAAGGGGAGATGGTAAGAAGAATGAGGCCATCTCCTGAGTTGAATTAAAGCATTGTGTACATTCATAGGTCAATACTCACACACACAAACACACTTGTACAATAATTAAATTATGGGAAGTCCTATTCCCAAAGTGCTAATAAATACCCCATATACAAGTGGAAGCTAAACTGAAACCTGGTGTAGGATTTCAGAAAAACTGAAGAGAAGAGTTGTTCTAAAATAGAGTCTCTTTTATCATTGTGTATATAAGTCATAGAATAGAGAAAACATGTGTCATTCCACCGGAAACTGCTTTTTTGTTTGTTTTGCATTTGGGTGTGCAGTTCATGCTTTCCTTGTCACTACTGGACTTTACATATGCTGTGGTAGTATAAAACTGTCTAATACTCTATCCACTAATGTTTAAGGTAAACATCTATCCTTTAAGGTAAAGCCTTCACATGCTTCCCAAAGGTACTTGATTTTTATGACCCTAGCTACTTATATTTTTTATATACAGGATAGTTATATCTATGCAAATATAGAATCATCCAGATATCTTGCAACTCACCCTCTTCTATACAAATGTATTCCACAAGTGCTTTCTGAATGATTTCCGTTAACACACATGCACACACACACAACAGAAAAACAAACAACAACAACAACAAAAACCCCTGCTATCCCCACCTGCTACCATCATCACAGGAAGAGAATTATACAGCATACTGGATTTTTATAAAAAACGGTAATTTCCCATCTGAGCTTTGGTCTGAAAGAAATGTCTCTCTAACTTTAATTCAAGTTTGCTTTCTGCCTTCTTCTATCTTAAGTTCCTGGACTCCTATATCAGAGGTAACTTTACTATCCAACTTCTTTTCTGGAACTTCACCTCACTAAGTGTTTAATTATCAATTGCAATTAAATTTAAAACATATACATGGTTAATGAACAAAATAATATCCTCTCATGGGATCAAATAAATTAATTTATATTTGCTTTGCCATGATATTTTAAGTGTTTTTATTTTGAATTTTCTAGTTTTGATATTCAGAATTTTCTAAATAATATTAACCTATGAGAAATAATTCAGTCTCACAAAGAAATGAAAAGTTTTGCAGTTCCTTGCCTGCTATCTATATTATTTTGATTTAATGTCAATAACACCATCCTTAGAATTCAGCTAGGTTGTTAATCCTCATGATGAAAATCACTATCTAAAACAGCTAGTTTTCCATTGTGTCACTGCTTGATCTCATCATACCATGACTGTATGAAATATAAAATGAAAGGTATGTGTTGTGGTATTAAAACATTTAATACCACAACATAAACCAAAATGTATGTATCCCAATAGAACTATGTTCTAGCATATGTGTGATGATGTTAATATAATTTAAAAAGTAAAGCTTAAATTTAAAAAGTTAAAATGAACATATTTAAATGTGAGTCACTAGAATTGATTAATGGTGTTTGAAATAAAAGTTAATTATGCTCATTTGGCATGGTTTTCAATATCTAAAGAGCTTTTTTTCTAAATACTCTCCCCCACCCCCCCCAAAAAAAACAGAACTGTGTGTTCATTTTAGACACAGAATGCATTCATAAAACCTACATTTAACCTATTTTGTTATTTTGTTATATTGGCAGAGGCATAGTAGTTCTAATTTTATTATTTTATTATATTCTGTTTTTTCCATATAACCATTGTTTTATTCTTTTGACATTTTACCAAAATTATTACCAAAAATATATATTTGAAAATATAACACAATATAGAATGCATAGATATTATAATATTCTCCACAATATTACTTTGTTTGTTTCCTGTATTCATTAATTTGTTTAGGTTTTGAATTAACGTTTCAGAGTAACCATTAAGCATTTGTCAATAATATTTTGCGCCAGTTGTCAAATTACAAAAGCCATTAAAGTATATTTGGACAAGCCAGAAAAATAATGATAAATAAAAAACAAAGGTCCACAGGAATTACACATGACTTAAAACTATTTTATTTAATATGTTCTAAAGTTCTGTGTCAAATCATTTTTATTAAAAAGTTATTGATGACATTAATTACATAAATGAACTTTAAGTGCATCTAGTACTCAGATCACTAGTCTTCTAATGACTGAAAATGCTGTACTCATTAGTGTATTATATATATATATATATATATATATATATATATATATATATATATTAAATTCTCTACTTACAGGTTTACATACAGGCTGGTACCTTCTATTATTTACTGGAAGACTAATCGAGGAAATCCAAGTTTAATGGCCCTACTTAGGATCATTGTGAGACCCATTGACATAAACTGTTCAAGATGATTTTTAAATCACATGCCTATGATGTCCCATGGTATTCTGAAGTTTGAGTAATATATCTATGTATGAGTTTTGCAGCTGTCATTTTTTGTTGCCTCCCATTCTTATGAGAAAAATAAGAACTTTAGTTTGAAGAATCAAATCTCTCACTAGATATGGCACAGTTTCTTGTATAAACTGAGAACAGAAGGACCAGCAGGATTAGGACTGGGTGTGGGAGAAAGAAAGTCCCTTCTGGTAGTGGATAAATCATATGTTTGGAAGGATCCACAGATCCCTTTTTTCATCAATGTTGCTATGGTTACATTAGCAAACCAGACTGTTGTCCTACTTTACATGAGTGAGTCTTCAATATTATATTACCATACCCATTATTACAATCAAGAATTTATTAGTTGCACTTATGTCTGCCCACCATGCTAGATGCTATTGATATGAAAAAAACACAGAGCACAGTTCATAGCCTCAAATATTTGTTGCTTAGTAATGAATAATCATGCTTTATAAAACTATTCAAGATAATATATGTTATGTACTAAGAGACAAATAATAAAGTTGGAAGAAAGGTAAAGTTAGAAATGAAATGTGATGAGTATAGAGAGATTTACAAATACGTAATTTGGTTAGAATTAAACATTCATGTAGGGATAACTACAGCTGAAAATTCAAAGGTAGTTAACAGTCTTGAATAGCTTGCTATATAACTTGTGCTTTATCCTGTAGTCAGTGACAAACTCCTGAAGGTTTTATAGTGTGTTCTTCAGGCCACGATGACAGAAATATATTCACAGATTTATAGAGACTAAGTCAATTCAGCAAAGCTAGTCTACAACTGTGTCAAGATTACATAAAATAAAATATTTTAAAGTATTTTCAGTATGATATAGTGAAATAACAATTCTTAACTTCATAATATTTTATTTACATACAATCAATAATTTCACACTTTAACAACTGTGTCTTGCATAGTGATTTACCAGTATTATATGCCTCTGATGATATTTGTTTGAATTTCTATAATTTATTGTTCATTTCAAAATATCTAACCTCTTACAGCTGGAAAAATGAAAGTAAAAGAACAATTTAGGCATATTCTCAAGGTCCAAGATGACAGAGAGATAAAAGCTATAAAGATAGGCCTTCACTCTGTGTCATTCATTGGTAATATCAGCCTTTGTCAGATTTAAATTTTACTGGAGTACATAATAATATAATTTTCCTGTTTTCACTGAATTTGAAAACATCATCTTATGTAAAGTAATTATAAATACTGATGTGTTAGCATGTAACTTTGTCATTACATAACTTTGTCATTAGGACCCATTAACAAAGGGTCCTAATTTTGCTTACAGTCACTGGAATGACCGGTTAGCAGTTGTTAAAAAAATAATACTTAAAAAAACACATTAAACATAAAGAAGACCATTTTACCACTTCCCTGTTTATTGTGTAATATTAAGGTTGAATATCTTGGTAGACAAACATATAAATACTTGTTTTTAAGTGGATCAGAAAAACTATGGAACATTTACACAACAGAATTGTATACAGCAGAAAGAAAGAAGGACCTCCTACCCTTTGTGACAGCATGGATGGAACTGGAGAGTATTATACCAAGTGAAATAAGCTGGTGAGAGACAGATACCATATAATCTCACCTTTAACTAGAACCTAATCAATAAAAGCAAGCAAAATATAACCAAAGCCATTAAAATTAAGAACAAACTGACAGTAACCAGAAGGGAAAATGGAGGTGATAATGGGCGGGGGGAGCTGAAGGGTTTATAGCAACAACTATAAAGGACACATGGAATAAAACCAGGGGGTGGGNATATCTTGGTAGACAAACATATAAATACTTGTTTTTAAGTGGATCAGAAAAACTATGGAACATTTACACAACAGAATTGTATACAGCAGAAAGAAAGAAGGACCTCCTACCCTTTGTGACAGCATGGATGGAACTGGAGAGTATTATGCCAAGTGAAATAAGCTGGTGAGAGACAGATACCATATAATCTCACCTTTAACTAGAACCTAATCAATAAAAGCAAGCAAAATATAACCAAAGGCATTAAAATTAAGAACTAACTGACAGTAACCAGAAGGGAAAATGGAGGTGATAATGGGCGGGGGGAGCTGAAGGGTTTATAGCAACAACTATAAAGGACACATGGAATAAAACCAGGAGGTGGGGAGCAGGGTGGAGGAAAAGGCAGAAAACTGTACTTAAACAACAATAAGATTCAAAATTATTTAATTAAAAATATATATGAAACTGAAAAAAGTCACAAAATTTAAAAAAAAATCAAAAGACTAATAGAAAGACCTAAAAATAAGCTCATAATTTTGTTAGTGAAACTTTAGTTAACATTAAGAATATGAATAGACTTAATATTGAATGGAAAGGATTTAAATGCATTTAAACAATGTAATATCATGTTCCAGTGTTAAAAAAGGAAACATTTAATCTTTCAATTGGTCACATAGCTTTGCAGGGTTTTTTTTTTTCCCCACAGAAAATTAGACTTTGTAAAGTACTCAGACAATAGAGACAACCTCACAAGGGTATAGGGCAACACAACTTGACAACTGCAGTATCTTCTAGAGGAAGAAACTTCAGCTCCGTCTTACCATTTTACAATAAAGACAAAGTAAAATAAAAATATGTATGCATTAAAATAAGAATATATAGAAAAGGGTGACTATTAACATATATAAGATATTATCATACAATACACATTCTTACTACTATATATAACTATACATAACAATAAACATACATGGTAATAAATAATTTAATTTTTATGCTTTAATTAATTAAGTATCACTCATTTCTTGAAGGGGCTAATGTGAATTAATACAAATTATAATAAGAGTATATGGCTTGTCTTTTTATACAAATGAATATATGAAAATATGCTTATAGATAAAAGCAATGCAAAATGAATACACATTTAATATCTATTCTTCTTATAGTATAAAAATCTTTACCAGAAACTATTTATGCTAAAATAACTATATATATTTTACATACACAATTAAACCATTAAAACATTCTATTGTGTACAAGGTGAGCATCAGTCCACATCCTTCAATCAATACTTCATATTTTAAGTAGAGCTTTGAAAATCTTCTAATCCTTCATGGTTCCTTTACATGCTTATTTCTATTCCAGGCCACTATTATGGCATCACACTACTAAATCTCTTCATTTCTGACAATTTCTTTACTTCTAAAATATGTTTTAAATTTAAATATGTCAATGCACAAAAAGAATGTACAGATCCATGAATTTTCATAAAGCAATTACATCTATAGAGCTACCATCAAGATCAAGAAATAAAGCATTATCAGCCTCCAGGAAGATCTGTATCACACTGTGCCCCTTCCTCTGACACAATTCCACTGCTTACCAGAACATCGGAGAGAAGTCCCGGAAAGCTTGGAGAAAAGCATCCTGACACCAAGCAGACAACAACCACCACAAGGTCGAGCAATAACAGGAAGGCTGATTGTTCAGCCTGAATTAAAAGTGTATTTTAAGAGATAATAATAGGAAAATCAGTGAAGAAGCATTAGATTTAGATAACTCAGAAGTTCACGCAGAAGTGTTCAGTTTTTATGCAACTGAACTCAAGTACATTGTGATCCTTAAGTAATAACATACATGAAAAAGTTTTGTTCCCTGTTGAAACTATTAAAATCACCAACCACTTTAAAGTGAATTTTCTTAAATAGAAACCATTCTACATTTTATCAAGTGTAGGAGTAACATATGTACTAGGAAGACATACAAAATGTGTTGAATCTCAAAATATAACCTTATCTAAATTAGTAGACAAACCTTTTTTGAAACCACATTGTATGTCATTGTAGCAAAGCCTGGGGAGAGTTTTGTTTAATGCAGATATAGTGGGTACTACACTCTGAGTTTATTTTAGATATCAGCAATAAACCTTCTGTTTTTCTTTCTTTCTTTTTTTTTTGGGTGGACGGGGAGTTTGTTGCTGCTGTTTTGTTTGTGGGTTTTGATTTTTGTGTGTTTGATTGATTTTTAAATATTTTTCCAGTAGGAGGTGAAATCACAAAACAAGGCTGTGGAGGCAACAGGAAGGGCTAGGTAAGCAGAGGTCTGCAGAGGTCTGCAGATTGTAGTAGCTTCTTTTAGATCGCAGGCCTTTATCCAAGGGAAGGTTAGGTGTCATGGACCATAAATGAACAGCATGCACCAAAGCGATGGTAGCTAAGAAATTACATTGTGAAGTGAGTCATTTGAACACAAATCTTGCCCTTTATGCTCAACTCTGTATCTTGGTGTGGATAAGGTGTCTTTCACTGCCTGTTACTTCCTGCCTGTGCATAATACAGAACTGATAAAATCACAGTAATCATAAATATAACATCTTGATAACCACTCAAGTACTTTGAATTCTCTATCATATCAGTGTACATATTTTGTTTGTTTTACACTCTTTTTAAAAATATTTTATTGCTTATGCTATTACAGTTGTACAAATTTTCCCCCTTTGCCTCCTCCATCCAGCCCCCCCCATCCTCACATTCTGTCCCCAGACTGTTGTCCATGTCCATGAGTCATGCATATCCGTTCTTTGACTAATCCCTTCACTTCTTTCAACCAGTCCCCATCTCCTTCTGCCCTTCTTAAAGCTATCGGTTTGTTCCATTTTTCTGATTGTATATTTTGTTCATTAGTTTATTTTGTCCATTAAATTCCTCTTGTAAATGTAGCATAACAGTCTCGAGTTTCATGTTGTTACAAAAGATAGGAGTTCCTTCTTTTTTACCACTGGCAGTATTCCATTGTGTAAATATACCACGGCTTTTTTATCCACTCATCTACTGATGGGCACTTAGGCGGTTTCCAAATGTTGGCTACTATAAATAATGCTGCTATGAACTTAGGGCTGCATATATTCTTCTTAATTGGTGTTTCTGAATTCTTGGGATATATTCTCGAAAGTAGAAATGCTGGGTATATATATGTGTGTTTACATATATGTATATGTTTACATATACATATATGTATATATGAAGTGCATAAGTTCTAATATATGTGTGTATATATATAATGCATAAATCCTGTAATATAACAGTTGAAGATTTGAGATTAAAAATATATAAATATATATTTATATATATTGTTACTGAATAGAGATTTTTATTATTTTTATTGTTACATTAGAGTTGTCCTAGTTTTTCCCCATTGCTCTCCCCTGCCCTGCCCACTCCCTGCTCCTTCAGTCAATTCCCTTCCTGTCATCCATGTCCATGAGTCCTTCATACATGTTCCTTGACTACACCCTCCTCCATCTTTCCCCCATTACCCTTCTCCTTCCCCTCTGGTCACTGTCAGTTTATCCCTTATTTCTATGTCTCTGGTTCTATTTTGCTAATTTATTTTTGTTTATTAGTTTTTACTTATAAGTGAGATCATACAGTATTTGTCTTTCACTGCCTGGTTTATTTCATTTAGCATAACTGTCTCCAGTTGCATCCATGCTGTCATAAAAGATAGTAGTTCCTTCTTTCTTTCTGCTACAGAGTACTCAATTGTGTAAATGTACCAGGTTTTTTTGACCCACTCATTTCCTGATGGGCACCTAGGCTGTTTCCAGCCCTTGACTATTGTAAACAATGCTATGAACACTGGAGTGCATAAGTTCTTTTGAGGCGTTTCAGGATCCTTAGGGTATAATCCCAGCAGCAGAATTGCTGTATCAAAAGGCAGTTCCAGCTTTAGAGTAAAATGTCAGATGTCCCACCAAACAATATAGTTGCTGATATATCTCCTAGGGCAAAAGATATAGAGGAAAGAATTACCAAATGAGACTTCAACAAATTAAAAAGCTTATGCACAAATAAAGAAAACATCAGCGAAGTGAAAAAGGAACCAACTGTATGGTAAAACACATTTGCCGATTATACCTTGAACAAGGGTTTGATCTCCAAAATATATAAAGATCTCATTTGATCCAAGACCGGGAAGACAATCCAATTAAAAAATGGGCAAAGGCCCTGAACAAACACTTCTCTAAGGAGGACGTACATAGGACACATAGACATAAGGAATAATGTTCAACATCCCTTAGCCATCAGGGAGATAGATGCAAATTAAAACCACAATAACATACCACTTCACACCGGTCAGAATCGCCATCATTAACCAAACAACAAACAACAAGTGTTGGAGAGGATGTGGAGAAAAGGGATTCTTAGTGCACTGTTGGTGTTGCAGACTGGTTCAGCTACAGGTCAAAAAAGTATGGAATTTCCTCAAAAAGCTAAAGTCGAAATTGAATAGAGACTTTAAATTTTTCAGTTCACCAATCAAGCCTAAGCAAATAGAATAAAATAAACAAACAAAATGAAATAAACAAACAACCCCTGACTTTTNCAAAATATATAAAGATCTCATTTGATCCAAGACCGGGAAGACAATCCAATTAAAAAATGGGCAAAGGCCCTGAACAAACACTTCTCTAAGGAGGACGTACATAGGACACATAGACATAAGGAATAATGTTCAACATCCCTTAGCCATCAGGGAGATAGATGCAAATTAAAACCACAATAACATACCACTTTACACCGGTCAGAATCGCCATCATTAACCAAACAACAAACAACAAGTGTTGGAGAGGATGTGGAGAAAAGGGATTCTTAGTGCACTGTTGGTGGGATTGCAGACTGGTTCAGCTACAGGTCAAAAAAGTATGGAATTTCCTCAGAAAGCTAAAGTCGAAATTGAATAGAGACTTTAAATTTTTCAGTTCACCAATCAAGCCTAAGCAAATAGAATAAAATAAACAAACAAAACAAAATAAACAAACAACCCCTGACTTCTGTTTCCACAGCCTCCCATCTCATAGGCCCTCTCCAGCCCCATATGAAATTTGTTTCTTTTCTTTTTGACATAAAAAAGAAGTAAACAAGATACCATTTTATTGTTAGCATATTTGAAAACAACTTTGTCAATTTTTATCAGAGTCTTTTTATCTCATTTTCTAGAGACATGATTTATTATTATTTTTTTTATTTCAGGCACAAAAAACAAATTTTTTTCTTCTGAAAAAGTAAAAAACAATTTATATAAACATTAAACTCTGTTCGTATTAAAATATGAATAGGTGTTCTCAAAACTAACTTTTTAAAACATGGTCAAACTTTCATTTAAAATCTTGACTTTTTAAATAAGTTTATTCCCTCCTAAAACTAAAAATTATTCCAACTTAAAGTATTAAGCCAACTTCAAAGATATAATACATCTTAACAATCTACCAAACCAAAAAAAGCATAAAAAAGGATAATTCATCAGCACATGGTGATGCAGGTACCTGGCAGAATGAAGACATCAAACTATAGTAATTACAGACCATTTCTGCATCCTAAGGAAGTTTTTGATAAAAATTTTTCAGTATTTGGATAACCAAATAAATGTGCTATATAACACTTTGAAGATTATGTATATATGTATATCCATATAACATGAAAGAGTTATTAAGATCTAAATATTTTAAGTATCTATTTAATTTTTAATTTAATTATATTTTGTATATAACTATGTATGTTAAAATGACATTTTTGGTAAGTTTTTTAAAGATTTTATTTATTTATTTTTAGACAGAGGAGAAGGGAGAGAAATATCAGTGTGTGGTTGCCTCTCAAGCAACCACTACTGGGGACCTGGCCCACAACCCAAGCATATATCCTGAATGGGAATTGAACTGGTGCCCTTTTGGTTCACAAACCAGCACTCAGTCCTCTGAGCCACACCAGCCTGGGCTTAAAATACCATTTTTACTAAATGAAAATTCTCATTTATACTTTTAACTTCAAATTATTCACAGACAAATAAAGGTTTTTTTAAATTTTTTCACATTAAATTTATCATTCAGAGTCATTTAACAACAGAAAAATTATTCACATTTTTAAAATTTTGACACTTATAATCAAAAAAGAAAAACATTTTGTCTATGTATTCAATCTTAGAAAACTTCCAGTTAACAGATAATGTTTTTAGTATTTTTATATCTAAAAAGCTATATAAGATATATACATTTTCATATATATACAATGGCCTATACAGCTACCCATAATATTCTGTGATATCCTACACAACATTCTCAGCTTTCTAAATACATACATGCACATATACATACATACAAAGAAAAAAGAAAGGCAAGAAAGAAAGTCTGAAAACACAAAGCAATCATTAGAACCACACAGAAATGACAAAAATGTTGCAATTATCAGAGAGGAAATTCAAAGCTATTTTGATAATTATATTACAAATTTTAATAGAATGGCTGAACAACAGGCAAGCTTAGATCATTAATTTTATCAGTGAGATAAAAACTGTAAGAATCAGGGTCCCCATGAAGTTGGAAAATGTAATGGTGAAAAATATATGTGCCTGTATATGCCTAAGTTTTGAAGCCAATTTTGATTTTTATATTTAAGGAAAACTTATTTCTTCTCATACTATGTTGCAGTGTTAAATTAATTATTATAGCATTTGTAATGTGCCTTCCATAATTAGATAATATTTAGGGAGCAAATTTTCACTAAGAAAAATACAATGTGTAAGGGACAGGACATATCAACTTGAAACTATTAAATTTCAAGGTGTGTATTGTGCTAAGGAATTAAATTTTATGAATAAATGAACTTAGTGATGTTAGCTCTTTGCTGTTTTGTTTTGTTCATCACATCAACAGAAGAAAATGCATATTGAAATGAATATTGCCAACATGGCTAAGCAAAAAGGGAAAGCAATTATTATTCCCATGCTCTCCTTCACAGTTTACCTTCTGATGCATTCAAAGATCTTCATGATAAGCTATTACCTTACAATCTTCTCTTAAAGCACCTGAGTTTGTCCAGTCACAAAATAAATAGAATGAATTTCAGCATGCATGTATGAGTTTGGGGGTGGAATTAGATGCAATTTCAACCCTGCAATGAACATAATCCTCCTTGCAAAAAAGGGACAAAGATATACATTGACTACTTCACTTGGAGTTTTCTTTAGGCTCTACTCACTCTCAGCCTATAACTTTGTGTTTATTCACAGAATCTTTTTTCCTGATATTCCTAAAGAATTCTGTAATTCTGTTTTGTGCTGATTGTACTTAAAATACATAAACCTCATTGATATTTCTATGTAAAATTTAAATCCTTAGCAGAGTGAAAAGGATACATTTTGAGGTCACCTGTTCCATTCAAATATTCTACTACCAGTTTTATATTTTTGATAATGTTACTCTTGTGAACATTGATTTCTAAATATTAAATTATTATATTGTCTAGTGCAATTGAAATATATTTTGTGTGCCTTTAGAGTAGATGTTTTCAAAAGGCAGTACTGCCTGGCTATAGGTTTGGAGAATTAATTGAAAAATTTAAATCAATTATTTAAAAGTATCTGCTCTTAAAATATAAATATAATTGCAATTTCACATGATAATTTATGTGAACGGTGACATTGTTCAACTTAGATAAAATCTTTAAAAAATGCATTTTATCATCTGAGGGCTGTCATTAATTTTTCATAATTTTTGAATTTAGAATGAGCTTAAGAGAGCATAAACTTGTTAAAGACTCATTATTTTCAACAAGAGCTAAGTGAACTAAAATAGTTTTTATAGACTTACTCTCAAATTTCTTTACTTGTATTTAAAGGTAGCAGTAAATAGAAACAGAATTTTGGAAATCAAAGCTAATTTTTTTCAACTTTAGCAGAATCTTCTGAGCATTGCTGAAGTGAAAGACTTTAACTGCTGAGCTTGAATCACATTTAGGTACTTCCAAGTTCTACAAACCAATGTAATCCATGTTCAATTATTCACATTCTCATATTTCTGTCATATGTACAAATTGATGATTGAAAGGCAAATCACCTAAGTGGAGTTTTAGACCAAAAACCCCAGAGTTCAGAGAGACTTTAAATGTTCTCTTTTAACAAATACCAGTATTATTATGGTTGAAAATTTCAGACCACTTTAAACTGTTTTCTTAGTTATGCATATTTTTTGGATATTTGGAATTATAATTTTTATCATTTATATTATTTATTCTTTACATAGCCAAGTTCTTTTATTTGCCTCTCATTTAAAAGTTTCTGTGTTTGCTTTGATGATTTTAAAAAATGTTATTTTCTGGTTGGGTATCAGAAATATATTTTTAAAATAAGCAGTTATGAGGTATCTTATTTTTCATATTTGCACCAATGGTGATGTTATTTTACTTGAAAATTAATGAATATTTATTTGGTCCTTTTCAGTTATAATGTGCACTGGTTTATTGCTCATTTAGATAACACTGATGACATTGATTACACCATTAATATGAATGCCAGGTGTACATTATAATTCAATATTTGTCTATAATTCAATATTTAATCCATGAATTTTCAATATTTAATCCATGAATTTTCCATTTTCAAATGTAATTCAATATTTATTGTGTGCTCACCACCATAAGTCTACATTTCTTTCATTATCATATATTCGAAACCCCCCAATAATTTGTTCCTCTTTCCACCCCTTTTCCTCTGAAGACCACCATTCTGGTTTCTGCAACTATGCATTTGTTTTCATTTGACTTCATTGGTAGGATTGCTACTTTTTGGTTTTATATTCCACATGAGTGAAATCATGTTTTTGCCCTTTATCTGATTCATTTCATTTAGCATCATATTTGCTAAATATTAGCAAATCTATTCAAGATCTATTTATGTTGTTGCAAATAGCAATATTTCATCTTTTTATGGCTGAGCTGTATTTTATTATATTTATGTATTTATTTATTTATTCATCCATCAATGGACACTAAGTTTTTTTTCTATATTTTGGATATTGTAAATAATGCTGCAATGGACATAGGGGTACATTTATCTTTTTAATTTAGTGCTTTCATATTCTTTAAGTAAATATCCAGAAGAGGAATTGCTAGATTATATGGTAGTTCTATCCTTAACGTTTTGGTGCTCTCAATTTGATGCTCTGAGAGCACTCAGTTTGGTGCTCTCAAGTAGTGATCGCTTACTACTACATGGTAAAAAATTTCAGTACCCACCTGAGATCTAAGTCCCTCTAATTTAGCTCATTGTATCAGGTAATTTCCAAAGCATGTGTTATCCACTTATAGCCAGGGATTTCATAAATACACAGAGAAGCAATGACTACATCTATCATCTTCTGAGGAGATTCTCACTAGACACTACTCACTCAGAATCACCTACAAGACAGTAAATAAGAAGAGCATTTAATTTGCTAGTGGTATGGGCTAATACGGTTCATATCTGTGGGCAGTACTAATTAACTCAGAAAAGCATCTCTAGAACAGAAAGATGAGCCATGGCTGGTGTGGCTCACTGGACAGAGCACTGGCCTACGAACCAAAGGTTCACCAGTTCAATTCCTGGTCAGGGCACAAACCTGAGTTGTGGGCCAGGTCCCCAATTGGGAGTGAATGAGAGGCAACCACACATTGATGTTTCTCTCTCTCTTTCTCCCTTTTTTCCCCTCTGTCTAAAACAAATAAATAAAATCTAAGAAAAATAAAGCAGATAGATGAGAAAATTTCTAATGGTATAGCAGTAAATCTTTACCAAAACACCTAAGTTTATAAGAGAAAAGATTTTAATTTTCTATTTGATGGACTGAATGAGAATCACTAAAAAGATGGACTAAAAGACTTCAAGAGCTGAGCAACTTGCACTAAATGCCTTCTTAATACACTGCAAGAATGTTTCTATTCTTTAGAGAAGAAATTAATAAAGCTTAGCAGAACATTTAACTGTCATTGGCTGGTAATAACCTAGACTCTGACCCATACAACCTGATTTTACAGAAAAATAGAATAAAAAGGGCATTTGAGTTATAATTTATTCATTAATTGCTTTTATTCCCTGTTAGATTTGTTAGGTATTTTTCATCTTGTTAATGAAGAGAATTTTGCATTTGATGCTCATTAACATTGTGAATCATGTCACTAAGTGGACAAACTAAAATATTTCACTTCTTATTAGTAAGAAAAAGCCACAACCTCCTAGGCATTGAGGGCACTGGCTATTTCCCTTTTCTGTCTTTATGTATTTGTTTTTTAAATCTTTTTGGCAAATGTATTTGTGCATGTCTTCGTTTCACCTATAAGATTTTGATGACTCACATCATTCTTTCTTTTTAATAAAATTTGCATTTTCCTGTACCACTTGCACAATACTATGTAATTTAAGGTTGAAAAGGGAGGCCTGCAACATTTTAACAAACCTTCTGAGGTCTATTTTTATCCCACCTATCTACCACAACAGAATGTAAAGCTAAGAGACCAGAAGAAAATGCTTGCTAGAGCATTCAAGAAAAAGGATGAGGAGGCAGAGGCGGGGAGGGCCTGAAGAAGAAAATGTTCTGAAATTACTCACCTGGAAATGTCAGAGTCTCCATAGGCTAAAATAATCCCCAAGGTTACCAAATAAACCAAATTCTTATCAAATTTAAGAAATTTTCTAAGTCAAATTTTCTCATCTGTTTGGTATTTTTTGAAGACTATAAAACCTGCTGATTCCAGGCAATTTAATATTCCATAATATGAAATGTAAAAAAAATAAACAGCTTGTAACTCTTTCCCAGGGAGAACCCCATTAAATAATCCCTTATGTTCTATATTGATGTGTAATATGGTCTTTTTTCTTACTTTAATAGTTTCTAAGAAGTAGGCATAATAGAAAATTTATAATAAATTTGGTTAAATAAAAGTGTTATACTTGCAAGTCAGTCAGTTAAATTTGTTCAGACTTATTCAACTCCTATGAGTTCAAGTGTTTAAAAAAATTATCCTGTGCAGATCTTCTCAACTCCTCCACAAAAGAAGTAAAATAGAAAAACCTCTGGCTTTATCTATGAAGGTACTTTTGTAGAAATGAAGTCTCAGATGAAACATATAAGATATTTTTCCACTGCCTACTTAATTTTGGACTATCACAATGATTACCTCCTGGTATATTGTATTTCATTTATGTTATAGTTTTTCTATTTAAATACAATAGGAGGTACATGAAAGGTGGGTACTTTGTTTATTTTGCTCCCTTATGTGTACTCCAAACTGAAAACAGAGGCTGGCCCATAAAATTGTTTATCAAATGACTATTGAATGAGTTCCAAGATAGATGTGATAGATCCTAACTCGACCATAGAAGCTGACAAGGACAAATATAGTTCAGAGACTGACCACAATATTACATGGAAATATTCTCATGACTTTCCGTTCAGTATTATTTTATATTTCTCTGCACAGACCTCCAAAGTGAAATGAGAGAATGCCATTGGACAGTCTTATGGAGGAAATTAGTTAATATGAAGCAGGTTGGACTAGGAAACGTGGTAGAGCTACTACTGATTATTAGCTGTAGCCCCTTTTCTCCTTAGTAGGTTCCCTCAATATTTTCCATTAACAGATTGTTCCCCAGTTTTGCATGCATTAAAATCCATCACCACATACCGTTTTCTTATTGCTGAGTCCTCATTTAGGTCTTTTATGGATCATGTATTCAAAGAAGTTTATTGGTCTTTCCCACCACAAAGAGTTATGTGTTTATGCTCTGCTTACTACACTGTTATAAACTAGATCTATATATATTGACCATGATAAAATATTAACAATCATAAAATCCTAGATTCCAAATGGCAAATGGCTTCATTTCAACCAATAGTGGAATTTCTATGGAACTTAGGATTCAATGTCCTAAATTCTGTCCAGAAAAAAAATTAATATTAGAAATGTAAACTTCAAGATCTTGCTTTCTAATATTCCTTCTAAATATTAATATAGTTTGCTCTTAGAGAACATAAATTTTAGGCAATGAATGACCTTATGTCTATAAATTCATCTACTATTTTAACCCAAAGTCAAGACAAATAAAAGTGGCTTCAAACTTTATACAAGTTTTATGAATATGAACTTGAAGAACTTCAAAATATGTAGTCTTTCATTATGTATGTATAATTTTTTTAAGGTATTTACTTCCAAATTAACATATTTTTACTGTCAAAATTCTCCCATAGGATTATTGTTAATTTTTTAAAGATCTTATTTATTTATTTATTTATTTATCTTTAGAGGGGAAGGGAAGGAGAGAGGGAGAGAAATATCAATGTATGGTTGCCTTTCCTGCATTTCCTGCTGGGAACTGGCCTGCAACCCAGGCATGTGCCCTGACTGGGAATCGAACCGCGATCCTTTAGTTTGCAGGCCCAATCCACCGAGCTAAAATAGCCAGGGCTATTGTTAATTTCTGATAAAGATCAAAATATATAACTTGGCCTATAAGAACCCACATAGTCCATAGTCCAACTTGATGGAAACTTGCATCTCATCTCACACCTTTATCCTTCTTGTGTATCCTACATGCTGACTATTTAAAGGTATAGTGCTTAGATCATAATGTCTGATGATACATAATCTTTAGATGGGTATTCATTTGGCCAATGGGTGGTCTTCTTATTTATTTTCTACTTAATTCATTCTTTCAGATTTAAAGTACTCAAAATAAGATTTGTGCCCTTCAAAGTATTCATCAAAGAATGTACACACACACACACGTTTTGTTTAAATGTAAAGCATATATCAAGCAATTCCACTGCTAGAATTATACCATAAGAACCCAGAAACACCAATTCAAAAAAACTATGTACCCCAGTATTCATAGCAGCACAGTTACAGTAGCCATGTTCTGGAAACAGCCTAAGTGCCCATCAGTAAATGAGAGGATTAAAAATCATGGTGCATTTACACAATGGAATACTATGAAGCAGAAAGAAAGGAGGAACTCCTACTATTCTCAACAGAATGGATGTATCTGGAAAGCATTATGCTGAGTGAAATAAGCCAGGTGGTGAAAAACAAATACTATATGATTTCACTTATGAGTGGAACCAGATAAAAATAAATGAACAAAATAGAACCAGAGACATGGAAATAAGGAATAAACTGACAGTGACCAGGGGAGAAGTGGGAGGGGCTAATGGGGGGAAAAGGAAGGAAGGCTTTCAGGGACATGTATAAAGGACACATGGACAAAGCCAAGGGGAGGTAGGATCAAGGGTGGGAAGTGGGGATTGCTCGGGTGGGGGGAGTGTGGGGGTAAATGGAGATGACTGTTCTTGAGCAACAATAAAAAAAACTATTTTGCTTATTAGTATTCTATTGAGTATCTTATATTTGCCAGGCAGATGGTAGATGTAAAGATACAATGATGACTCAAAAATCCTGACACCTCTACTTATGACGGTTATGTAGTGGGATCAATCAAAATTTTTCTGAGGTTTTATTTTATAAAATTTGAATTGGGAAAATTATAGGTTGTTTCTCTGTGGCCTCCTGTGCTAATATATAGTGGTACTATGGCTGTCTGTATAAAGAAATTTTCTTTAATTGAAATATTTGGTTAATAAATTTAAAAATTTACAAAATTTTAAAATGTTTGAAAGACATACCATGGGTTAAGCATGGAAACAGAAGTCCAATCTGGGGAGAATTTTGGAATTAAAAGTTAAGATAAACAGTTGTAGTTGTCTTTTTAGTATATTTTAAATACACATCTACATTAAAATTATTTAATCATTGCATATTAAAACAAAGTGAGATTATTATGCCCACCTAACAAGATTATTTTTAGTCATTTTACAAATATATATGGAACATCTATTAGGTTCAGACATTGTCCTTGAAAATAAAAAAAGCAGACAAAAATCCGTACACTCAGGGAATTTTCATCATTACTACATGTGGCAAAATTGAAAAATACATAAAAAAGTAATGCCCAAATTGTAAAACATTATATAAATAATAGTTACATTCTCTTAAATAAGTAGCACTAACACATAGTGGATTTCTGCTCATTCTACTTTGTGATTCTAATCCATGTACCACACACACATTCTTGACATTGCCACATTTAAATTTTTTCCCATTGTTTATTAAATGTCAAATAATAACATATTCTGGGAACTATGCTAAGATCTTTGCCTATGGTGCTTTATTTAATTTTTAACAATTAAATAACGGGGTACATAGTATTATTAGCCTAATTTCACATACAAGGAAGTTAAAGCAATTAACATTAAAATCATATATCCAAGACCAAGCAACAAAGAAATGGAGTTCCTATCAGACTGTCAGCTGATTTCTCAAAAGAGACCTTACAAGGCAAGAAGGAGCTGGAAAGAAGTATTCCAAGTTGTGAAATGCAAGGACCTACATCCAAGATTGCTCTATCCAGCAAAGCTTTCATTTAGAATGGAAGGGCAGAGGGAGTGCTTCTCAGATAAGGTCAGCTTCAGGGAGTTCATCATCACCAAGCCCTTACTATATGAAGTGTTCAAGGGACTTATCTAGGGAAAAGAAGATAAAAAATATGAACAGTGAAAGAACAGCAAACTCACAGTTATTAACAGCCACACCTAAAACAAAAGCAAACTAAGCAGACACCTAAAACAGAAGTGGAGCCACAGAAATGGAGATCACATGAAAGGTTAGCAACAGGGGAGTGGGAAGAGGAGAGAGAGAGGAGAAGGTACAGAGAATAAGTAGCATGGATGGTGGGGAGAAAATAGGGGGAGGGCAAGAGTAGTGTGGAAAACGTAGAAGCTAACAAACTTATGACACATGGATATGAACTAAAGTGGGGGGAATGTGGGTGGAAAGGGGTGTGCATGGTGGAGGGGAATGCAGGGGGGAAAGGGACAACTGTAATGGCATAATCAATGAAATATATTAAAAAAAGAAATAGTAGAAAGATTGTTACCTGTACAGTATTTATTTGTTTCTTGCCCACCTGACCTGTGTTAGGTATCCTCACAATGCTTGTCTATGTTATATGTTATTAATTCTGCATAGTAATATTAACATTATATAATTCACATTTACTTATATATACGAGGGGTCAGAAATCTTTTTGTAGAGAATTACATAGGATCTTTGTCATGTATTTTCTTTTTTTTTTTAAAGATTTTATTTATTTATCTTTAGAGGGGAAGGGAAGGAGAGAGGGAGAGAAACATCAATGTATGGTTGCCTTTCGTGCATCCCCTGCTGGGAGTTGGCCTGCAGGGAACTGGCCTGCAACCCAGGCATGTGCCCCGACTGAGAATCGAACCGCGATCGTCTGAGTCGCAGGCCCGCGCTCAATCCACTGAGCTACACCAGCCAGGGCTTGTCATGTATTTTCTTTTTTTTATAATGCTGTAAACATAAAATAAACTATTGAGGGATGCCCCAAATCAAGTCAAGTATTTAACCCATAGATCATAGTTTCAAGAGCATAATTAATGCTAATGAAAATAAATCTAATTTTTATTGGAAATTTGCTGCTATTTTTACAATAGTTTCTTAATGTATAAAAATGCATTATGTAATACATTATAAATAGTGTAATAATTACTCTTTCTTCTTTTTTTTAGAAATGTTTTGATTTAGGGTGGGTGGCACACAGTGCAATATACAGATGATGTATTAGCCCAGAGGTGTCAAAGTCACTTTCACTGGGGGCCACATCAGCCTCACAGTTGCGTTCAAAGGGCCAAATATAATTTTAGGACTGTATAAATGTGACTACTCCTTAACAGTTAAGCAAGAGCCAGGTGCTACTGCTGGGTAGAAACAAAGTATCGAGCCATATAAAACAAGGTGGAGGGCTGGATTTGTACTGTGGGCCTTGTTTTTGCCATCTGTGTATTAGAGTTACATACTTTAAACCTATGAAAATTGTTAGCCAGTCACCCCAAGAAATTCAATTTAAAAATATTATTATTGTTAATTGTTAGATACACTGAACAAATGAAAAAATCATTTTGAGTATATTTTAGTCTAACCTTTAAAAAATTTAGTACTTGTATGTAAAATAACCTTTCCTGGTTCAAGAAACTCTTCAAAATTTTGACTAGTTTATAAATACATAAAAATGTAAGCATTAACTAGAGTTACATCTTTATTTGTAGGAGACACAAAAGAATCATTTAATTGCTTTGGTTTTTACTTTTATATTGAATACACAGTAATTCTCAGCACTTGAAGAAGAACAAGGATACCTATATTAGAAATTCATTTTAGCTACATCATGTACTCTCTGAATTTAAAGATTAAAGATGATGATAATACTGATGATGATGATGATAATATCTTCTGCTGAGAATGTAAAAAGTTGGGAAGAACATAAAAAATGAGGTACTTTTATACACTGGAATATGACACAGTATAAAAAAAAAGAAGGAACTTCTACATTTTGTGAGACCATGGGTGGAATTGGGTAATATTATGCTTAGTAAATAAGCCGGTCAGTGAAATCCAAATACTATATGTCACTTATAAGAGGAAATCTAATGAACAAAAATAAATTAACGAGAAAAATAGAACCAGAGGCATGGAAATCTGGAATAGACTTACAGCGATCAGAGGAGAGGATGGAGGGGAATAATGGTGGAAAAAAGGAAAGGGACTAGTCAAAGAACAAGTATGATCCATGGTCATGGACAGCAGTGTGGGGATTGGCTGTGGGAGTAGGGGGTTGGCTGGGCAGAGGAGGGCAAAGTGGGAAAATTGGAACAACTGTAACAATTGAAATAATAAAAATATAGCAAATGTGCATTTATTATATTTATATAATAAAACACACGATTATTTATTTATTTTTCATTACAACCTAGAAATTGTTAAACAAAGAAATATAAAAACATAAAGAACAAAAATTTTCATTTTCAGATAACTGAAGCATGGATATTGTTTAAAAATACAACAAAAATGTCTTTAATGTTAATTAATCAGAATCTTCAATAGCTGGCTTTGCAAAACATTTGTAACAGTCATCACAAACAGTATCAGTATGCTCAAGGCATAAATACTTTTCACAACACAAAAATATTTTGATAAATGATATCTCTCAGATAAAATTTACAACTGAATATTGAACACCCTTATGAAACACATGTTATAACCAAACTGACAACTTAAACATTATGGTTTAAGATTAGTCAGTAGAAATATGCAGCTAGGCATGACCTTGAACCTATGCACCTGATATAGGTAACAATATTTAACAAAAGAGCTTGTTTGTATCTGTCAGTTCAGCTGCAAAGTCCACGGGGTCAAACTAAAAATCAGTTCTTCAAAAGACATGTTTAAACAAATGAAAAGTGAAGTCAGAGACTCGTTGAGAATATACACAAAGCACATATCTGCATTTTATAACTTATCCATGACAAAATTCACTGCATGAACACTCACAGATATGCCGATGTACTCAAACTCAATGGTAAGAGTAAAAAGTAGTCTAATTTCAAACCGAGAAAAGAATTTAAATACATACTTCACTGAAGAAGATCAATGGATGATATATAACCACAGGAGCAGATGATCAATATCACTAATTATTAAGAAAATGTAGATTAAAATATGACAGATTTACTTTTACATACTTATTAGAATTGTCAAATTAACCCCCCCCTGAAAATAATAACTTCTGATTAGAAGGTGAAATAATTGGAATGGTCATCATCACTGGTGGGAGTGCAAATGGTATAACTACTTTGGGAAACAGTTTATCAATTCATTAACAAGCGTGCAAAGGTGGCCTAAAATATGGAACAAATTTATAAAAATGTGTGTGTTTATTCTTACATGTTTAAACTTCAGTCACTTTCAAACTACTCTCCATTTAATGCAAAACACCTATCAAAATATTTTTTCCACTGCTCAAAACAGTTATTTGAAATTGTCAATTTTGATGCCTTTTAGCGCTGCTGTTTTTTGTTTCACCTCCTCCACATCAGCAAAATGTTTCCTTTTGAGGACTTTTTTCATCTGGGAAAACAGAGAAAAAAAAGTCATTCTGGGTGAGATCTGGTGTATAGGGAGAACAGGGCATGGGGGTCATGACATTTTTTGATCAAAATCTGCTGAAGCAGTGTGGTCAGGCACTCTCGTAAATCACCCATCATGAAATGGGCAGACACATTGAAAAGAGTCTTCAAAAAAATATTCTCTGAAGTCAAACAAAGGTGCAGCTTCTCACAACAACACCAGATGTTACACTGATACAGGTTGGTTCTTAGCACACTTACCTAGTGGGGGAAGGCTGTATCATGACGGGCCTGCCCTCTAGAAAATAATTCCAGTGTTTGGGGGATCTCTGCTTCTATAGGTGCTTTCCATATTCTCCAGCAAACTCATTCCTGAGCATTAATCAAACATGTGTGAATATTGTCCATACATTATTTGTTCTGAACATTGAGAGCCATTGTATTCATAAATAAGTTTTTATTTACTCAAGGTTTATTCATCTAATAAGCACATGTTTAAAAAACAAATATAGCAGCACATGAGTATGATATTTTTAGCAGATTAGTCTTAAAAATAGTTTTGATCTGCCAAATTCCTGGAAGTAGCAGATACGCATCACTACAACCATCCGGATCCTTTACTTCATTATGTAGATTTGACATATGAACAATGATAAGTATAATTGAGGTGACATAACATACTTTTTAATTAGCAAATAAACATTTAATTAAGATATTCATTTAAAACATAACATATCTTTATGTGAAAATCTAGTTCTAAAGATAAATATCATTGTAGAATTATACCAAATACACAAGGGTATTCCCAGTTTATGACCATTAAGTTAGGCTATGGGATGTGAAAAATAGAAAGATGATTAGTTTATGTGGAGGTGTTAGGATTGCTTTAGTTGTTTACAAAAGTAAAGCAGAGGATGAAGTCGTATTAGTTTCCAAGGTTTGTTTCCCTAGGAGGATGGCGATAGTATGCCTTATTTAGGTGTACTTCCACACTCAAAGTGTTGACGCTTCTACTCCCCTAAGTTATCTTTCTGCCAGTGAAAGGATAATCAGCTTCCACCCCCCTGTAGGAAGTAAAGCCCAGAATTCTGGAGGAAGCAAGGCAGGCAGGTTCTGTTCTCTTCTAGCCCTGTGCCTTCCACCGGCTTAAGTTCTTCCACACAAATTGGGGAATAAGGTTGGCATTTCTGAAAAGTTTCTTTCACAGTAACATGAAATATCCTATATTTACTGATACCTATTTCCTTAAGTATGCAACAACAATAAACCTGTAAAGCACATACTGCAAATGGACTATTTTTGAATTACTCATTAAAAAAACACTACACCAGCATGGGAAATAACCTGCATTCACCTTTTTTTACATAAAAATTTATTGCTTTAGTGTCACTAACATAGATATTAGTATTTTATTTGATCATTCAACTTGTTCATTTTAAGAAAGACACTCATAAATAATAATTTATTGTTATTCTTAAATAATAAATAATTATTTATTATTATTATTATTATTATATAATTCTTTGCTAGGCATTTTTTCATAAAATTAAAAGTACACAGCTTTGTCAAAACCTGAAAGAGTTCTAATATAAAGTTTTAGAGAGACTGATTATACTGTGCAGAGGAAAATAGAGATATCAGAATGTTTTAAAAAATATCCTCCCCCATTAAGGGGAAAAGCAATGGTGTCAATAATTCAGAGCCACTTCCCATTATAAATCTTCATGTTCACATGAGTCATGTCAAGGTGTAATTGTTATGTCTTGTGTTGAAACTAAATGAGACAATCTTCACCTGCTGGTTGGTGTGTGGAAGGGAGGACATCTTCAACTATTCAGAGTCCATTGGTGTCAAAGTAGGTAGATAGATGGATAGATGATAGATAGATTTGATAGATCAGATAAATGGATAGATATTGAGTTCCCTTTAAAAATTTTAAGTGAACACCTTACAGAGAACCCCACCCCAGCATGTCCTAGTCCCCATAAGTAGGGTTGGGGGAGTGGAGACTCTGGATGGGAAGTGAGAGGTCAATGTGTAGTATTTAGGCAGAAAACTCAAAAGTAGTCTGAGACGTCTCCAACTGCTTTTACAAATTTTCCTTGACTTTATTTCTCGTGGAAACACTCATAGTTCCCCATGTTACTCAGGTAATGTGCTGGGATGTGGCTCTGAAGGGAAAGTTAATGTGTCTGCTGAGACACAGCCACTTAAATTAAGCATTCACACAAGGGCATGCTGCTCTTGAGGCTCTGCTGTGATAAAAGAAGTCTAGTTGGGAATAGTTCAGTCAAGAAGGCCAGGGGCCATCAAGTTTTTCTTAGGTCAAGATCACATCATCCTTGAGTGCCAGCAAAATGTACTATATTTATAGTAGGCGAACTGCAACTCCACAGCTGATGGAAGGGCCAAGAGCACTGCACCGTAATAGGTAATCAGACCATCATCTACTGCCAAACCACTCCTCAGGGACCAATGAGTGAGTTCTCACTGCCTGCACACAAGATTCATTTGTTAGTTTATAATAGGTTTCTTCTTAGATGATAAAAAAGAGAGACTGAGGTGGGGCTGGGGAAGAGAAAAAGAATGTTAGAAAGAGAGAAAGCCAGAAGCTCAATGACTTAAATAGCCACTATACATTTAAGCCCAAGAAAATTCAAAACTGTTAAAGTTATTTTTGTTACAATGTTAAATGAGCCAAAAGTATAGGTTGTTTATACATATAAATACATTTAAAGAAACATTGAATGTTTAAATGAAAAAAATCATTTATAGATCTTCCTTTAGAAATAGAACACATGTAAAAATATTTCAAAATTTCTTAAAGAATATTTGGAAGTTAAATACATTTTTTATAGAAACAATACATCATGAGAGACATCTTTGGTTACTTAGACAAACAGATGAGAAAAAAATAGCATTTACATATTGTCTATTCACTTAGCTAAACATTTAAAATAGATTTATTTTGGAAAAGCTCAAAATAACAGGTGAATCACAGATTCTTTAAATACAAAGTAAATTGTTAATTTCTAAAGAATTGTTAAATATTCATCAAGCCACCAATTACAGATAACTACAATTACAGTATTGTTCTCATTCCTTAGTTTTATAAGCTTGGAATATAAGTAGTATGGACATTACCCTTTAAAAAATACTTTTGTTCTTTGATGGATATAGATATTTCTATAATTTTCAAACTCAGTGTTTAAAGTATATTTTTCAGGATTCAATATGCATCTAGTTTATCTATATTTCTTTTTGACCACTTTTCCTAATTATTCATCATTAATTTTTCCCCAAAACAAAGTTGTATATTTGTAGACCAGCCTGTTGTTCAAATTTGTAATGAAATTTCATTATAAAATCTAGTGTACTCAAAAAATATTGGTGAATGTTTAATTAAAAAATTTCATCATTTTCAATTCTTATGAAGCTTTGTGTTTCTTTACTTGCTTTTGTTTCAGAGTGTCTAATATTTTTGATGATATCTTACTATCTTATTAGTGACTAAAATATCGTTGCCACTTTAGTTAAAATATTTTCCTAAGGCTTAATTTATATTATATATAATTATAAATGTGTATTAGGTTCATTTTAAAATATCCTCTTCTGATTAAAAAATGAATTAACATTAAGCACAATATAGGGGCTCTCCTGCTCTTTCTATATAAAATATATGATAAATGAGTATATCACATTTTATACATTTAAACTTTTTTACTGTTGTTCAATTACAGATGTCCCACTTTTTCCTCCATTACTCTCCCCTGCCCTGCCCACCACCCTCTACCATATTCAATCCTCCCATGTTTTCCTTGTCTGTGAGTCCTTTATACATGTTCCTTGACTTGACTCAGAGACATACGTCATTATTTCTTTAAATATGAAGTAATTATTCTCTCAGAGACTAAATTGTCCCAAATAGCTCTATGATTTTTAACTTAGACCTATACTGTTGATTTTTCTGTAGATTCTGCTCATATATAAATGTTAGTGATATTTTTTAGTCTTAGAAAGTTTTACATATTTTTGAAACTTTAAAGGTAATATAGTAGTAGAAACTGTTTAGAGGTGACAGCTGGAAGGTTTGAAGCATGACTATTTAAGCCACTGCCCTGACATCTCACTATTTGAGTCCCATTGAGATGTCAAAAAGTAAGTGGAAATAAAATGAAATTAATATAAGCACTGAAAAGACAAAGGTTGGCAACACAAACTGGAACGTATAAGGGCTTGCTGGGATGTACAAGCAGATAAATTTAAATTAAAGAAACTTTTCTTATTGCAACAAATGCAAAAAAATTAATCTGAGAAATATTTTATTCTGAGAATTCAACAGAAATCCTTTAAATTTACAGCAACATGGGATCCTAGAAGAATTGACCTTGAAGAAGTTACTGGGGAGCAAATAAAATAAATTTGAGTATCCTAGAAGTACTTTGTGCATAACTGTCATGATAAGCCTTGACGTCTTCCTGAGTATGAATTAAAGAGTGTGAATTAAATCACATGGCATGCCACAAATGATTCCTAGGGAGAGTGTTAGAACAAAGAAGAGATGCAGTCTTCTTTCTAACTTTTTGCTGCCAAAATCAAAGGAAAAAAGATAACTTTTCAACAATTTTACGTATCTCTAAAAAATATTGAATTGCTCAGCATCTCTCCTATATTCCATATGTAAGAGCATAAATTGTTCCTTGTCTTTCGCACACAATAGACGGCAATTGAGGGAGAGAAAAGTCAAAGTCACATATGACCCAGGGAACAGCATCAACCATGAGCTCCAGTGAGTAAGAATATTAAGCAATCCAAAGTTGGCAAAAAAAAGAGCAACTTACCTTTTCTTTCCAAAAGATCTTGACCAAATTCCAAATTCAAATATTTATCCATTTTGGGGGGGAAATCGTGTTTGCTTATTTAAGTTTTACTAGGAATATGGCATTCTCAGGGTTCCATATTTACTCTGGAAAAAATTTTAAAAGCATTTCAATCAGTAATCAGAAAGAAATATATTTAAAAATTAGATTGAGGGTACATGAAAAAATCAGCTGATCTTGAAAGACATTAATTTTGGGTGTCATGCACACGTCTCTTCGAGTACAAGGGTGCCTGTTTCATTTAGTAGTTTCAGATAAAAAATCACTTTTTTCACAAGTTAGAAGTCCACAGTTTTTTAAAATTACATATGTAATCCTCATAGAAACAATGCATATATTTTCCTTACAGAGAATTTCTGTAGATGATGATGAGGGACATGAATATACTATGAAAATAGTAATGTGAAACTCCTGTCCAAATCCTTCTACCTCAACTCTCACACCCACAAGGCGATTGATGGTGAATGTTGGCCAAATGGATTTTATAATCTTTCAGATTTTCTTATACTGGTGAATTAACATTTTGTTTTGGGTTTTGAAGTTTACTGGAAACAATTGTAATGTTCAAAATCTGAAAACTCTGTCAAGTCTGAGAGAGAAAGATTCTCATTTTAAAATACTGTTACACTGATATACTGTTGAAAACTGTCGGTGGAAGTTCGTGTATTTGAAATATATGACTGTTCTGAACTGTGTAGAGTTTATAGGAATTCAAACAACTACAAAAAATATGAGATCTTAGTTCCCTATAACTTCACTAGTTAGTTAGTATTTTATAAAATCTTTGCCAATCATAAAGCAAAGATGCTGTCATTACAAATTTAAATGTTTTAAAGCACCTTTATTGGAATATGATTGCCATTACATAAACCACACATAATTTTACAAGTTTTGAAATAAAGCATGTATATTTATAACTATTAATATCTATATATCATCATATCTTTCACCTATACATCCAGTGAAAACCATCAACACAATCAAAACAATGGATATAACTATTACCTCTACAAGTTTTCTTATGTTCTTTTGTACTCACTTACTCCTTTCTCTCCACTCACTTCATGCCCGTTGCACATTCTCTCCACAGGCAACCATGGATATGAGTTCATTACTAATTATATCAGTTTGTATTTTTCTAGAATTGTATATAAATGAAAATATTCAATGTGCACTTTTTAAAATTTTTACTAAGTATAGTTAGATTGAGACTCATCCATGTTTTTCTGTGTATCACCTGTTTTCTTTATTACTGAGTTGTGTTTCATTATATGGATTTGCCATATTCTATTCAATCATCAGTTGATAGACATTTGTTTCTTTAAATTTATATTTATTAAAAATAAAGCTGCAATGAATATTTGAGTCTATATAAAATGTACAGACATTCACTGTCATATCTTGAAATGGAATGAACTGGACATATATGAGAGTTTACCCAAAACAACTGGAATTTATATGTAAAAATTGTGTGTTTTCATACATTTAAACTTCAGTCAACTTTAAAGTACTCTCCATTTGATGCAAAAGACCTATCGAGACCTTTTGTCCACTGCTTAAAACAGTGTTTGAACTTGTTGATTTTGATATCTTTTAGCGCTTCTGCTAATTTCGTTTCACCTCTTCCACATTGGCAAAATGTTTCCCTTTGAGAAATTTTTTTCACCTTGAAAGCAAACAAACAAAAAAGAGGTGTCTTGGGGTGGAATGGGATGAATAGGAAGAGAGGAGAAGGAGTCATGCCATTTTGGGTCAAAATCTGCTGAACACTAGTGTGGTGTAGGCAGGTGCACTAATAAATTACCTATCATGAAAGGCACATATTGAAAAGCCTTCAAAAAATTCACTGTAGCTGAATGGAGCCTCTCACAGCAACGCCAGCTGGTGCACTGGTCCAGATGGGTTCCTAGAATGCACCTTGTTATGTAAGACTGTGCTACAAGTGCTCTGTCCTCCAGAAGAAATTCCAGTTTTTCTGAGTCCCCCATCCCGTTAGAGCTAGAAAACTGTTACACTGACTTTAACTTTCTAGAAAACTGCTACAGTGACTTTTAAGGATGCACAATTTTATGTTCACAGAAGCAATGTATGAGTAATCCAATTGCTCCACATACTTGCCGACATTTAATATGGTCACTCTAATGCATGTATCATTATGTCTTGTGGTTTTTAATTGGTATTCCATAATGAGTAATGATGCTGAATATCTTTCCTCTGCTTACGTGGCATTTTCCTTGGTGAAGTATCTGTGCAAATCTTATGTGCCTCTTTAATTGGGATGTTCAATTTTTTATTATTTAATTTTGAGAATTATTTATATTCTCTTTGTAAAATTATCATATATATCAAATGTTCTCTCCTAGTAATAAGCATCTTTTTACTCTCTTTAGAGTGTATTTTAAAAGCAAAAGTTCTTACCTTTAAAAAAATTAAATTAAATTTTTATATGTCCTGCTTTTGATTTTAATTTGAATAAATGTATAGTTAACAAAAATTTTAAAAATATTTCATTTTAAATTTACTCTAGGTGTTTATAGCTTTAGGTAAGGTATTTAAGTCTATGATTCATTTTGAATAATTACTGTATATGATGCACACGTAGATGAAGATTTTTAATTTTTCTTTCTCTGTATGGATTTCCAATTTTTCTAGCACCATTGTATGGAAGAGACTACTTATTCTTCTTCCACTGAAATGTTTTGTCACTGCTATTAAAAATCAGTTATCTGTGTACATGGAGATCTATTTCTAGATTATTTGGTCTTTCCACTGTTTTGTTTGTCTAATTTATGCAAATGTCATCCACTTTCCTGATTGCTATTGTTTTATAATATCATGATGTCAGTGTATCTTCGACTTCATCTATTTTAAAAATATTTTGGTTAAGTCTTTTGTATTTCCCATTAATTTCTACAATTAACTTATAAAGTTATCCAAAAATTTTGCTAAAATTTTTTATTACAATTCCCTTGGATCTACATGTCAGTTTGTGGAGAATTGATATTTAAATATATTGAGTCTTCTGATTGATGTTCCTAAATTTCTTTCAGAAATGCCTTGGTGTTTATAGTTTATTGTTCTTGGATAGCTTTAGTGAAATTTATTCCTAAGTATTTTATATTTGTAGAATATTTTAAGTGGAATTTATTTATTTGTAATTTGATATTTATCATATTTTTATTAAAATTTAATATCCTTATACCCCTCCCCTGGAAATCACCACACTATTGTCCATGTCTGTGAGTCCTTTTTATCTGTTGCTCAGTCTCTGAACCCTTTGGCCTACTCCTCCAGCTGTCATCCTGCTCTCCATCTAGGAGTGTGTCTCCCATTTTTCTTGTTAGTTCAGTTTGTTCATTAGATTGCACATTTGAGTGAAATCATATGATATTTATCTTTCTCTGATTGGCTTACTTCACTTAACATAACATTCACCAGGTTCATCCATACTGTTGCAAAGGGTAACATTTTCTTCTTTTTACAGCAAACAGTGTAAAAATATTCTGTAGTTATTTTATCAATTCATCAACTGATGGACACGAGCTGCTTCCACATCTTGGCAATTGTAAATAACACTGCAATGAACATAGAGATGCTTATATTCATCCAAATTAGTGTTTTGGGGTTTCTCTGGATATATTCTGAGAAGTGAAATTGCTGGATCAAAAGACAGATCCATTTTTCCTTTTTGAGGTATCTCCATACTGCTTTCCACAGTGGTACCAGTGTGCAGCAGCTTGCAGTCCCACCAACAGTGCAAAGGTGTTCCTTTTTCTCCACAGCCTCATCAGCATTTGTTGTTTGCTGGTTTACTGGTGACAGCCATTCTGACATGGGTCAGTTGATATCTCATTGTGGTTTTAATCTGCATTTTTCTGATGATCAGTGACATTGAGCATCTTTTCATATGTCTGTTGGCAATCTGTATTGCCAGGTACCTATTCAGGTTCTATTCAGGCCCCCATTTTTTAATGGGGTTATTTGTTTTTGTTTTTTTTTTGGTGCTGAGTTTTGTAAATTCTTTATAAATTTTCCATATCAATCTCTTATCAAATGTATCGACAAATATGTTATCTAATTATGTGAGTTGTTTTTTATTTTGTTGATGGTTTCCTTTGCTGTGCAAAAACATTTTAGTTTGATATAGTCTCATTTGTTTATTTATTTTTATTTGTTTCCAGTGACAGGGGATATATATCCAATAAAATATTGCTATGGGAAATGTCTGAGATTTTGATGCTTATGTATTCTTCTGTTATATTTATGGATTTAGGTCTAACATTTAATCTTTGATCCATTTTGAATTTATTCTTGTGTGTGGTAAAAAAAAAAGGTGGTATGATTTCTTTCTTCTGCGTGTATCTGTTCAATTTTCCCAACACCATACATTGAATAAACTATCTTTAACCCATTTTATGTGCTTTCTTCCTCTGTTGAATATACATCGACTGTAAAAGTATGTGTTTTTTTTCTGGACTCTCTAGTCTGTTCCATTGATCCATGTGTTTCCTTTTGTTCCAGTACCATGGTGTTTTGATTACTGTGGGCTTATAGCATAGTATGATGTTAAGTAGTATGATGTCTCCACCATTTTTCTTCTTTCTCAGGATTACTGTTGTTATGCAGGGCCTTTTGTGATTCATACTCAGTGGAGAAAAACTACAAGAATTCCCCTTAACATTGGGACTAAGACAAAGATGTCTCGTTCATCTCTATTCAACATAGTACTGGGTGTCCTAGACACAAGCAGACAAGAAGAAGAAATAAAAGATAACCAAATTGGAAAGGAAGAAGTAAAACTATCATTATTTGCAGGTGACATGATACTGTACATAGAGAACCCCAAAGATACCATCAAGAATTTACTAGAACTTATAAATCAGTTGAGCAAAGTAGCAGGATACAAAATTAATATCCAGAATCCAGTTGTAGTATTATATTTTCATTTGCATTGCTATAAAAAGAATAAAATATCTAGGAATAAACCTAACCAAGGATATAAGACCTGTACTCAGAAAATTGTAAGATGCTGAAGAAAAAAACTGAAACAACACAGCTAAGTAGAAGCACATACAATATCCATGGATAGAAAGAATTAACAACATTAAAATGTCCATAGTACAGTGCAAAAATCTGTAGATTCATTGCAATTCCTATCAAGAGTCCAGTGACATATTTTATAGGACTAGAACAAATATTTCAAAACTTTGTAAGTGGAAATTTTTTAAATGTATATCCCCAGTTGTTAATTACTACTAATGGTGTACAGAAATAAAGTTGAAATAAATATTAACTTCTATTTTATTCTTTTTTCAATAAACCAATAATTTTACAAACTCATTAATTTATTATTTTGTTTTATAGTCATTGAATCTCCACTTTTATTGTTTTTTAGTTTTCTTTTAATGATTTTGACTTATAGGCTTTTTAAACAATTTTTATTTTTATTTACTAATATAATTAAATACAAATATTTATTGTATAAAATTTTCTTTGATCACAAAATTGGCTAGATCTTAAAGGAATTATATATAGTATATTCATGTAGTTTATTTATATAATATTTTATACTACCTTTGAAATTTTTAAAAAATGTTCTATTTTAACTTTAATTTTTTTCATAAGTTTCATTTCTGGCTTACTATTTTGTATAATTTTATTTTAGTTACAGCATTTTAATTTAGAAAATGTAGAATTATATCTAATTTTAGAATACATGAGTTTTCATGACCTCATGACCACATACTTTAACTTTTTTAATGGTTCCATAGATATTTGAAATGTTTGTACTATTTGTTTTAATGACATATTTGATAAGTATCTAAGTTGTATTATTGATTGCTTTTTTTCTTAATAATATTGACCAATATTTGAAATGAGTGAATGGGTTTATTTTAATTTTTCTCTGAAATAGCTCTATTTCTTTATGAATTCTGAAAACTGTGTCATTCTGTACACAATGAATCTTCACTACTTGTTCATTGTTGATGCCACGTTTTATTATTTTAAAGGTCTATTTTTCTCATATAAAGACATAGAGTTTTTAACAAAAAGCCATCTAAGAAGAAGTTGAAACAATAATATCTTTGCATTCTTGCTTTAAAATTTGAATTAGTCAGCTCAATCAGGTAAGATGAATTCCTTTAGTTAGAAGCCTGGGCTTCTTCTTAAAGATGGTAATTTACTGAACCTTGTACCTGTAAAATATGAACAGTTGAAGAGAGCTATTCGGGAAGGATTGGAACACTGTAGTGTGAGCAATGAGTTTTAGAAAATTAGAGTCAATGGAAACAGTTATAGTTTGACTCTCATGGGGACTTAATCATTCTCTGTAGACTCGAACTAACAGAAATGACGGGCCAACAGAGTTCCTAAAAATCAAAATGTATTTGTGTTCTAAGAGTCACCCTGCACAGAGCCACACTGCACCTGGCTAACTCAGAACTTAGAAGCTAAAGGTTGTTCCAACTGGCAAATCACTTTGCTTTTCCCAAAGAGGCAATTGCTGCTCTAAGTACTACCCTTGTGGTTTTCTACTGTCTTCACAGGGCCTGTTCCCCTCACACACACACCTTTGGGGATAGATGTTCCATATGCTACATTATTGTTCTTTTCTTTAATGCTTAATCTGAATTCATTCTTTTACAGCAAGGACCTAAGCTTGTGTTTATCATCTGCTTTTCACTGGACCCTACACAATGCTCAATCTGTGCCTTAGCATTTGGCTAACTAGAGCTCGTAAGCAGCCAAAAGGTGAGCTTCAGTTTCCCCCCAAATTATAAACAGAAATGCCTTACATATGTATTACAACTACAATACCACCAAGAAGAAATGTATTGAGAGAGTTGGTTATATTTTCTTGAACTGAATTTTTAAGACAAAGAGTGGATCATGTATTGATAAGGTCGATTTGAAAAATAAAAAAAGATCAGTAAAGATAAGTGGAGGATAGAATTTTAAAAAAATGTTCTGTTACAATCTCCCTTTTGCCATTAAATATCAAGAGGGAAACCAAAATGAGTATTTTTTCCACATATAACACATTTAATGTCATTTCTATGTGGCTGGAATGGATGGCCAATATTAGATACATATCAGCATTCAAAAAGTATCAGTATCTTACATGTGGTCTAATCATCACTAAAAGCAATGCCCTATCAGAAACACCTTTGAAAGGTTTACAAGAGTAGTAAGTTGTTTCCCATTCTAATATTGTTATGACTATGTGTAAAGCTACAATATTTCAAATATGTGTCTGCTTATATCCAAGTCCCACACTTTGTGCTTATTCTGTAATTTTAAAGTTATTTTGACAACATTCTAGGAACTTTAATTTTCTTATACATTGTCACAAAATATTGGAATTTTCAAATACAAATCTACTCTTTCTTTACATGACGCATAATATTTATTACTTACATGATTTTGATTTAAATTTAACCTTGTAATAATTTTTACAACCAGAAAAATATTCAATAACATTATTGTGATAATTATACCTGGCATTTATTGGCTACTTAATAATATCCAGCTTTCAAATAATAAACACTTATAGACAGATCAATTCCCTTCTAAATGCCCCCTTTTGAGTAGTACACAATTTTAATAAATTAAGATAATTGTGACATCTACTAACAAAGTTATTGATTGCTTTGATCATTTATGACTTTATACTATTCAAAACACTTTATTAATGTGCTAAAATACTTCCTGTGGCACAGGCTGAGACTGCACAGTTAAAATTAAATGAAGCTATTGGACTGAATGACACCTGAAAGAGGTGTCAATTGCCTTCTTTCATCAAAAAGAAAGATATAATTGATCTATTTTAAAAATTGCTGATTTTTTACTGTTTCTGACCTGCAAAATGGCAATTTTATAGGGTTCAGATGTATAACTTTATGAGCACATTTGCACCGGCTGTACTGAGTTATGGGAGCTGGCTCCTGGGTGTTAGCGGAGTCAGATGTGTCAGAGTGGGTGTGGATTCCAGGGGCTCCTACCCAGAGCCAGGCAGCCCCAGAGAATACAAGGCAAGTCAGAGCTATAACTTAACCGACTTGTCTGGAGTGGAGAGATTCCTTGCTCATTGTCTGATTATTCCAAGTAGTAAATTGACTATTTTCATCTAAACAGTGAAAACAACTCAAAGGGAAAACAACTCAAAATGACTTTCACGGGCTTCTTATTGTTCCTCTAGGTTTTATTACAAAACATTGACAAAAGATTTGTGTCTAGATGGAGGGAGAAATAAAAGAACATTTGTTCTACCGAAATGAAAGTCAAGCTGTAAGGGTAGCTCCTCAAGTGAACTAAATATTTTCTCTCAGAAGAATCTTAAACAAATTTTCTCTTGTGTCTTGAGATACATTGAGCACTAAACATATTGACTGATATTGTACCAATTTTAAGTACCCCAAGTATTAGAGTCTACACATTTTTATTAAGAATTCCTTTTATTGTAAAGTTTATTTTATGCATGTTGAACTTCAACCCTTTTTTTCAGACAGTTTTATTCTTTAAAGTATTTTGTAAGCTTCCTACATTTACATTAAAGCAAGTATTACCAGAATATAGTACCAAAAGTACTATTCTTAGAGTTATAAAATTGACCCCCAAAAGCTTACTACTTCAGCCCTGGCTGGTATGGTTCAGTGGATTGAGTACTGGCCTGAAAACCAAAGGGTAGCAGTTCAATTCCCAGTCAAGGTACATACCTGGGTTGCAGGCCAAGTCCCCAATAAGGGGTGCTTGAAAAACAACCATGCATTAATGTTTCTCTCCCTCTTTCTTCCTTTCTTACCCCTTGCTCTAAAACTAAATAAATACAGTATTAAAAACAAAAACAAAGACAAACTTTGTACTTCATACAGGTGTATTTTATTGATTGATTGATTGATTATGTTTTTCATTACCATTTATTCCCCTTACCTTGCCCCCCCCACAGTCACCACACTGTTGTCCATGTTTATGAATCCTTTTACCTTTTGATGGATCACTCAACCCCCTAACCCGCCCCCAACCCCATAGAGATCTATCACCTGCTCTCTATCTGTGAGCCACACAGGTGACTTTTAAATATGTGCTTATTGTGGATAGTTTCAGCAAAATAATGTATCAACCTAAAAGACAGAGCCATTCATTATAACCAAGGGGCCGTAAGAATAAACTAAATTGAATTAAATCCAAAATTCTGTGTTGTATGGCCACCTTCATCTTTTGAATTATTCATTACAGTTCTAAAACTGAGTGGGTAGCCAAATATCATTAAAATCATATTTGGATAGCCAATGATGTTGTAGTCACCTCACACATATGGAATTGATCATCCAAACTGGGATTTATTTTCATATTCAGACTTATATCACCAAATATGCACCAACAGTATATAAAATGCTTTCTTGTTCACTTAAACAGGCCTTTGTGGAAAGGACAGTCCAAACAGGTTCGAAAAATGGCTTGAATGAACAGGAAAAGAAGACAAGAATAAAAATAAAAATAAATAAAACCACTTTAAAGTGGAGTCAGAGCTGCCATTCCAAAGGAACTGCCTTGCTGGCCTTATTCCTTAAACCTTTGGGATGTTAAAATGGGACACAAATTACCCTTTGGCCTGGGTCTAAAGCAACATAGTATCCCAATGAATTGTTTACAAAGATAATAAAAAAACAGGTACTAAGTCCACCAGATTGAGGGCTGCTGTACTGAAAATTAAAAACATTCATTATAATTAGTGTCACTATGTTAACTTACCTGTATCTATAAAAATAACATCCTTCTACCAGTGTTCTTGTTTCCCATGCCTTTCTCATAATTACCCCTTGCCTTCCCCTCCTAATCAGGCCATTCTTTGGATTTCTGCCTGAGTCAGTGCTTCCAGAATAGCTGTTCTTTTGGAGCTTGTTGCCTCTCACTTTGGCATTTTTTTTAGGTTTACATATATGGAAGCTGTATCACTATAAAAGATATAACATTTTTCCTTACAGACACTCATAAAAATGTGGTATTTTTTGATTGTTCCCTATTATTTTTAAACTTAATATAATTTTTCCAAAAAGTTCTATTCTATTTTTAAAAGATTTTACGTATTTATTTTTAGAGCAGAAGGGAGGGAGACCTATAGGGAGAGATGCATCAGTGTGGGAGAGAAACATCCATTGGTTGCCTCTGGTCTGTAACCCAAGCATGTGCCCTGAGTGGGATTTGAACTGACAATCTTTTGGTTCACAGGCCTACACTCAATGCACTGAGCCACACCAGTCAGGGCTTTGACCTGGAATCCCAACTTATTTAAATAAATTCAGGTGGAGTAAATTCAATATATGTAAAAACTACAAAAACAAAAAAATAAAATAAAGGCAAACAAATTAATTTGCTTTTTATAATCTCTGAAACTATTTTTTATTTATTACCATATTAACAGTAAAGTGATTGGTTATAAGAAAATAAATTATAAGAAAAACTATTTTCCATGTATTTTTTCCGAGTATTAGTAAAATCTTTCTTATTTGCTTTAAAAGATATGTGTTTCACTGTATTATCAGTTATTTGTAACAAAATTCACTCATATGTCTCCATTATATTTGATATATAAGAAATAATATCTTTACACCTAGATATCAGTAATTATCTGAATATAATTTTAAAAAATATATCTGAAGTATGAAAAAATAGTTAAGACAAGTCACTAATACACTTTTTTGTTGTTAATGTAAAATTAAAATTCTTTCCTTGACCAAAAACTTATCCATTTTCAATTTTCTTATATATTCTGCATTTCAAAACATCTTTAAATTTGACTATTTATGTACTTGGTTCTCTTTTGTAAAGTCAATTAGTTTAGATGATACAAATTATTTAATTTAACAAACATATTATAGGAAAGCCTATATTGCTTGACTTTTTTCTCCTTTGAATAATAATTGTAAAATATCTTAGTAAATATAAAATCATCAAAGCCTGTGGGATTCTTCTTTTCTTAAGTGGATTTCAGACAAACAATAATCTACATTACTATATTTATCTATGAATGATAGTTAATGTAATTTTATAGCATGAAAATTATAGATGTTTCAGTAAAATATCTTTGGGGAGATAAAGTTCTCTTGCTAGATTAAGATCCTCTTTGACAATGACATATTTGTACTTTTTTACTCATATTCAATTCTTGCTTTGTCAGTAATTTTTTGATGAGAGATTTCCTTGAAATTTAATTTTTTCATCATTTCTGTGACATATGTGTCATATATGTTTGTGATTTTACAATCTAATTAAAGATGAGGAACTGCACTTGAATGTGATAGAAAAATGAAAAGACAATCTTAAGTACATTTTTTTTTCAATTTGTCAAATACTTGGCTTGGTTAATGCTTGGGTAACATATCAGGTTTACATATGGATATTCTTTCTTTTTTTAAATCTTCACCTGAGGATAGACTTATTGATGTAGAGAGAGAAAGAGCGTGAGGGAGAGAGAGGGAGAGACATTGATGTGAGAGAGATACACAGTGTCTGAGACAGATGTGCTGAGACATCTGTCTCATGCTTCCTATATACATCATGATTTGGATTCAAATAGCAGCCTAGTTACATGCCCTGACTGGGAATTGAATCTACAACCCTTTGGTGTACAGGACAATGCTCAAACCAACTGAGCCACCTGGCCAAGGCCATATGCATATTCTTACCACTGGCTGCATCACACTTCTTTTATTAAATATTACATGCACTTCTAATAAAAGTCTTATATCTCATTATCTCTCCTCCTTACTTTTTTGTGCAGTTTTATACCCCTGTCTCTGTATTTAACTGTATTGATATCCTATACGATAGGATACCAGTCTCTACCTTTCTTGAAAAATCCTACAGCTGTTTTTATTTGTAATTCTTTTTGGCACCTATAGCATTCATACTCAAAATTCACCTTTCTCTCTCATTCTTACAAATGTTCTTCTCCCTTTATCTACTCAGTTATATACTTTTTGTTTAGTTCCTAACTAGTATCTCTATTAGAACTTATCTACTTCAGTATTACACCATTTTCACCACCCTCTTGGACTCATTTTTGACCAACTGATTATAACTGCATACTTTTCTTAGTGATCTTGACTTGCCTCAATATTACAGTAAATTCTTTTTCCTCATTGTCTCTTTTCTTTTAAAGTGACAACTGAGTTTGTTTTCATTTATTAATTTATTTTCATTGTTATTCAATCACAGTTTTCCCTATCCCCTCCCAATTACTCTCCCCTACCTTACCCATCCCCACCTCCCACATTCAATTCTCTGCCACCTTTGTCTTTGTCCTTATGCTCCTTGATGTGATCCATCCTCTTCTGCCCCTGTTACCCTCCTCATGGTCCCATCTGATCACTGTCAGTTTATTCTTTATTTCCATTCTTTATTTCTGCTGCTGTTTTGCTCATTTGTTTGTTTTGTTGTTTGGATTCCATTTATAAGTGAGATCATATATATGGTCTGTGTCTTTCACTGCTTGGCTTATTTCACTTAGCGTAATGCTCTCCAGATCCATCCTTGCTGTCAGGAAGGGAAGGAGCCCCTTCTTCTTTTCTGCTGCATAGAATTCCATGGTGTAAATGTACCATAGTTTTTCATCCATACATTTTACTGATATGCACTTAATCTGCTTCCAGCACTTGGCTATTATAAATTGTGCTTCTGTGAACATTGAGGCACATAGGTTCTTTTGGGTTGGTCTTTCAGGGTTCTTAGGAAATGATCCTAGCAGTGGAATCACTGGGTCATAAGGCAGTTCCATTTTCAGTTTTCTGAGGAAATTCCATACTTTTTTCCACAGTGGCTACACCAGTCTGCATTTCCACCAACAGTGTACTAGGGTTGCCTTTTCTTCACAACCTCACCAGCACTTGTCGTTTGTTGATTTGTTTATGATGACCATCCTGACCAGTGTGAAGTGGTATGTCATTGTGGTTTTAATTTGCATCTCTCTGACGGCTAGTGATGTGCATTAGGGATGCCCCATTGTGTCTTATATTGAATAAATCACGGCTGGAAATAAAGGTCCATATCCCTAACCAGTTGCAGGACACAAGAATTTAAAGAAATATTTGGAAGGTTAGACTCAACATTTATACTCTAAATAAACCCAAATGCAAATGCAAAATTTTAATCATCGCTGTCATTTTATCACTGAGTAAAATCAAAACAAAAGAAAAAACATATTTTAGTTGAATCTTTCTGTTCATTTCTCTGACACTGCCTTGACTCAGGCTCCGTATTTCCTTCATTTAAATTTTATTCTCACCTTTGCAACTACCAAAATAATATCCCTGAGCTATAGCTCTGATCTCAACAATTCCTTATCTCTTAATTTTTTCACCTTGCTTTTAAGAACTTCTTGATCCCACTTAAAGTTCTTTTCACACTCTTCTACTCTGTTACATATGCCTATGGTATAGCCAAATGAAAGTTTTTGTTTGTTTGTTTGTTTGTTTGCTTGTTTTTGGCATTTTACTATATATGCCTTCACTTTTCTCAACAGGCTGACTTCAGGTATAATTTTACCTCTTTTATTTATGATTTTTCAAAAATTACTAGCATTTCATAGTCTAAAATTTAGATTCTAAATGATTTTCCCCCTTGTAATATTTTTCAGATGGAAGCAACATTTGTCATCATTTGATTTTATAACTTCTTTGCTTACCTATTTGAAAGACTTTTTGTTATATTTTACAATTATTTATACATGTGAGTTCTCTTTTATTCAATTATGAATAATTGAAGACAATTTTATAGCAAATCCATGATTTCACCCAACATTATGTTTTGTGTGTACAATGGTTTCAACACATATTTTTGATTGATTGACTGACTATATTAAGGGTAGGAAGTAATTTTTTATTGTATTATAATTTGCATTTAACTTTTCAATTCTCATTAACTAGCAGTGTGAAGTCTACAGTGTTCTCATTGAATATTTATACAATAAAATATTCATTTTATCTGGGAAATTTGATAATAAATAGAGACTTCATTTGAATTTTTCTCATTTCACTTATAATTATATGACAACCTCAAAACTCTTATTAAGAACTAATATACTTTTGAAAAAATGAAATTAGTAGATTGTAAGCATATAAATAGATCTGTTACATGATAAAGATAGTATTTAAGAATCATAGTTGTAATCTTAAAGGGAATATGCTTATATAAACAAACAAAAAACTTCTATTTGTATTCTTTGTTACTCCTCAGAACAATCTTCAGAATTAATCCTTAGTTATACAGACACTCGTCAAAACGTTAAATAATACAAGAAATTTATCTTTAAGTAAAAATAGCCTGAAGGGCTTAAAACATTTAATCAATATAAAATTCAGTATTGTTAAACTTGATTAGCTATGAGCAGGAACAAAATAAAGGTAGGCTCAATGCATTAGTAGACCATTATAAAAATATAGATTTTCTTATATACATTGTAAATAATTATTTAAGGAAAATCAACAAGTAAAATCTTGTATTTTGATTTTTCTAGAACACATTGATAGAATAATCATATACAATTTTATAATTTCAATTTTGGTGTTACATTTTAATAACTTGAATTGGAAAAATATCTTATTCACGTGGAGTTTTTTATAGGCTATCTAAAATTTGGTGAAGCTCAAATGAGCTTTCAAGCACTATATGCTTTCTGTTTTTTAATTGCCAGTATTTACCTTATAAAGAAGTAAACAGGCATTATCAATTTTTTATGTTAAAAGTGGAGCTCCCAAATAATTCTTATGATCTAAAATATTTCCTTCTTAACTTCTCAGTGTCAAAAATCTGGCTATAGAGAAATTCATCGTGGTAGTACTCTTCTTTTTGTTTCATGGAGGTCACTTTGACTACTCTTTGTATATGTATGTGGAAGGGATAATCATAAAGAAGAGTTCTGAGGAAAGTCCCTGTTAAACTAGAAATGCTTTCATGGAAGAGCCAGTGACCTGTTCTGGGAGTCTAATTAGGGGCCACTGCCTACTTGCTTGGCTACTGTATCGTCATATTTTCTCTCTCCTTCCCTCCCTTTCCATATAACTCTATGGGGATGAAGGGTCTAACGAGACCTCTGTAAAAAAGAGCTGTGGATAGCAATTTGCATTTCTCTGATGATTAGTGACATCAAACATCTTTTCATGTCTATTGGCCATCCATACACCCTCTTTGGAGAGGTTTCTCTTCAGAAACTTTGCCCATTTTTCAAAATTGGATTGTTTGATTTTTGGGGGGGGTGTTGAGTTTTGTAAGTATCTTATAAATATTGAATATTAAACCCTTATTATTTGTATCAATGAATATGTTCTCCCATTCTCTAGGCTGTCTTTTCATTTTGTTAATGGTTGCATTTGCTGTGAGAAAACTTTTTAATTTGATGTAGTCTCATTTGTTTATTTTTTTTCTTTTGCACTCCTTTCCCTGAGAAGATAAATCAGAAAAAAGCTATTACTATGAACAATGTCTGAAACTTGACTGCTTATACTTTTTTCGAAGATTTTTATGATTTCAGGTCTAGCATTTAAATCTTTAATTCATTTTGAATTTACTTTTGTGTGTGGTATAAGAAGGTGGTCCAGCTTTATTTTTATGCACATGTCTGTCCAATTTTCCCAACACCATTTATTGAATAAGCTATCTTTAGCCCATATATGTTTTGGTCTCCTCTGTAAAATATGAATGGACTATGAAGGTGTGGGTTTATTTCTGGGCTCTCTATTCTTTTCTATTAATCCATATGTCTGTTTTTATGCCAGTACTATGCTGTTTTGACTACAATGGCCTTCTAATATAGATTGATATTAGAAAGTTTGATTCCTCCAACTTTGTTCTTCTCTGTCAAAATTGGTGTTGCTATGTAGGGTCTTTTGCGATTCCATATACATTTTTAGAATGTTTGCTATCATTCTGTGAAATCTCTCATTGGTATCTTGATAGGAATTGTGTTGAATCTACAGATTTTCTTGGGTACTATGGACATTTTAATAACATTAATTCTCCCTATCCATGAACATGATATGTGCTTCCACTTATTTGTGTCTTTTTCAATTTCTTTCTTCAGCCATTATAATTTTCCCAGTACTGGTCTTTAACATTCTTGGCTAAATTTATCCCTAGGTATTTTATTCATTTTGAAGAAATAATGAATGGGATTGCTTTCTTTACTTTTTCTTTCCAAAAGTTCATTATTGGCATATAAAAAATGCAACTGAGGTATCATTGGCAAATATGTTTTCCCAAACAGTTGGTTCTCTTTTTATCTTAATGCTGTTTTCTTTAGCTGTGCAGAAGCTTTTTATTTTGATGAGATCCCATTTGTTTACTGTTTCCTTTATATTCCTTTCTCTAGGGGACATATAGGTAAAAATGTTGCTGCGTGAAATATCTGAGATTTTCCTAGATGCCCATCAGTAAATGAATGGATCAAAAAACTATGGTACATATACGCGATGGAATTCTGTGCAGCAGAAAGAAAGAACGAGCTCCTACCCTTTGCAACAGCATGGATGGAAGTGGAAAGTATTATGCCGAGTGAAATAAGCCAGGTGGTAAAAGACAAATACCATATGATCTCACTTTTAACAGGAACTTAAACAACAAAACAAATAAGCAAGCAAAATATGACCAAAGAAACTGAAATTCAGAACAGGCTGACAGGGACCAGAGGGGAGAGGAGAGAGAACTTCAGGGGAAAAGGGGAAGGAGTCACAGAAACTAGTTAGTATAAAGGACACATGGAGAACAACTAAGGGGGGTGGAAATGGGAGGGAAGTGGGGAGCACAGGGGCGTGGGCTGGGAAGGGAGTGGGGGATGGAAAGCTGTACTTGAACAATAATTAAATTAAAAAAATGCAATTGACTTATGGATATTAATTTTTATCCTGCTACTCTACTGAATTCACTTATCACTACTAGTAGTTTCCTGGTGGAATCTTTAGTGTTCTCTATATAAAATATCATGTCATCTGAAGCTATTAACAGTTTTACTTCTTCCTTTCCATTATAGATGCATTTGTTTTTCTTGTCTCATTGTCGTGGCTAGAACTGTCAGTACTATACTGAATAAAAGAGGTAAAAGGCAGGCAACTTGTAGTGTTCCCAATCTTAATGGGAATGCTTGTAGTTTTTCCCCTTTGAGTATAATGATGGCAGTAGTGTTGTAATCTGTGGCCTTTATTATATTGAGGTGTGTTCCCTCTATTTCCACTTTGCTGAGAGTTTTTATCATATATCGGTGCTAGATTATTCTGCATCTATTGCTATGATCATGTGGTTTTTTATCCTCTATTTTATGTGGTGTATCATGTTTATTGATTTTCAAATATCATACTAACATTTCAACCCTGAAATAAATCAAATCCCACTTGATTGTTCTGTACATTTTTGATGCATTGCTATATTAAACTTGCTAATATTTTGTTGAGGATTTTAGCATTTATGTTTATCAGGGATATTGGCTTGTAACATAATTTTTTTCTTTGTAGTGTCCTTATCTGGTTTTTGGAATTAGGATAATGTTGGCCTCATAAAATGAGTCTGAGAGTGTTCTCTCCTCTTCGATTTTTTGAAATAGTTTGAGGAGGAGAGGTGTTAGTTCTCAGAGCATTTGGTAAAATTCACATAGAAAACAATCTGCTCTATGACTTGTTTGTCACAAGTTTTTTTATTATTGTTTCAACTTCATTTGTTGTAATCTATTTATTCAGATCCTCTGATTCTTCCTAATTTAGCTTTGGAAAATTGTATGTCTCCATGAATTTATCTATTTCCTCCAGGTTTTTCAATTCATTGGCATATAGTTGTCTGGAATATTTTTCTTATAATCCTTTGCATTTCTTTGGTGTCAGTTGTAATTTCTCCTCTTTAATTTCCAATTTTATTAATTTGGGTCCACTCTTTTTCTTTCTTGATGTGTCTGGTTAAAAGTTTGTCAATCTTGTTTATTTTTCAAAGAACCAGATTTTAGATTCACTGATCTCTTGTATTGATTTTTAGACTCTATTGTATTTATTTTACTACTCTGATTTTTATTATTATCTTCCTTCTACTGACTTTGGGCTTCATTTGTTGTTCTTTTTCAAGTTCCTTTTAGTGTGAAGTTAGGAGGTTGAGTTTTTTCTTGTTTCTTGAGGAAGGCCTGTGATGTTTTGTATTTTCCTCTCAAGACTGCTTTCCTTGTGCCCCACAGATTTTTAGGTTGTTATATTCTCATTTTCACTTTTTTTCAAGGTATCTTCTGATTTCTTCCTTGATCTTATTGTTAATCCATTGTATAATAACATGTTATTGAGCTTCCATGTTTTTGTGTATTTTTCAGTTTTCTTCTTTTGATTTAGTTCTAGTTTCACAGCATTATGGTGAAAGATCAACAAACAACAAGTGTTAGCAAAGATGTAGAGCAAGAGGAACAATTCTGTACTGTTGGTGAAAATGCAGACTAGAGCAGCCACCACGGAAAGCAGTATAGAGTTAATTCAAAAAATCAAAATGGAATTGCCTCATGACTCAGTGATTCCACTTCTGGAACTGATCCAAGGAAACCCTAACAGCACTCATTTAAAACAATATATGCCACCTTCTGTTCATTACAGTATCATTTACAATAGCCAAGATTTGGAAGCAACCCAAGAGTTCTTTAGTAGATGAATGGATAATACAGCTATGGTACATATACACAACAGGATATTACTTGACTGTAAAAAAAAATACCATTTTGGACAGCATGAATGAACCTAGAGAACATTTTCTAAGAGAAATAAGTCAGAGAAAGACAAATAGCATATGATTTTACTCATACATGAAATCTAATGAACAAACTAAACTAACAAATAAAATAGAGAAAGAGTTGTAGATAGAGAGCAGGCTGAGAGCCCTTGGGGGACTAGGGGTGGAGGAGTCAAGCAGAGAAGTGTAATTCATGAACACAAACAGCAGTGTGGTGATTGTGGGGATGAGGGGCTTGGGTGGAGGTGGAAGAGGGACAATGGTTACAGAAAATATACAGTAAAAATAAACTATATCCTGGACATGCATGGTAAAAATATCCTCAAAACAATATGTAATGTAAGAACAAGGTTTGTCGTTTTTTAAAACTTGCTTATATTTTTGACAATGATGAATCCTGTTTTGAGCACAAGTAGGTAAAGGTAATTAACTGAATAAATTGTATAGAGTATTCTGACTTCCCTAACTTATTCTTATATTCTTATTCCACAGGAAATTTTTTTAACCCTATTTTTTTATTCACCTTTCATTCTCTTTAGTCTCTTCTTATGATTTATCATCTCTGTTGTCTCAGATATTAACTAGGTTGCTAATGTGGTCTTTTTTTCACTCTGACTCACATCAAGCAAAGGGAGGGCTCATGGAAAAGTATGTGATGTGGTGTGTGAATACAAAGGTGTGTTCCTTTGGAAATTTCTCTTATTTTTCTGCTAAACCAACTTAACTCAAGTACATCACAGCTATAGAAATTATAATACTTATGAATATCACCAAGGAATACTCATTACTCTTACAAACTTATTCTTATCAGGTTGGGGCCCTTTTCAATGGAAATAATAATCCTAAATATAGATTTACTGATAGCCTCTATAGTTTTCATTATAAATGATTCTCACATTAGTGGGGAAAAAAGGCTTTTTAGAGACTGAGGTGTCAATGATAATCTATTTTTTTGATAATTTAATCTCTTCTCTTAGCGGTGTCCTACTGTTGAGACTTGAAAGATACATAGGGATCACCCTTGAAAGGAAGGGACTGTAAAATATTCAAGGGGTAGTATAAGCCTTTGCTGAAAACTCTTTACTAATTCAAGCCCCAAATCTGCTTCCCTTTGCGTCATACAAAATCCCTCTTTCCACTTTGCCCTTCTCTTATCCATTCAGCTTTGTACAGAGAGCAGTCTTTAAAAAAATGTAAATTAGATCTTTTTGTTTTGTTGCTTAAACCCTTCAATGGATTTTCACTGATCTTAAAATAAAATTCACATTTTTTTCATGCTCAGTGAGACTGGTTAACCTTATTCTTCCTAATTTTCCAACATTACTCCTTACTATTGCCACTGTGACGCAGTGTAGTCCTGTCTCATAGACAACCTTTTTCAGTTTCTTAGTAAAACCTTCTGTAGCCTCCAAGAGTTTTTATATCAGTTCTCTCATAATATTCTTGACTCATTTAAACCATTCTGTTCACATTCACATATTTTAGAGTTTTTTTTTCATTTTTTAATCACAAAAATTAAATCCAATTAACTAAGCATGCACACACACACACACAGGGTAGTAGTTGATTCTCATAACCTAATGCTTGAAAGGAAGAGTCATCTTCATTCTACCTGTTAATTCACAACACAAGATTCATAGGTTCTTCTTTCTCTCCCCACAAGGAGACAGAAAGAAGAACCCATGTTTTGCTTGTGTCTAACCCATCCTAAATCAGTATATGCGTGTCACTTGAATGTTTTCAGCAATACTGAGGCCTTTATGTTTTAATATAAACCCAGTTGGGAAAAGTCTTATAAATGCAATTAGCTCTGGTGAAAATATATGGAACTAACTTTCTCCCAAGCCCTCAGAAAACTGTGTTATTTCTCACCCTGAACCAAGCACTGTTTCAAAGGGAATAAAGCAGGTCAGGAGCTTAATTTAATGAGAGCTCACTCTTGCGGTTTTCAGATGCCAAAGCTCTAAAACCTCAAAAGCACAAGGTATCTGTAATGGCGTGTGGGAGGGACAGCAATCTGAACAACAACCATGAATAGGGACAAGATACTTAAAATGGAAAACATTGTCTATTTTTTACTCAATATCTGTTTACTGCTCTGTTAATTATCTGTTTCCCTCAGGAAAGGGGAGGGATTTATATGCCTTCTTTAACCTTTGTATATTCTAACAGCTAGGCTATTTACACAAAATTTATGTTGAGTGGAGTAAATAAATGAAGGAAGTATGAATCAACATATGGGGAACTACAACGAGGAAAGAAGATGAAGCCAAAATACAAGCAGCAGGTGATCTTGAAGGACTCTACCTCCTGTATTGAAATAAGCTGAGTTATGTTACAACAAAAAATGTATGAACATTCAGTGGCTACAGCAACAAATTTATTAATGTTTATGCTTTGTATACAATGCGGATGTTCACAGTTCTGCATCCTGTTTTACTCCATAGACCGGCTTAATGGAGTCTTGTCTCAGTCCATGTTTTAACCTTTGCCGCATCGTGACCAAGGGTGGCTGGAATCTTGCACTGGCTCTTGGGGCTTCTACAAATAAATATTTGTGTCATACTTGCTCACATTTTAATAGTTGAAATGAGACACCTCTGGATTTAAATGGTAAACAGTGAAGTATTTTCAAATACATGCTTGGGATGTTAGGGATGAGCTTTAACTTGTATCAAATGTAGCACATTTTAAAGGTCTTTTATCTAATATCAAGGGCAATGTGGGTAAGAGAAATTGTGATAAAAAGCATGGACAGAGTATGTATTCTTAACAACCATCTCAGCCCACTTTATAATTTTTGCAAAATAGATTATTGCTTGCTGTCACTTATAATGGCAAATTAAGTATTATAAGATATTTAAATAGCTGAATAATTCTAAGAAGAGACAAAGAATGTACAAACTAAATAATTGGAGGACATAAAGCTGAAGTGTTTTCCAATTTTGAAAGATAATTTAAAGCATACCATATTAAAATATTGAATAAAGAATTATCAAATCAAGGCTTGAATCCATATTTTTCTAGCATCAAAACTAATAACCTGTATTTACACTATGTTTTTTTTTTCTGAAATGAAATCAAGCAAGCAAATAGTCAAACAAAAGTAGCCAAAAATCCTAGTTCCATCAGAATTGAATGATCCAGAGGAAGAGACTTACACATGTGCAGGGAAACCTTGGTTCTCACTTGCGATGTTTCCTTTGATGCGGAGGGTTACCATTAGCACTACACTTCTACCCTCATCTGCACCCCTCTTCACCCCCGTGCTAAGCAGAAGGGTAATTTCATTTATCAGTAAATTTCCCTTTTTTTCAGTATTTGTCTTCCTGGACAAAGGACCTCATGTGTGAACCCTTCCACGTCATAAGTCCAACTGCTCACTTTTGGATTTGAAGACCTGTGTTTGTCTAGTATGACATGTGAGTGGGTCGGAAATCTTTCAATTTCTTCTTCTCATGTTAAGAAAGTAACTGCTACAGCATATCCAAGTCTCACTGTGTTTTATTTACTATTGCAATAATAAAAGTGGTACACAGCTCTGCGTGGGTCATTCCTTATGATTACTTTATAGCTCATTTAGAATTTGAGCAGAGAAAACAAAATTGTCCCTTGTTTGTGGCCCGAATGTCAATGACCCATATTAAAATATAAACAGATTGGAACTTAGAGAAATGTGACTTTTGAAATGGTATCTAAAAAATAAAATACTATGCAATAGATTAAGAGAAGACATAGTTAGAAATCCTCTTCCAAAGTAACAGTGTTATATTCTTTGGTTAACCTCTTCCAGTCCCCTGCGCTCCTTCCCCTTGGAGATCTGTCAGTCTGTTATATCTATCCATATGTCTGGTTCTATTTTGTTCCTCAGTTACTATGTTCATTAGATTCCACTGATAACTGAGATAATATGATATTTTTTCTCTCTCTGACTAGCTTATTTTGCTTAGCATAATAAATTCCAGCTCTCTCCATGCTGTCACAAAGGTAGGATTTCCTTCTTTTTTATGACCGAGTAGTATTCCATGTCAATATATCAGTTTTTTATCCACTCATCTACTGATGGGCACTTAGGTTGTTTCCAGATTTGATCTATTATAAATAATACTACTATGAATATAGGGGTGCATATATTCTTTCTGATTAGTGTTTTGGAATATTTAGGATGTATTCCCAGAAGTGGAATCACTGGGCCAAATGGCATTTTTGCTTTCAATTTTTTTAGGAAACTCCGTATTGTTTTTTACAATGGATGCCCCAGTCTGCAAGACATTGAAGAAAGAAACAGAGGAAGACACAAAAAGTGAAAGCATATACCATGCTCATCTACTGCAAGAATTAACATCATTAAAATGTCTATACCACCCGAAATAATCTATATATTCAATGCAATTTCTTTTAGAATACTAATGACATATTTCACAGATCTAAAACAAATATTCCAAAAATGTATATAGAACCAAAAAAGACCCAGAATGGCCTCAGCAATCTTGAGAAAGAAGAACAAAGTTGTGGGTATCACACTAGCTGACATCAAACTATACTACAAGGTCATTGTAATCAAATATCCGGGTACTGGGATAAAAAACAGACATACAGATCAGTGGAAAAGAACAATAAGACTTGATCAGACTACAACTCTATGTTCAACTAATATTCAACAAAGGAGACAAGAGCATACAATTGAGTAAAAACAGTCTTTTTAATAAGTGGTGTTGGGAAAATTGAGCTGGTACATGCAAAAAAATGAAAATAGATTACCAACTTACACCATACACATGAACAAACTAAAAATGGATAAAAGACTTAAATGTAAGCTGTAAAACCATAAAAATCCTAGAGTAAAATATAGGCAATAAAATCTCAGACATCTTGCATAGCAATATTTTTATCAAAACATCTCCTAGGGCAAGGGAAACAAAGAAAAAAATAAGCAAGTTGAGCCATATCAACCTAAAAGACTTCTATCTTTGTTTTGAGTTATTTAAAAATTTTCATATTATTCTTTAGTTGATTAAAACTTAGAATAATTAGACTCTTCTATGTAAACTTGATCATTGATTCAAAATCATTTTATTTCTGAGTACCTTATACAGCTTCTTGTGCTAAAGCACAAGTTAGTTATTTTTGGTTTTATCTTTTAACACCTAGCATAGCAGAAATTCAGTTTCGTGAAGAAATGAAGAACAAAAAATAGCTAAATTTCAGCTTTATTCAGTTACATAAGCTGATAGAAAATATACTGTGCAACATGAAGTGAAGAGTACATAGTTATGGAATAGGAGCAGGATAGATCAGAAAGTTGAGTGAATGTAAGTTGTATAAGAGCCAGGAGGTGCTCATCCAATCAGTCAATTGTACACATTTATGCAGAACCTTCCCTGTGACAACTCTGTATATCATGCTGGGGATACATCCCTGAATCACCACCATACATGCTCTCTGTGCATTCATAAACTTAGGGTCCAATAAAAAAGATAAACAGAAAAATAATGACAATGTATTTGATTAGCTGTTGTAATAATCCATTTACTGAATGTTATGTATTATTTATGGAAACAGTCTACAGCTTAAACACAGAAGTCCTACATGCAATGTTTTCATCAAAGAAAGTGCTGAGAGTGGGATGTATCATGCCAGTGTGTTGATCAGTGTGTTGAGGCCTTGGTGTGTATGTTTAGAGTGATCTGAGATCCTGGAAGCCCACCGACTTTTCCAAATCTGAAACTGAATTTATATCTTAAATACCTGAAATGCTGGAAACACAGTCTTCCCATACAACAAGGTGATGTCACCACAAATTTTCTCTGTTACTGAGCCATGGCCAAGCAAAACAAAAATGCATCTTACCATTCAGAGGATATACTGGATCTACACTGGTAATGAGAGTATTTTCTTGTCTTCAAAGCAGAGCCTTTGATTTGACTTTCACTGGTCACTGAACGCCTGCACAGGAAAATTAGAGTACAGTGAAGATTTACATGAAGTCGGGCAACATTGTAGAGTGTAGTGAACAAAACAGAATAAAATGTGTTTTCTTCAAGAAATTATTTTAAGTAGATTTATTATGTTTTCATGGAAGTCAACTAAATTGACTAAACTTCAAAGAGATAAAAATATTAGGAAGGAGACATCACTAAACAAGTGTTGTCTATGATTACATAGGAAAAATTTTAAGCACATCTAGGTATCACTTGAAATACAAGGTGGCTAAGACAAAAGTATGTCGGAGAACAAGTGATTGTACAGAAACTTATGCAACGTGCAGGGGGACGGCTTCGTGGCTGGATGGACGTGAGTTTACAATACAAGCTTATTGATCCAGTTGGTGAGGTTATGTGCAGTTTCAGCAGGGAATCTTATCTTAAAGTGTTTTATTGACTGTTTCTTGAAATTATATGCCACTGTGTAAGGTGCAAGAGGAAAATGCTAGCATAAATAAGTTTACTTTTGGTCTTACATACTTCTATTGAATGTCATTTTATATGTCTTCCCTTGCATATGTACAGAGAAAAGAATAACTAACTGATGGAAAATAGTAAAAAACTGAATCATTCAACTCATGTTCGAAGTGACTGACATCTGGATGTGATCATTTGCAGTATCTTTCAGCGATGACTTTTTTCTCTCTTTCATATGTTGTTGGAAAGATCTACATAATTATGAAGCAAATTGTGCTTTTATGTTTGCATGAACTTACTAATAGATTCAAATAATAATTATTTATTAAAGTTTTTATTCACCAGGAAAAGGACTTTCCAACTTTTGCCATATTTCAGAGTATAATGAAATTTTCTTATATATTAACATAAGCACAGCAAAATTTCAAACTTTGAGATTCTGCTAATATTTTAATCTAACCTAACACTTAAAAATGTGTTACGTTAAATTAAAATATTAGGTTTAAAATAGGTTTCATTTCTCCACAAATCGTATGGATGCAGAACAGAAATGACTGGATTGGTCTGGTTTTTTTGCTGCTCTGTGAGACAGACACTGAGTGGGTGCAAATCTCTTGTCTGGGTCCAGCCCTGCTATCTGAGCAGAGACCACATCAGTTATCAGCACAACCTGCCAGCTGCCTGGTGTTCTTAGGGGCAGCAAAACTCTTTAGCCAAATGAAATCATCCCTATGAGAGCACAGGAAATGCCATACTGGGTTACACAAGTGATTTTTCTAATCCAAACTCCTTCTTGACAGAGATTTCTAGGAGGTTTTATGGGAAGATATGGTTGTACTGCATGACATCAAGTAGAATCTATTTAAGATACATTGACCACATCCCAGTTTTTCATTAGCAACTTGCTATAAAAACTGCATATAAATTTACCCACTCATTTCAAATTGACTTATATCTTAATCATGTAGAAAATATTAGCAAAATGTAACAAAATCTAATGATAATGGTGTCACTTGATAGTTAAATAAGATTGAATTAATCCCTGTGTGTTAGAAAGGGCTCTCCAGGAAAACACAGCCAATGAGGTATGTGTATATACATAACCATGACAGATGATAGATAGATAGATAGATAGATAGATAGACAGATGGATTTTTTAATTGGGTACGAAGGCTGGTAAGTCCAAAATCTGCAGTGTGTATTAGCAGGCAGTGGCTGGGGAGAGCCAATACTCAGGTTCTAGTCAGCATCTGGTTATTGGCTGGATAGTTCCCTGTTGCAAAGGGGTGTGAATCTTTCTGTTTTAGGCCTCCTGTTGTTAGGGGGATGGCTGCCCACATTATGAAGGGCAGTCTGCTTTACTCAAAGTTCACCCATCTCAGGGTTAATCTCATCCAAATACACCTTTGAGCTGATGCATAAATTTAATCATCACACTCTGTTAACCACATTTCTGCCTTGTACTTACTACCAGTTCTGAACACTCTCATGTTTAGACCAGTTTTTTATCTGATGCTCATGTGTAAGCTTCCTTGCAGTTACTTTTTCTGAGTATGACTTGTAGCAGGTATAATATTAAAAAAGAACAATACAAAAGATTTAAGAAAGAAAACAGGGCTTTATTTTTGTTTCTTAATCTCACCCGTCCCCTCAATTGTATAAAATGTCAAAAAGCATAATATAGTCAACACATGCAAACTTGCTTTTTTCACTTATTATTGTGTATTAGCTGCCACTCAGTTATTTCAGTACATTTGACTGGTTACTTCTCTTTTCAGGACAGTGTTTATGTTTCTGGAAGTTTGTACATGACTGTGATTTGATCAAGGAACACTTCAGTGGTGCCTGCTCATTTGGGATCTAGCAGAGGTCTAGCTAAGCATTTGGTTGTGAGTGACTCTTTTATCTGTCCCAGCATTTGCTAAGATGGCTCTGTTCCCAGGAGCAAAATCCATGCAGATAAGGCCCCCCCCCAAGATTTACAAGCTCTCCCTTTTACTAAATCATCCATGTTTCTGAGTGGCACAGGGATAGTTAGCTCTTCCCTCATTCAATTCTAGGGCAACAAGACTTCTGTAGAAGAGGTGTCATATCCATGCTTCAATGGTATAAAGGCTTAAGGGACACTAGACACAGACACTCTTTCTCATATTCTATAACACCTGCATTTATTCTGTATGCTTCTGATTTTATTTTTTCTTCTCCATAGTCTTAGAAATTGCATTCATTCATAAATAAATGATAACACCAATATTCATTTTCATAAATCAAAGTTCTGAAACACATTTTGACCTATTGATATAGAAGAGCTAGGATCTGGAAATGCAAAGTACTTTTCCATCAATAATTATTAAAACAATTAAAATATTATAGGAAGTCTATAAAGACAGAAATGATGTTTTTTCCACCATTTCTTCTCATGTTTTTGTGAGAGTGAACCCTGATTGCCTTCACTGATGCTTGATGTGAGACTAATAAAATAAAAAAATAATAAGATAGAAAATTACATCTATTTATAATTGCAGCTAAAGCCGGTCAGGGAAACATGTGTTTATCTCCACTCTATTTTCAAATCCTGCTTTTATGATTATAACAGAAAACAATAACAGTATAAAGAAAAAGACAAGGACAATGAGTATTTCCAGGTGACTACAACAGATGAAAGATGTCAAATTATTTGTTTATGATGCTTTGCAAATGGATAAGTGATCATTGATTTAGGATTAAAGCTTTTTTCCCCTTCAAATAAGGACTTACAGCAAAGGAAGTCAACAATATGTGAAATTGTTTTTACCACATAACCTGATACATTTTAAGGAATTTAGACAACAATGCGTTTTAAAATGTGTCATTGAATGAAAATAAAAAGAAGATAGTAGTTGGAAAGATGATTTAAATTATATCTGGATTCCAAATGTGTTATCTCCAACTCAAATGGCTTTAATGATTACCTACTCCACAGTGAGAGAAGACAAGTATTATTTTTAGTGGAACTTGAACAAAACAGGTCATGAACTTGAGCAAAACATGCCTAAATGAAAGATGAAAGAAAAATTATAATTCTTACATTGATTGATAAGAACCCAGCACTTCTTCTGGATTGGCTTCCATATATTGGCTCAGCCTCAAAAACATCTAGAAATGAAACATGTGCTTGAGGATAAATATTTGAGAATCCTGCAATAAAATGGTTAATTCTCTCTAGATCACCTTAATATTAGGCACTCTTTTGGCAAACCCTGTTTGAGCACACAGACTTTCTTTAAATACTGCAGTTATTCAAAGGCAACTGAACATTTTAAGAGATCCTACAAAAAAAGTGAAAAATACAATAAACTAATAAACAGTAGAGCAACACAAGAGTGCAAGAGAAAAATGGAACATATTTATATAATATAGTAAATAATGTCCTCCATTACAAGAGATTACTATACCCAATAAATAAAAGTAGGAGGTCCTGAAAAATACAACAAAAATATAACAGAATAAAAAGCTTTGAAAATAAAAATTAAATATATATAATACTCAAGAAATATATGACATTGTGTTAAAATATGCTAGAAAAAATAAAACCTTAATTGATAAGGTTGGGACCATATCCTAAAAGAAAAAAAGAAAAACTCTAAAAAGTAAGATTACTGCTTCTTTACTAGAAGCAATAAATTAGACAATCTGCTGGGATGTAAAATATTGACATAATACAGTTTCCATATGGAATAAGCAGAGGACTTTATCAAAGTAATAATAAAAGAAAACAATTGCAGAGCCCACTGAGTATACCACAAATGAATTTAAAAGGCCACACAAAAGCATATCATTGTGACATTTCAGAACACTGGTCATAAAAAAAGAAGAAAAGATTGTCGCTTCAGATTTCCACATTACAGTTTCTAAAATATAGAAAAATTAAAATAATGTATATTCATTGTTCACAATGGATAATTACTTGTTCTCTGTCACTGATATTCTTGAATGTGTCAAGGGTCTTCACAGGCTTTTATTAGAAACCAATCTGAGAGGCAATGTAAATTAATATGGTTATTATTAATTTGTTATAATACTTTTAAATAAAATGGTCTACTATGTTTTCTCAGCCTACACTTCCTTCCCTAACTTCCTATTAATTCTCATAATGTCACAATGCAGTTTTGATTCAGAAAGTCATATCTATTTGAATTTCATGTTTATTTATAAATACTATTGAATATCTCCTCAAAATTAACCCTTTAGAACTTCAGACCCTCTATGATTAAGGTAGTTCTGTGACTTCCTTCAACAAGTAGTAATGTCACTGAAGGGAAGAAACTCTAGTCATTTCACCAATGCCATTCTCTTTTTCCTTTTTAGTAACAAAATCCTTATATTTGTGGCAATGTCTCCAGTTACCAAAATACATTTCCCAGACTCCAGTGCAGTTAGACAGTATTATGAAACTAGATTTTGCTCAGTGAAATATAAACTTAATTTGTTGTATTTTAGATTTCTGAAAATGTTTCTTAAAATTTATAGACACCTAAGAAATGTTTTTGTTCTTCTACTTCTTGGCTAGATTATGTATGTGATATGCTTGTTAAAGAAATTACATCTTTAGTTAAAAACTTTCCCATAAGGCAAATGCCAGCCTTATATTTCACTACTGAATTTTACTAACTATTTATGAGTGAAATAACACCAATTCTACAAAATTCTTCAAAGAGTAAAAGAGTGGATATTTCTCAGCTTATTTTCTAAGGCTAGCATTCACTTAATAAAATGAACATAAATACAGGAATATATATATATATTAGTGCATGAGTTAATATCTATACTTATGTTTCCTAGCTCTATGAACCCAGTGCTCAAAAAAAAGGACACCAAAGTAGCACATAGCAGGAAGCATGCAGTGATCCCAGATACTGGATTCCGAATACTGTTTCCATAAAAGGAACCAAAGCTCTAAGAAATAGTTGATCTCAGGGTTAGTTTAAGGAAAATAAAAATCAGTCAGGAGCATCTACATGTTCAGAAAGTAAAGAAGTCCTTAAACCTAGGTGGAGGCTTTTGGGGGTTTCTAACATATACAAGGTGGACTTCACCATACACCCCCACAATGCACTGACATTAGCTGTGTATCTTGCTATTGAACTAACTCTGACACTATCCACCCAAAGATAACATTGTACTCCACAGGTTAAGGGTTCAGTCCCACAAGATTCTTCCTCACACGCCCCTCAACTTCAGATGCTAGTTGCAAGCCCAGGACATTACCTATGCTTCTGGCAGACAAGCTACAAGTTAGAGATTCTAATGACACCTGCCTCCTCCACAACCGAGGATATCAATCGTAAGTGCGCATCATCACTTGTACTTGATCCAATAGGCTATGAATCAGATATTCCCATGACCCTCTCCTTGCACTTCATTAATTTGCTAGAGCAGTTCACGAAACTCAGAGAAACATTTTACTTACTAGATTACCAATTTATTACAAAAGGAACAGCCAGATGGAAAAGTTGCATCTGGCCAGGTATGGGGAAAGAACACAGAGCTTCCATGCCCTCTCCCAGGTCTGCCACTCTCCCCCAATTTGCATGTGTTCCCCAACCTGGCAACTCTTCAAACCTTGTCTTAGGAGACTGTTATGGACGTTTTACTACATAACTCCATTGGTTAAATTATTAGCCTTTGACAATTGAACTCGATCTTCAGACCTGCTTCCCAATCCAGAGATAGGGAAGGGTGACTGAAAGTTCCAACCTTCTTACTATTCTTAGCTTACCTAAAGGCTTTCTAAAAGTCGCCTTATTAACATAACAAAAGATATTGTAATTGCTCTCATCATTGGAAATTCCAAGTGTTTTAGGAACTGTGAGCTAGAAAACATGAATGAAGGCCAGATATATATTTTTTATGAACCGCAATATTGCAGAGGCATATTGAAAGAGAGAAGTACCCAACCTGAAAGTGATTCTAGTTTCTAAAGCTAGAATAAGTTTAGCAACTAATAAAATGACAATAGCATTATATCAGCATCTGTAAAATAAGTACCATTAATTTATACTAGTATAAATAAATAAGTAAACAAATAAATAAACAAAATGGGGACAAAGGTCATCTCTCTCTTATAGAAGAGTTCCAATTAGTAAACAGTACAGTGAAAAAAGCAGAAAATAATCATTAGAACATGAATATAATAATTGTTGCTGGCAAGGCCCAACCATGGTGACAAAATTAGTGAACACAAGTTTGAGGAGAATAAAATGTTTCATAGATTCAAAATATATCTCAAAATATAATGTTTTAATTACTCATGGAAACCATCATAAACCCATGGTATAGAGGTTACAGAAGTCTAGTAGACCCTGGCTTAAAAAATAATCAGACACAACAGAAGTAATAAGACACATCAGTAACATAAATTCCATGACCACCCGAGCAGGCTCACTTCTTTGGTATTTGGCCAAAAATACATAACCTCAATCTGATCATGAGAAAACATCAGACATATATAACTTGAAGGAGATTTTACAAAATAACTGACCTGTGAGTTTCAAAAGTACCAAGGTCATAAAAGACATGGAAAGGCTGAAGGACTGTGACAGATTAAAGGAAAGTAAAGAGACATGACAACTAAATCTAATATGAGATTCTAGACTGGACCATAGAACAGAAAAATTGCATGAGTGAAAATCTCATGAACCTTAAATAAAGTCTGCAGCTTAGTTTATAGCACTGTAAGGATGTTTTCTTTTATATGTTGATGTTAAAATTAGTGAAAACTGAATGAAGGGCATATAGTATACTACCCCATTACATCAGAACCACTGACTGCTCTGGTGAAAAGAGATTCATTTATTTTCTTTCTGCACTTTTAATTTACATGTTACAATTATGAACCCTCTCCCAGTGCAAATTCAAGGTTAAGGTCAAAGGTGATAGAGGTACTTCAGAGAGTATAAAAGAATATGAATTAAGGAATCAGACTTTTTCTAGTTTTTTCCATCAAATAGTTTACCATTTTTAATTCAATAAGTAAAAGAAGTATTGCTATAAAACTGACATTTCTACAGAAAACATAATTTTGTTGTTATAAATCAAAAGCAATATAAATTGTAGCAATAGCTTCTTTATATTATTATTAATGTTAATATCTTTCATGGATATAATTACATAATTTCAAAGTTTTGATAATACAAGTTGTTTTAGTAACATAGTAGTCAAGTTATAGTAGAATAGGAAGCACAAGATGCTGGAATACAAAACTGAATAAGGAGTTGTACACATATAATTTGAGCTTGTATTTGAACAGAAAATGTGCAATACAATTTATGACATAAAAAGAATTTTTTTAAGTATGTGGAGTGTCAGAGAGCGGATTATTAACTCTTGCTTGAGACTTATGAATAATTAACAAAAATGTTATTTTTAATATTTGAAAAGTTTTCCAAATGTATTTATTGATTTCAGAGGAGAGATCAACTTGTCATTACACTTATTTTGCATCTATTGGTTGATTCTTATGTGTGACGTATCTGGAGAATGCTCTAACCAATGAACTACTCAGCCAGGAACATAGGAGTTTATTTTTAAACTCGAAATTGAATGATGAAAAATAATTATTTAGAACTTTTGTTTCTTGTAATAGGTCTTTTTAAGTATATGAAGTACCTTCCTTGCGAAAAATGGCAAAGATCTTTGTTTCATGGTGATGGGAGTGGGAAATAACTCTTTCTAATTTCACCAATGAGTGGGAGAAAATAAAGTAGGTCTCTTACCAAAAATTAAGGACAAGGAAGAAGTCAGAGAATTGTAAAAGGACAATGAAGACAGCTTCCAATCCAAGCTGATGGTATTTGTTTGGTGAATAAACAAATTTTATGCTGCTTCACAGAACCTAAAAACAGAATAGAAAATTCAGAGAATTCACAAAAAGACTATATAATATCCTCATTATCTCAAGAATAAAGTATTAAGAATGAACCAAATATAAACCTCTCCCCCTTCAATCAACCAGGAAATACCAAGAAGCAGTGACTTTCTGATCTTAATGCTCAGCAGAAAAAACACGTACACGTATGCACACTAGAAAAGAAGAAAGTTTAGGAACATAAAGTCTGCTTTGTTTTCCTAAGGCTGATTATACCCTCCATTACACTGGAATACAGAAAGGTAGGACCAGACAGAGCACAGCTTCCCAGATGCAGGTGGCCATCATGAAAGAAAAAACTATTGTCAAGTGTCTAAAAGCTTAACATTATGTATTTTCTTTTTTTTAAATTTATTTAATTATTTTTCAAGTACATAATTACCTGGATACTCAGGTACACCAGAACAGGTTTAAGATAGTTGTCACGTGGTTTGAAAGAGAAGAAAGAAGGGTATGCATGGAGTTTTGTGAAGACATTTATTTCATAGATACTGATTTTTCTATGGATCTAGTACTGCATTTGTTGCTCCTTGTCACTGATGAATAATAACACATTGATTTATATTTAAATAAATATAAACCAATACTATGTTATTTTTCAGGTCCAGTAAAGCTTAGCAAGGACATTAATGCAGTAGGCTTGTGTCAACTTCCACTGCTTCTAAATCTAACGATAAAGATTTCTGGGTTTTATTTTTTATTTTTTAATATATTTTATTGATTATGCTATTACAGATGTCCCATTTTCTCTATTAATCATTTCACTTATTTATTCAGTAATTTCCTTTATATCCATGATTTACTGTATAAATCATATTATAAATTTTTGTAGAAATTGCTTAAAATATAATATTAAAAAGTATAAGGATAGAAAATACAATTTTAGACACATAGTGACCACCACTAAATTAGGGACAGACACAATTAAGCCATAATGTATTATATAATTATTATTCTTGAGCAACCATATTTATGCTGTGTCTGTTGCTATTTAATGCTTTTATGAAGACATATGAAGGAAAAACTGTTGATTTAGTCTTTTGGTTCAGTGTCCTCGTTTGAACAAAAATGCTTTCTAAAAGTCACCACAATATAAGTAAACTTATATTTACTCCTTGGCCCGTTGCCCCCTGTGTACACATTTGTTTCATGAGCTCATTCCACCTGTATCAAGTAACTCACTTCCCCTTTCTGAATTTGGGACTTGGGTACCAATGCTTCCTGTGTATTTCCACAGTGTCTCAGAAAAATCCATATCTTAAAATGTCCAAAAGGTAGACATTTTCCTGACTTTCTTCCAATCTGTTCTTTTTCTTTACACTAATGGTAAATCCTCCTTGCTGTGAACCTTACTAGAGTGGGCATCTTCCCTGCTCTTCACTCGTGTCACCACATTAAACCAAGCACTAAGTGCTGTTTATTTTGCCTTCTAATTACATTTTAAATAAACAAACTCTTCTTGCATCACAAGTGCTGGTACTCTAGTTGCAAACATCATCTCTCCCTTCCTCCATTCTTGGATTGCATACAATTTCCTCTAATAGCCACTAAGGTGATCTATGGGAAATACTTTGCAAGTCTCTTCCCTGTCCAAAACTCTCTAATGGACTACAACATTAGCTGAATAAAGCTACTTAACATGGCATGTAACATCAACCACGCCTGATGCTGGAATAAATCTTCAGCCCTAATATTCCCCCGCTCGTTTCAAACTACAAGGAAGCAATATTAGTTTTACAGTTTCTCACACATAACAAGATTCAGTTTTGGGTGCATGCATCTGATTTTGCTTTTCCCTGTGCTTATGATTTTCTCTCCCCTTCTCTCACATCTTCTCCATCTCCACCAAGGGAAAACCTCTTCATCCTATGGGTCTCTATACTGGGAATTACCTATGGGTCTCTATGCTGGTAATTATCAACTTTTTTAAGAACCAATTTATAATCTCCCTGGCTGAGTGAGCACCTCTATATCACCAAATCCATTTTTCTTCTATTGCTCTTAAGTTGGTAAAGAAATAATTATTTGTCTGTGTCACCAACTGAAATGTAAAATGTTGTGGATAGTATTTAAGTCATATTCATCTTTACACGCTTTCAATCTTCAGCAATCAGTACATTTTAAAACACAAAGACACCAAAGGAATGTATGCTGAATAAATGGATGAAAAGGGGTATCACTGTGAATTTTTCTCAGTATGACTGTCTGTCTTTGACTTGGAGTTTATTGCTTATTTGAAATGTGATATAGCTTATAAAATATATCTTGCTCTCATGTTTTTTTTTATTTTGCATAAACTACTTCTAAAAATAGTTTATCTTGTTCTAAGCGTATCTTGTTCTCACTCATTCTGTGCATTTTACTAATATATGTGGTTTAAATAAAGTATGAGTATCTGAAATAACATAAAGATATTCTTCATTAGAGATTATACTTTAATCATTAAGAGCTTGATCTAATTCTATTCTTTAATCTTTTCTTTAATGTCAGCAATAAATATGAATGTCCCTGGGAATACTTTACTCTTCACAATGGCACATGCAAGGCTTTAGAGATCTTTGAGATGCTCTATCCTGATGATAAGAGAAATACAATCAATTCATATCCTCAGTGGAAGAGGTCTAATGGATTCCCCAAACAATATAATATAAGCCACTGCATGTGAACAGGTGAGGGACTCAGTGTTCTGGGGACCATTCTGGCCATGAAGTACTCAGAAACTCTAAGAAGGCCCAGGTGTTCTCTTCTCCATCTGGGGCCAAATTTAAACCTAAAAATCAGAGAAGTAGATATACATATATAATTTTTTTCATTTGAAATAATTTTAGAATTAAGGAAATTTTCAAAAATAGTGCAGAGGGTTCCTGTAGAGTCACGCTTCATATCCAAAGTTTCATTTTTTTCTATGATTTAATAAATCATGGTATTAAAATATTAAATTAAAAGTTCTAAAAATAAACAATTTATAAGTTTCAACTTGCACATCATCTGAGTAGTGTAATGATCTCTCACACCATTCCACTTTATTCCATCTTGTTCCATCCTGCCTGGACATAAATCCTGCCTTCGCCCAGCATATCCGTGTCTGTACACTACCAGCTGATTGGTCACTTAATTAGCCATCTCTGTTACCAGATCAACTGTCAGAGTATTGCAGTTCTTGAATTCAAGTAATTCTTATTTTACTTAATAATGGACCCAAAGCGCAAGAGTAGTGATGCTGGCACTTCTGAATATGCCACAGAAAAGCTAAAAAGTGCTTCCTTTATGTAAAAAAAGTAAATACAATACAATTACATGTCTTGAGAGAGATAGAGCACATTTACATAACTGTATTACCATATATCAATATAATTGCTACATTTTATTATTAGTTAGTATTGTTAATCTCTTCCTGTGTCTAATTTGGAAGTAGAAATTTACCACGAGTATATATATGCAGGAAACAATATAGTGTATATAGGGTTTGATTTTTCCCACATCTTTAGGCATCTACTAGGGATCTTGGAACGTATCCCCCACAGCTGAGGAGAGAACTACTGCACAGAATTGTTACCCTTTACAAGTTGCAGCTTTAGGTTTACTTATATTGTGCTCATTATAACATTATTGTGCTCAATAATGGGCATTGTAATGCACATATTCTCCACATAGCACATATTCTTGTGCTATGTTTATTTTGGGTAATGAAACATCACAATTTGAAGAAATAATTCCACAAAGCTAGGCTTATATTTGTCACTTACCTCATGATTGTTCAGTCAATGATGATCTTAAAAGGATTTGTGAAGCTGCATTTAACCAATTAGAAGTCGAAGAAAAACTATTATTATTGTGTAATAACATTATGGTGTAAGTGTAATTTCTAGTTTAAGGACCATTTGTGGATTTGCACAGGACTCATTGCCATTTTTGATCAACTAAGGACAAATGGGCACAGTAAAATGAAAAGGTCTTCAGATTCTCTATGCATGACATTGAAACAGAGGAGCTCATTGGTGATGATAGTAGATTCCTATCCAATATTTACAAATGATATGTTCATGGATCATTTTCCATACTCCTGAATATTTTTCTATTAGAAAGACTGATTCTTTAAACTGAAGTAGCAACATTGGAGAATGAAGTTTATTTATAAACCAACTGAATTATATTCTAGTTTAGTTGTCAACCATTGAGGTAAACATTACATTGCTTTAGATCTGAAAAAGTAGTATAAGGAATGTTAATTTTTAATCAGCGGACTTAACATTAAAATTTTATAATAATCTGAAAGAGAAACAAATGCAATTAATCTACAAACATCAAGAATGGCCTTTTAGTTGAATATGCCAATTTATATAAAATCCTCTTGTTTGGATCACCATATGATTTCTACTGAGAAACAAATCAAATTCTCAATCTGAATTATTTGGTAGTTTAATTTTTCTAACTTTTCTATTGTATTAAAAGCTTTTCCACACAAAAACAATGTGAAATTTTTTTTTGGGGGGTGGGCATTATACCTAATGCCACACTTAAAAAGTAAATTCTTACTTTCCAAAAATGTATGTTCTGAAGGAAAAGCTGGATAAATCAATTCTAATTTATCATTAAAGGTTATAACAAAAGGTTAAATAGTGTGATTTATTAAAATTTAATTACACACATATGTGCACTTATATCATAAATATACATTTAATTTTTGAAAACAAATACTGATTTTATCATATTGTTGAGGTTTTTAAAGATTCTTTAGAAAGCAAAGCCTCACGAGTAAAAANCCTCTTGTTTGGATCACCATATGATTTCTACTGAGAAACAAATCAAATTCTCAATCTGAATTATTTGGTAGTTTAATTTTTCTAACTTTTCTATTGTATTAAAAGCTTTTCCACACAAAAACAATGTGAAATTTTTTTTTTGGGGGGGGGTGGGCATTATACCTAATGCCACACTTAAAAACTAAATTCTTACTTTCCAAAAATGTATGTTCTGAAGGAAAAGCTGGATAAATCAATTCTAATTTATCATTAAGGGTTATAACAAAAGGTTAAATAGTGTGATTTATTAAAATTTAATCACACACATATGTGCATTTATATCATGAATATACATTTAATTTTTGAAAACAAATACTAATTTTATCATATTGTTGAGGTTTTAAAAAATTCTTTAGAAAGTAAAGCCTCACGAGTAAAAATAATTATTGCTAAGCACATAGATAGTACTCAAATAGATATTTTTTCTAACAATGCATATTTTAGTGTTAACAATTTAATATGCACAGTATAGACTTCAAAAAGAATTATTCTCCCTTGGCTGGTGTGGCTCAGTTGATTGAGTGCTGGCCTGTGAACCACAGGGTCACTGGATTGATTCCCATTCAGGGCACATGCCTGGGTTGTGGGCCACAACCCTAGTGAGGGAACTCAAGAGATAACCATTCATTGAGGTTTCACTCTCTCTCTTTCTCCCTCTCTCCCACTCTCTAAAAATAAGTGAATAAAATATTTTTAAAAAAGACATATTCTACTAGAGTTCAGCGTGGAACATTTTCTTCAATGATGTAATTTCACACATTCTGAATATCCTTGTATTTTTTGAGCTCCTATGAATGCATGTGTCATTATTGATATGAGTGTCAGTAAAGAGTATATTTTCATTTCTTTTAGAATCAAATTTCTTAGTTAACATATCCTATATGAGTTCAATTATTCATGATCTGTCAGGGAATTTTTTACATGTTAATGTTTAAATCTTAAATTTGTTAGTGGTTTTAATCCATAATGAAAAATGCATCCCTCTTTACTTCTTTCCATTTCAATAAGAATTTTGTATTTTGACTATTACATTATCATTTTCCATCTTAAATCAATAACTCATTTCCCCCCAAACAATTGTTAAATATCCAACAAGTGACAGATACCATGTTTTGAGCAACAATAATATGCTAGATAAAGTCTCTCACCTCAGCAGCTCATAGTCGAATTAGAAAAAAAAATCCCTAGTCTACATTATTTTGTGTAGCGAACCCCAGCATACTGCAATTATTAGATAGCATGTCCAAACAATAAATTCTGTTGGAGTAGGTTACTGAAATCTGGATATATAACTCAGCCTACTGTACTTTGGTTGCTTTCCAATTTTTCCTTCTAATTTTACTATAGTTATTCAAAGTGTCTCACTTTAAATTATATATGCAGTTAACTCAATCAAGAAAGGGGATAGAAGGGCCAAACATCCACACAATAAAAAATCTGCACGTAGCTTTTGATTCCCTAAACAATTAATTGTTCCTCAGTAGCTGTAGGGGATTGTCCCAAGAACCCTGGTCCACAGATGCTCAAGCTCTTAGATAAAATGGTGTAGATTGTACCATCGCATCCCTGGATGGCCAACTCCGATGGAAAACATCGCAGGTATGTATTGAAAAAATCTGCATGTAAGTGGACCCATGTAGTTCATACCCATATTGTTCAAGGGTCAACTGCACTGTCATCCCATTAATGAAAGTATAAAAATAGATATATTGTTATTGAATACCTAGGCCTATAGATGGAATGAATTCCTCAAATCACCTTAATAGAGTATAGGTGATTTGAGTCATACACTGAAAACATTATAGATAATAATAATTTAGCTTGTGCCTATGATATCATTACTATTTAAATGTTCAAAATTGTGGTAGAATTATAGGATAAATGAAGAAATAGGTGGTGTTTAAAACAGGGTCATATGGTTGTGAACTATAAGGAAGTATATTCATCTTAGATGACCATTATGTAGAAATATTTAGATTAGCTTCTGTAACAACACCAAAAAAATTATGCAAATTCTCTTTTTTAAACTTTTTCTTCTTCTCATTTTAGAACCTTGAACACACTAACTGAAAATTATTTTACCAATTTCTTCTAAAATTTTTCAATCTATCACCTAAATTTCTAGACATATTCAACCCAAACAAGTAAAATCTAGAAAAAAAAATTACTAGTCAGATAATGCCTTACATTGCATAAACTCTCAAAACAAGGATAATTCCCGAAATAATGAAGTTTCTACTAATTACAAGTGAGAAAACTTCAACTTTCAGTAACCTCTTCATTTACTTATGAAACTGGAGAGTACAGTCATAGAGCTTTATTCAGAAATCATCATGGATTCTGATAATTAATTCAGTCATATTTCTTTTTCTCAATCTTTAACTCTATTTTGTAGGCTACAACTACTGTTAATGGACTTCAACTTGAAAGAGAAGACAAAAATATCCAGAAAAATATACTGATCATGAAATCTGGTGTCAAATTTTTTAAGTAGATAAAATATTTTAATATAGATTTGAATGTACAAAATATAGATTTTAAATGAGTCATTCTAGGAACTCATAAAGTTAATGTTTTATTAATTGCATATAATACCTCTGAAAACTGAACATTTTTATTAATGTTACAGACATATCCATGTACACACTCTGGTAGATGTAGTTCTAATATCTGCTTTCCCTTAAAATGCAATAAAATTTTCAACATATGTGTAATAACAACTTCTTTTTATATATGTGTATAGTGCTATTATTACTGTTGATACTTTTAAAGCTAATATTTATTTTGTACTTACTATGTGCCAACTACTGTGCAAAGCACTTTATAGCCATCCTCAGTTCTTTTATTCCTCATGATAACACTTTGAGGTAGGCATTATTATTCCCAGTTTAACCATGAGAAAAACAAGGCTTATAGAGTTTAAATGATTCTGCTTATACCCAGCTGGAAAAAGGAGCTGATATATTTTAAGAACATCGATTTTGTTTCAATATACCATACACACATGTACACATACACACTTTCCGTTTTCTTGCACAAAATTTTCTTCATAAAGAAACCTCAACAACTAACAAGTTGGTTTAGTGAACTGAGCTGTATTTGCGTGTTTTGGGGTAGGGGATAGTGGGATGGAGATCAACATTTATGTTCATTGCTCAGTTCATTAATAGAACTAAATTAACCTTTGAATAGAATGCGTTACATTCAGAATCAATACAGTTTAAATCTTAAAGTTTTCTATTTAAATCAGTTGACCACTGGGAGCATTGAGGGAAAAAGTTGAATTTTTTTATTAAATGATATGATGTCCTAGTATACAGAACTCAAAATGTGATAGTGAAAACATTTTGCATGGTCCAATATTGCAGCCAATTGCCACCTATGGCAATTAAATAATTGAAATGTGATTAGAGTGACTGAGAAACTAATTTTTTAAATTATTTCATTGTTGTTCATTTACAGTTGTAAACCCTAACACCCACCACTCCCCCCACCCTAAATTCTAATTGTTTATATATTAATTAATTTAATTTGAAATGTGGTATTAACGTAATGCTGGTGTATGAAACAGTGTATCTCATCTTATGTAGTCCAAATCATTGCTTCAAAATAACATTCCCTAAATTTCTTAATAAGGCATCCAATTATTTGCTAGATGTTTCATTATGTATGTCTGAAAGGTATTTCTGCCTAATCAGTCCAAATTCCCAGTTTACATTGAAAATCAATGGCTTCCCTTGTAGCTCTTAGCTTCATCAAAGCAGACTTCTGTGTAAGGCCTTTAGCTCAGTATAAAAACCTTAAGAGTTATTCCCTCTTTCCCCTCTGCTCAATAACCTATCAATAAAAAATACATGATATCTTTACCTCTAAAAATATATGAGCTTTTCACCAAATCTAGGACTACTCTCTAGTCAAAGATGCATTTTTTCTTTTTTCACAAATTTAAGCTTTAAAAAGTTTTATGAGTGAGTCAAAGTATCCATCTGGCTTTCTTCTTCCACAGTCTGAAAAACTAAATGTGTATGTGTGTATAAATTTATTTATAGCATTTACTCTAGTTTAAGGTTTTATTTTTAGTTTGTTTCTGTGTGAAACTTATTACAGTAATGGTTTAATGTATAGATGTGAACAACTCATATATTCATATTCAAACATTACTTATTAAATGAAGAGTTCTTACCCAGCTAGAAATACACACTTTTTCTTACCTCCTGTGGAAATTCTCTAGAAATATGCTTCAGTTTAAATGTTATCAAAAACTCTGTGTTGGTTCTCTGAACCCTAACCTTGTCCCTTTTTCACTTGCTTATTGCAACCTTTTTAAAAGTAACTTCATTTTCTTTTTCCCCTTCCCTCATATTCCTCCCCTTTAGCAACCATCAGCTCATTCTCTATGTCTATGGCTTGNCAGCTAGAAATACACACTTTTTCTTACCTCCTGTGGAAATTCTCTAGAAATATGCTTCAGTTTAAATGTTATCAAAAACTCTGTGTTGGTTCTCTGAACCCTAACCTTGTCCCTTTTTCACTCGCTTATTGCAATCTTTTTAAAAGTAACTTCATTTTCTTTTTCCCCTTCCCTCATATTCCTCCCCTTTAGCAACCATCAGCTCATTCTCTATGTCTATGGCTTGTTTCTGTTTTGTGTTCTTTATTTTTTGTTTTTTTCTCCTTTAGGTTCTACATGTAAATGAAATCATATAGCATTTGTCTTTCTCTGGCTTACTTTCTCTAATTCATTTCACTTAACATAGAACCCTGTAGGTCCATCCACGTTATCAACAATGGCAACATATCATTCTTTTTGGTGCCAAGAAGTATTTCATTGTGTATATAACACATCTTCTTTATTCATTCATCTACCAGTGAACATTTAAGTTGCTTCCATATCTTGGCTATTGCAAATAATGCTGCAGTGAATATAGGGATTCACATATATTTTGAATTAGTGTTTTTGTTTTCTTTAGATAATACCTAGAAGTAAAACTGTGGGATCATATGTAAGTTCTACTTTCAGTTTTTTGAAGACCCTCCATGCTGTTTTACATAGTGCCTGCAATGATTTACAATCCCACCAACAGAATAGCAAGGTTCTTTTTTCTCCATGTGCTCAGCCGCATTTATTATTTGTGGATACATTGATGATAAGCATTTGACAGATGTGAAATGCTAGCTTACTGTGGCTTTAATTTGCAATTTTCTGATAATTAAACATGTTGGATATCTAGCCCTGGCTAGATATTTCATTTGATTAAAGTGTAATCCCCATATGTCCAGGTTGCAGGTTTGATCCCCAGTCATGGCACATACAAGAATCAACCAATGAATCCACAAATAAGTGTGAAAACAAATCCCTCTCTCTCACTGTCTCTCGTTTCTCTCTTTCTCTTCCTCTGACTCTGACTCTCTAAAGTCAATAAATAAATAAACAAACAAGTAAATAAATAAAAGATGTTGAATATATTTTTGTATGTCTATCTGGATACCCTGTATACCCTTTTTGGAGAAATGTTTGGCCTATAGGCCTATAGGCCTATAATGGCCTATACCCTGTAGGCCATCTGTATACCCTTTTTGGAGAAATGTTTACTCAGATCCTCTGTCCATTTTTTAATTGGACTGTTTGTTTCTGTGGTATAAGAGAAATTCATTCCTGACTGGACATTGGTATTTATTTTCTACCCGATCTTCTTCTTCCCCCCACCCCCGCCACCATTACAGACTGGTTGCTCTTACCAGTCTTTGAATCTGTCCTTGGATGAGATCTTTGTCCAGCTTCACAAGCTATTAGTACTGAGAATGAACCAAACAGGCTTCTCTGTGGAATTTCTGCACTTGTACATTTTGTCTACAATTATCTTCATTAGGCATCCTCATATGAACTTCTTGACTTAATTTATGTTTCTATTAAAATGTTACTTTATTAGAGAATCCTTCCTGAACAATCCTTTAAAAATAACACTTCCTTATCTGATATAACTCATGCTGGAATTTATTTTTAGATATATATTAATCATTTTAATCATTTTTCTATCTTATTCCTCTAGAATCTATAGACAATATGGCCAGAATTTTTTTGTTCACGGCTATATCCTCAGTGCACACAGATATATTGAACCTATAATTACCCAATAATTATTTATTAAATGAGAAAAGTTTGTCTTACTTTTATTTATTTTTTATTTTTTATTGTTGTTCAAGTAAAGTTTTCCATTCCCCCCCAATCCCCTTACCCCAGAATTCCCGCATTCCAGTCTTGAACCTACTCCTTTTGGCTTTGTCCACATGTCCTTTATACCTTTTGTCTCACTTTTAAATATCATCACATAAATATCAGGCAATATGCATAGCATTCATTTAGTTCAAGGCATCTAAACATTTGGCTTAAATACCAAAAACCGGAAGAACATGTGGGGTTAAAAGATAAAACCCTCAGGTTAACATCTTAAGAAAAAATTAACCCGGGCCCTTCATGTGCATGGCAATGATGGCAATCAAAATATCAGACAAAAGTAATTCTTCAAATATTTAAAAATAAAAGAAGATAACGAGACATTAGATCCATTTCAAAATATCCAAGAATTTTATTTTTTACTTCTTATTTATACTTATATTTCATTAAATATAACTATTCAAGAGCAAACATATTCAAATTTACTCCTTACACCAAATGATGGTGAGGACGTGGAGAAACAAGAACACGCACTGGTTGCTGGTGGGGATGCAAAATAGTACAGCCATATAGGAAAACATTTGGTGGTTTCTTACATAACTAAACACACTTTTTGCAGAAGATCAAACAATCACATGCCTCAGTATTTGCTAAAATGTGCTGAACTCTTATATCTACGCACACAAAAATTCACAAGAAGGTTTGTAGCAGCTGTGTTTGTAATTGCCAAAATATAGCAACAACTAACATGTCCTTCAGGAAGTGAACAGATAAATAAACTGTGATAAGAAACACAATGAAGTATTATTGAGCATGAAAAGAAAGGAGCATTCAAGCCACAGAAGGACGTGGAGGCACGCCGAAAACCATTACAATATTCACATCATATTGCTAGGTGAAAAAAACCAATTGGAAGAAGCTAACTATATGTGATTCCAGTTACATGGCATCCTAGAAATGACAAAACCCTGTAGACAGTAAAAAGATCAGTTACTGACAAGGATTTGGAGAAATAAAGTAGAAATTAATGAGGAGAATAGGGAAAATTTAGACAGTGACACTATTATGCACCATGATATGCAACAGTAGATATGTGGTATTATATATTTATCAAAACCCAAGAATGAACAACATACAGTATGAAACCTAAACTATGGACTTGATTTTATAGTAAAGCACTGATATTAGCTCATCCATTATAAAAATGTATATTGATTCAAGATATCAAAATAAGTACAGTGAGGAGTATGTGGGTACTGGTTTTCTCATTTTTTCTCTTAATCTAAAACTTCTATAAAAATAAAATATATTAATTAAAACTTACTATATGGGTGACTCTTTACAGTAATGTAATGATATTAAAAGCAAAATCCCAACTCTGTGTTTTCATCATCACTCAGTGTCAGAAAAACATAAGGTTCACAATTTTCCCTACTGTTCATAATCTAATTCCACAGAGTAAGATTTGGCAATTCTCAAAATAGAGCTTTTCCAAGTTACTATAGAATCATATTTTATTTCTATGCCTTGAATATGTGAGTAAATATTTCAATCAGCCACATAGATTTTTTTTACAACAGGCTGCATTATGTGTAACTGGTCCCATAAAAATAGTAAAAAATGTTAAAGCATGCATATTTATGTTTTTATTAATAACTTAGTTAAATTTTAAATAATTAAAACTTTTTAAATGTGAACATTTCAAAAGACAATATTAAATGGTTGTTTATCTTCTTTGCATGATCACATTCATTCCTAATTTTTTTTAATTCTCACCCAAGGATACTTTTTCATTCTTTGTAGAGAGAAGAGAAAGGACAGAAGAAGGGAGAAAGAGAAACATTGATGCAAAAGAGAAGCATTGACTGAAGGCCTCCTCTGCGCACCCAGACCGGGGATTGAACCCACAACCCAGGTACATGTGCCCTGACTGGGAATTGAACCAGCAGGCCTTGTTTGTGGGATGATGCTCTAGCCAACTGAGGCATAACTCCCAGGGCTAATATTTCTGATTAATTTGTTTGAGTTTCAGGTATCAGGATTCATTTGCATATTGCAATTGTTTACAGATTATGAATAATTTTAAAATTAAAGCTGATAATTATCAGGGCCTTTTTTGTGTTAAAACTATTAGATCAGCTGGTCTTTGACACTCAGTGTATTAGGATTTAATAATACTTTTTATATGAGATTAATAAAGTTTTACCTGCTTCTATTTTAGATAATGCATTAGTAAATTTTTATAGACCAATATTTGTTAAATCATTCAGTGGAGAGGACTGCATTTTAGATTAAAGTTTTCCAAGAAAAGTATAAATATAATGCATGGTCACAATTTTGTTGTATATTCTATTAGGTACACATATTTATGCTATGTTCCACAAATAACTACTAATGACTCTTCACATTAAAATATTCATTTATAAATGAACTATATATTGAACTTATTTCCATGTGAATGAATAAATTGTTTGGATAACCAATATAAGGCTAAGATTCTAGATCTATTATTGATTTGGGCAGGATAAAGAAAGACATAGAGTGTTTGATATATTCCAGAACAGTAGTGTGATTTCAAAAGTATTTATTTTAGCAACAAATTTTCCTGCTAACCAAATAGATTTTGGTGTGTACAAAACAGACACATAAATACACATTGATTACTATAGATTGATCAAGCACAAGAGATTTTGTGCCAAGTGCATTAAGGGAGACAGTGAGGTACTTCAGTGGCTTTTACTGGCAGCTGTTTAATGAGAGGAACAAAGAGATGTACTGGTGCATTGCTATCCCCACTTCAACCACGAGAGCTCCAAGTTCATTGGCTCTGTATTTCACACTATCAAAGAGAGTTGCTTTAAAAAAAAGGCAGTTGCTTTTTGTAGTCAAATGAACAAAACCAACAGGAAAATCCTCTATAAAAAAATGGCATTTTAAGCCATGAATCATTTAATTAGATTAGTACCATATAGAAGTCTCTTCTCCTCTATGTTAGCTTTGTATTTGTCATTTAAAACATAGGTTAAAAAACACAAAAATATTTTTGCTTCTTGTTTTTTTATTCATAAGAAAACCTTCTCAAGTTAGTCTAAAATGTAAACAAACAGAAATATGTCTTCTCTCATTTGCCACAGGGGACTTTAGAATCATTCTATAGATCCAAAATTCAAAGAATAATTCCTTAAAACAGAAATGTAGATCTACTCCTGAAAGGCAAAAGGAACAGAATTGTGCAGAGAGTTCCTACATGATAAATAGTGTTCTCCAAAATATATTGCATTTTCCCCAATGGCCTTAAGAGCAATATCTTATTTGGAAAATAAGATCACCAAAGTTCAGACAAACCATCTCGTAATATGGTAGTCATGTCTGGAGGTCAGACCAGAAGCATGTTGTCCATGGAGGAGGGTGGAATAGAAAGTGTAGGTGGAAACAAACACTACAGGTATAATTCATAATTACCTTAAGAGAACTAAATGGATTTATAAGTGACGTTATACATGTCTATGTTACATCATTTCTCTTAAGATCAGCAGATGATGCTGTCTGTCTTTGTAGCAAGGTGGAGGACGCGGAGATCACGTAGCTCTGAAAGGACTCCTCCTGTATGGGAGAATTTTGTGATTGTACAACATAATAGCAGCTTAGACGATCATACTAATAGGTGTTGAGGAATGTGAACACAGTGAAAGGTTTTTAAAGTAAAAAGATAAGATTTGATATTGCTTTAAAAATGTAAGCATGAGTTCAGGGAATGGAGGCGATGTAAAGAATGATTCTTAGATGATTGCATTTAAAATTAAACAACAATTTCACTAATTTAAAAGTGGGCTATTAAAGAGATACAGATCTGGGAAATGCATTAAATTATTTACATTTTGAGTCAATATATGGAATATAATGTTAAGAAACAGTTGACTATAAAAATATGATTCTTTAAATAGTTTAAGAACTACCAACAAATAGTTGATAAAGGAAGGCATGGATGCAAAAATGATTCCTTAGAGTAGGATTCCTTTTCTTCCTTTCTTTGACATCATCATCAAAACTCTGCCTCAAGAACCTTCAGTATGGGTGGACAAATAAAGGGCAATGAGTTTGCAATAAGAAAAATGGTAAATTTTGAGAAAAAGTCAAGGTCACAGAGCTTGATGATGTCAAACACAACTGAGATGAAAACAGAAAACATCTGGATTTACCAACAAAACAGAGATTATTGGTCAAAAACAAATGGCCACTCTGAGGGAAACCTAGTTATCTCCACAATTTGGGACATATTTGCTAAGAAATTGGATTGAGGATTGTGAGTTATATGTGCATTGTCTCTGATTCAAGTCTGCACTTTCAAGTCTAATCCTTATTCAGATATCTAATCTTTTTCCCAGAGGGAAGCAATGATCTCCTCCTTCAATTTATTTTACTAAATTAAATTCCAAATAGGGATTAAGAAAAAAAGAAAACCTCATAGACACTGACATCTGTATGGTGATTACCAAAGGAAGGGGGAGTGGGGGCAGGTAGGAGAGGGTAAGGAGTAGGAGATAAATGGTGATGGAAGAAGACTGAACTATGGGTGGTGCACGCATGATACAATATATAGATGATGTAATGTAGAATTGTACACTTGAAACCTATTTAATTAACCAATGCAACTGCAACACTTCAATAAAAATATCTTTTTAAAATTTCTAAAAAGGAGAGAATGTAGGTGTTTCTTTCATACCCAGTTATTCTGGAACCTGAACTCTCTTCATCAAGATTAATCATGATTTGATCACCAGATCATCTGCTTCTATTGTTCTTGACTCTAACACCTGTGTTCGCAGTATGACTGGAAAACAAAACTGAAGCTTAAACTCAAAGGCAGTACAATTCCCTTCTACCATTTTACTTGGAATAACGAATGAAATACAAATAACCAAGAATGCTTATCATGTTATCCATTCTTTCATATGTAATTAGACATTCTTCTACGGGAGCAGTGATGAAGGCTTAGATGGTTTTCAGTTTTGACAGTTACTAAATCACCATTGATTCTTTGCTTACATAACCTTATTCTAGCTATTATTTAAAATCATCTTGCTCCATGTATAAACCTATTTTCACACATCCTCTAAATTTTAGTTTTGTGGCTGTAGCTTCAAATGTGTTTCTTTTCTCTTCATAGCAAAATCTACATCTCCTGAGAAACTTTGAAAAAAGGCCTATTAATTAAATAAATATGGCTGCAGAGACTTGTATTCAAGTTCACATGGAATATATTTAATATAGTAACTCCATTCTACATTGTGTACACTTAGCTCTTTGTCTAGAATTCTCAAATTTGGATCATTCTTTTCTGAATGGTACAGGTTCCAATCTCATACCATTTTCTAAAATTTCTTTTGGCTGTCAATTACAACTCCAAAAATCATCCTATTCAACTTTAAAAAATAATTTTAATTTCCTTATAATACCACTCCAGCAACTTAGCAGTTATGTTGATTCTTACTCATGTACATAGTGTGAATTAATTCATCTATGCTTTCAAGGTTGTATTCACAATCTTAGAAGATAGATCCAAAACTAGAGATTTTAAAAATTATGTATGTAATTTATATAAGTAAAATTACAAGGATACATATATACCTTTGGTGCACTGGTCTTAATTTATATTCTGATTATAGTATTGGAAAATGCACTCCCAGAAGCTATTTATAAGATATATTTAAAGCCCTAGGGTGCTAATCCTAGGTCCAAGGTTTATTGCATAGTGAGAATGGACTTAAGAATAGTTGAGTTATGACTTCCCCTTTTGTATAGAAAAAAGTTGTTACTAATAATGTTTTGTATCAATTTTTAAAAGCTAATATTTTTAAAGTTTCCTGAATATTATTTTATCATTGATATTTAGATTTAGGAGTTTACTGGTGAATATAGTTAGGACCCCCACTCAGAATTTTCTGTACAGGGAATATTTCTCTCTGGCATTTTTGGACCAAAATTATCTATTTTGCTTCCTAAATTAATAATATTTATGATTCCTAATTTAACAATATGCATAATTCATATCAAACCTTGCATGTTCAACCATAAAGGGTTCATTATTCCAATTCAAGTTCATGGAAGTACTTAAATTTTTGTTCTCTTTGTGCCTTAAAGGGAAAAGAAATCTCTTTATTCTTCACTTAGTCCCTACCATACCTGTGGGGCTCTGAATAGTTCAGTTTCATTATTACATTGAAAGAATATAACAGCTGAAAAAATAGAGCAGGTTGAGGACCAGGATTACTTGTAGATACATTTTCTTAAAATTAAAAAAAAACCTACATGTATTGTCTGCAAAAGTTGAAACATGAAAGTATATGCCATTTAATGAAATATTCTCAATATTTAACTGACAACCATGAGGTCCAGGAGCATTTACATTTTATTTAAAAATTTTGCATAGTTCAACAAGCAGTGAAATATATGTATGTATATATGTAAAATATATATGTATTATACAAATATATGTGCTTGCACTCCAGCATTAGATTATTCAAATGTTATATATAATTATTAAAGGTTTTTATGCAGATTCTTCTATAAATAATGTTTCATTACTGGAGTTCTAAGGAACAGAAATGGTCATGTGGGCTTCTTTGTAAGATGGAATGTATGATATTACTCTGACAAAGACACCTTGATAGAAAGTAGAACAAAAAAAATTTTAAGAATAAACATTAATTTACAAATAAAATGTTATTTTAAAAACTTTTTATTTGCATTTGCATATTAAGAAAAATGCATACAAGGCAAAAGTATGAATAGATTTTAGTAACTTAGATGTCACCCATTCTTACAAATAATTCAAATATTTTAAAAAGTTATGACTTTCCTAAACAATTCTTTAAACAGCCACACATCTGTTGAGTAGATGAGTTGCTAATATTATTTTGGATAAGGATATTTCCTAGCAAGCTATTCTGCTCTGAATCATTTAATTTTGAGCTAGATGAAATGGATAACACAGCAAGTATCATGTATTGGGTAAAATTTATAACAGCATAACTGTACTCTTGATGAAGTTGTTTTAATTTATTCCTAATGCCAGGGGTGGGGAGAATAACATTATATACTTTTCTGCCATCTTAATTGTCTTCAATTAAGGGAAATTTTTCCTTTTAGAGAAGTGTAGTGGAGTTCTTTGTACTGAGTCTAGACACTGCAAGTTTTAGAGATTTCTGCCAGAAACATTAGCTGTTTCATTCTGAAAAAGCTGGAATGTACACATTTTACCCATTATATAAAACAGACAGTCCCCAAGCTTCCTGAAGGCTGACAATACTTTGTTTCCAAAGGAAAATCAGTTATTTTATTAATATTTTACGAAAATATGTTTGCATCAAACCTACTACCAAAAAAGTGCATTTTTCCCTAAATCCTATTAAAAAATCTTTATGCATCTGTTCTACTTAAATAGCTCACCCAACAATTTTCTTTCAATAATATAGTAGAGTCCATGTGGCAATTAATTAAACATTCTAAAATGTTGATTTTTTTTACCCTCACCCAAAGACATGTTTATTGATTTTAAAGAAAGAGGAAAGGAAGGAGAGAGAGGAAAATATACATTGTTGTGAGAGAGAAACACTGACCCTCATATATGTCCTGACTGCTCCTCAGTCAGGACCTGACTGTAAATTGAACCTGTGGTCTTTTGGTTGATAGGACAATGCTCCAACAAACTGAGCCACACTGGCCAGGACCATAAAGTCAATATTTTAATAAAAGGACGTTTGGTAATGTATAATTTAATTACCCAAATCTCTTTATTCTTATGGTTTATGTCCCTCCAAGAAGTATTCTCCATACAAATATACCATACAAATATGTCTCAGTTTATTAGTCTATATGTTGCTATACCCAAATACCACAGAGTAGATACCTTATAAAAAACTAATGTTATCTCACACTTCCAGAGATTGGGAAGACCAAGATCAAGGTATGGTCCTAGTCTAGTGAGGATGCTGTTCCTGGTTCACACAAAATGCTTTTTGCCATTTCCACACTCGATGGAAGGAACAAGGGGCCTCTAACGAGCAAAGTAATCCTGTTTATGAGGGCTCAATCTTCATGACCTAAGTGCTTTCCATAGACCTCACTTCCTAATGCTACCACATCAGTCATTAAGAGTTTATCATATGAAGTTTGAGAAGACAGAAGGGTTCAAATTATAGCCACATGTAACTTATATGAACATTTCATATAAACCTGATATTAAACCAAGGAGACACTGTTATAATTGCAAAACTTGTGCAATGAATATACCAATGGATAGTTCCATTTACAATGTATTCCACTTACAGCTATTTCTATATTTCTGTTATATCAAAGCATGGATGATATAACTTAAAATGCAATACACATCTATTATATTTATGAAACATATTCATAATTTACATTATTTGTTCTTAGAAACTCTATATCCAGTTTAAGGGAGAAATCCATGTACAAGGCATTTTGCTATTAGTAACCCAACATAGTAAACTTTTTATAAAACCATTTTTCATAAAAATAGTTTCAATGTTATGGGGAATGTTAGAAAAATAATCAGTACAATTTAAAAGCACTCATTTTCTCTATTTAAATGGTGAAAACTTTTGTGCTGGAGGATAATTAAATCTGTTAATTAAATTAAAGAGGAATCAAGAAATTAAATAGTAATTGAAGCATAAAAGTGTTTTAAAAAGATATCAATACATGAAGCATTTTATCTATGAGTTCTAATTTATTGATGACAACTAAGTATTTTAATATGTTCATAAATTTTTCTTTTGAAAATGTTTTTGATAAAATAATACCTATGAAATTTTTGAATTAAGAACTAGAAGTGTTCAGACCATAAAGTGTTATATTTCCTCTAAATAAAGTTAAATTCTAATACTTTAAAAATTATATTGTAATGCATTGGTTTGTAAAAAAATCAGGAAAAGTAAAATTTTTTTAGCAAACAATATAATTCTAAACAGCACCTATACGCCAATTTAGTCTAAAATTACTGTATTACTATTTGCATACCCTTTTAAAGTAATTTTATGGACTAATTTATGATTATCAATTAATGATCTTGTTATGTTTCTCTAATGAGAATAAGAGTTCTTACTAAAACTTAAAACATATTTATTTCAAAGAAGGTAAAGTAGAACTAATATACGTGATCACAGATCTAGATTCAACATTTACCAAAACAAGCAAAGAATACAGTGACACATGCAACACTTGACTCCATTATGCATATATATCTATATGTAATGTAATATATATTATATATAGATATACATGTCTATATTATATCTACCAATAGATAGATAGAGGATAGATACTTGTTGTTATTTTTAGGGAGAGAGAAAGAGATAGAGAGAAACATAAATGTGAAAGAGAAACGTGGATTATTTGTCTCATACTTGTGCCCCTAGTTAGTACTGAATACACAACCTAGCTATGTGCCCTGACTAGGATTCAAACTGTTGAACTTGCTTTGTAGTACGATGACCAACAAATGGAGCTATGCCAGTGGGGGCTCAATAATATATATATATATATATATATATATATATATATATTATATATATATATTTAAATTTATTTATTAATCTTTAGAAGGGAAGGGAAGGAGAGAAGGAGAGAAATATCAATGTATGGTTGCTTTTGGTGCATCCCCTGCTGGAAACTGGTCCCTGCTGGGAACTGGCCTGCAACCCAGGCATGTGTCCTGACGGGGAATCGAACTGCGATCTTCTGGTTCACAGGCCCACGCTCAATCCACTGAGCTACACCAGCCAGGGCTTCAATAATATACTTTTTGAATAGACCAAATGAGGTCTGAATGTGTATTACATGGCAAGTCTACCAGTAACAATTACTGAGTGTTACTATATACTAGGTTCTCCTTTAAATGCTTTACATACACAGACATATTATCTGTGAACAACACTTGTGAGGTAGTTGCCATCATAATCTCATTTCTATACACTAGGAAACTGGGGCAAGAAGAAACTGAGTAATTGTCAAAAAACACAGTCATTAAATTTTGGAACTGGAATTCAAGTGCAAGAATCTGAACCTGATTATGGGCTTTTCATTGTTATGCTATCTGGCTGGCAAAAATCTTACAATATCACTAGGAAGATCTCAGATTGAAAAACAACTTCATCTCCTTTTCTAGATTGATATGGCTTAAGAGAAATATTTATTCATTATTTCTCCAAAATTCTCCAACAGATATTTTATTTTCTTCTATCAACCTATGCCTTTTCACTTTATATGTTTAAGGAGGTTTACAATTCTTTCTTTATCTCATCTTTCTCCAGAAAACTAACTCCAAAGGACCCAGACACTTTCTTTACCACACGGAAAAAAATAAGCCCTAAAGAACTTTTAATACTTTTTTTAATGTTTCAACTATCATTGATCCAACAGAGTGAGAGCAAGAAGACAAGTGAGAATTTACGTTATCATTGTAATCGTTTGTCACCTTTGAAAATATCTGAAAAAGTGGTTATAGATGTCAGGAAGAGATGTTACTTCTGAAAAGATAAAAATGGTGCCAAGTGTCTTAAGGTTAGATTCACAGCCCAATAAAGATAAAGTTTGTCCACTTCAAATATTTTGAGTTATAGTTTATCACATCTGAGAGAAGGGGATTTGGGACATATATTTAACTAATCCTATTAATATGGCACCTTCTGTGAGTGAGTTTAAGCATTATTCAAAATAATTTTAACTATCAATTTAAGGGTGGAGAGGGTGACTTATTCAAAATTACCTCCAAAGTTGAAATATACTTTCTTCCCATAATATGTTCAATCAAGTCTAATAAATTAAGGTGTGATAAATTAGAAGTAAATTCAAAGAAGGGCAATATTCCACACATTAAACTGCCAAGCAGGACAGGGACAACACAGGGCAGTTGTAGCCATAATTTAAAGGTGATCATTTGGAATGTAGGCCTCCTGAGTGGGAACTGAACATCTATAAGGCAAACAGTAATGATGCAACCCAAAGTTAATTTCAAGGACAGAAAAAACTCCAGTTGCCTTTCGAGTTCTATTTATCTTCCTTCACATACTGGACAAAAAAGACTCTGGATTAATGCATGGAAGGGTAATTAAACTTGACAATGTCTTTTCTTCTTCAGCATCTATACAGTCCTCTATTAAACTAAATCAAAAGGAATAAGAATAATTGGCTTCATTCTGCATCTCACATTCTCATCTCAAAGTTTTTTATTTTGCTTGTGTGATGTGATTAATTATCAGAGAATTATAAGTGTAAATCCAGTTCTACCTACATCCCTAAATACAACCACCTTTCTTCTGAATGAGTTTACAATGACAGGCAGATTTTCCACTTGTTATGTAAGAAATGAGTCGATGTTCCTTCCTCTTAAAACTTTTTCTTTATATTCTAAAGTTTCCCCACCAGCTTAGTTATTCAAAGTAGAAAATTTTAGAATAACCTTTTCTGTTTTCCTTTTCCATCCATCTACGTGACTAAATTTTTGGACTATATTAATGTACTTTAAGTAGAGATAACTTTTTACCATCTGCGCTGTAATTTTTACATTGTCTCTCCAACATCAATGGTTCTTCACATCACTCTATCTCACAGATGAAAAGTTGTCACCCTAAATTAAATTTTTACCATATTTCTGCCTTCCAAAATAATTATGATTTAATGTAGTTATAGACATGTATGTACCAAATTGTTCATAGATATGTGTATTCAGTCATTCTTAGTTTTATTGTGCTTCACAGTTATCATATTTTGATAAGTTGAGAGTTTGTGATAATCTTACATTGAGTAAGTCCATTGACGCCATTTTTACAACAGCATTTCCTTACTTAGTGTCTATGTAACATTTGGTAATTCTTTCAATATTTCAAATATTTTCATAATTATTATATTTATTATGGTGACCTGTGATCAGTGATCATTGATATTACCATGGTAATTGTTTTGGGCTGCCAAAAAGCATTCCACATAAAAGAGCAAACAGTAAGTATGTGTGTTCTGAATGCTCTACCCACTGGACATTCCATTGTCTTTCTCTCTCCTCAGGCTTCCCTGTTTCCTGAGACAGAGCGACCCTAAAACAACAGATGTCATGGGAAAGCATTAATTATAGTAATAAAACACTCATGCTTGCAATATAAACTTTACATATATATATATGAAACATTATGTAATTTTCACAGTTCTCATTATTTAAGGTTATGAGTTAAAGATTTTCAAGAATATACTCTGTATTTTTAGGATTTTGGCAAAGATTAGTTAAATAATTTATCTGGATATTATAGCTAAAAACCTGAAATGGAAAGTTTATAATGCAAAATTGGTAAAAAAAGAGAAGTAGTACCATTAAATATTATTTTAAAGAAAATTTTATTATACTTTGGTGCATCTCAGATTATACTTTGGAACCTTTTTACTCATATTTGCATTATAACATGAAAGACCCAATGAACAATACCTTTCTTTCCCTCCTGATTTCTAAATTAAACATAAAATATTTGAGTCTAAAAATGTAGAAACAAAATGACAGCTTTATTACTGATATAAAGTATATTGGAGAATTTGACTTACATGTGAGAGCCCAATATGCTTGCTAACCATTTTCCGTCTAGTCTAGACCTTGGGTCAGCTCATTGAAGAATAGACGCAATCAGCAATGTGCGAATTCTGTTTTAAGTTTTTGCCTCCGAGAGGCCAAATTTGTCCATGTTCAAAATTTTAACAGATTACTGTCCCTGAATCAAGAAACAAATAAATGCTACCATCCTCATCAGGTAACTTGTACTATTTCCATGGAAGAATAAAGGGATTTAGTCACAAGCCAAAGGCAGGGTTTCACTCTTCAAGAGGGAAAAGTGTCTTGTGATGGCTTTGTAATATGTTAACTGACTAGGTGAAACTATACTTCGCAAAATTCTCTATTGTTTCTGCTAAGGGTGAAACACAAGAGAGACTCTTGGCTGATTTGGAGTGTAAAGAGAAGCCATACGCATCTAATGACTCAGGCGCATTGTTGCTGACCCAATGACTCATCTCTTTGCCTCAAGTCAGTGGCAGACCCTGGGCCTTCTCTACCTTCCCCTAGATACTTCTTTAGTTTTTCCACTACTGAGTCAAGTGCATGTTTAGGTTGTGATAAAAGACCTTGGTTTGCAAGATAGAGTAGTCAGCAAAGTCAGAAACAAACAAAAAACAGTCGAGGCATGTTTCATTCACACTTTCATATGGATGGCATACATCTTGTCGCTGATCTACTCCACTTTATATTTTTATTCTCTTTTTGATCACTGCTCTGTAGATTGGAAGACCCAAAAACAAATTCAGAGACAAGAGCCTACCAGAGGTAGTTTAACAAGACCCCATATTCTCTAGGCAGAATTACTGTAAGAATTTTTCTTTGCAAACATTTCCAGATCTCTGTTCTTTCAACTCTATAGATTAAACTTTGCATTGATGTTTGAGCCAGAGTATGGCTATGATCCCCGTGTAGGGAATGATACTTATCATTCTCCTTCCTTATGATTATGTTCACACTTTATGAACTGCCTTTATGACTGTTCATAGGACTGTTCTGGAGTAGTAAAATGTTTGACTCCATGGATCAAAACAATGAAAGAGGTTACATGCTATAAGGACAGGCTGAACTCAAACTCCAAAGTTCACTCCCTATCTTATTTAGCTAGCCCAAAATATGTATTTTTATTTTCCAAATACCCAATCACATGTTCCATGTATAATAAAGTCAAATATAATCATAGATACTCCAATAATTGCATGCTAAAAACATGCCAAAAATATAATGCCAGAAACATAGAGAGGCCAGATATTTGTTTAAAATATTCCATTATCAAATTCCAATAGAAAATTAACGTTCTTTAATGAAATCCCCTTGAAGTTCAAATTTGAAATAGTGAAGGAGTTACAGACAAGAACAAAATATTTTTTGCAAGTTTAAATTACAAAAGGATTAAAATTAACCTCAGCCCCCTAATATTGCTCATTCTTAAGCTGAGAACTTTTCTCCTCCAAGGTGGAATGAAATTTTTTTAGCATTGCTTTCACATCTTTCAGGACTTCAGGAGGTGATTAGGTTAATGACATGCCTCCAATATGTCTCACTTTAAATTTGTAGTAAAGCATATTAAAAAACACAATAGTGACCCACAACTACTATTCTTAGTGAGCAAGTTAAAGCCTAGTCTTCTAGAAGTTACCCCAGGTTAATTTATTTTTCTATCATATAATGTTGACTATTGCCCAAGAGGGATGCAAAGATTTAGTGCTTTCTGAGGGCAGGAAGGACAGTGGTGAGCTCAGGTTTATACTCCACAGAATGGCAGTCACACCTGGTGTTGTCCACACTTAGTGTCCCAGAAAAAAGTAATTTTAATTGGGAAAAGTAATCCAACATACATTAATTTAGGCTCTATTTATTGATTGCATCTTAGAGAAACACTTCTCTGTAGAATGTATTTCTTCTCAAAGAATGGAATTTGAAACATTGTTACACTATTTCAAAACACCATCATTTACAACACCAGTCACCAGGTCTTTACTGAGGTTTCTTTCTTTCCTATCTTTTCCTAACCTATTCATCTCCATTTACATTATGCACTTTTCACTAACAGAAAGGGAAAAACTAGAGAATGTCTTCTTTCTCCCATTTGGCAAATATTTGTCCATGGGTTACTTACTTCCTGGATCAAAGGCCAGTTGGAGGCAAAGGGCCAGAAGCACTTGCACGAAATCAGTCCTTATCAGTTATGCTCAGTGAGGGCAGTTGAATCCCATAAGCAGTTATTTACTACCTTGCTACCACAGGATACATTAGGAAGAAAAAATATGTATATCTATCTATCTATATCTATCTATCATCTGTCTATTTATCTATCAGCTGTCTCTCTGGATATAGATATATAGATAGATGTATCTATTAAGGTATATATAAAATTATATATATACATATATTATATAAATAGATATATCCATTGACATATATATATAAATTACATAACTTCAATAACTAGTTATCCTGCCTCCTGAATGCAAAAATGAAATAATACAAATACTGTTTTCATCTGAGATACAAAATTAGAACAGCAAAATATATCTTTTTATAGAAGACACTTCTGATAGTTATGAGTTTTTTACTGTTAATATTTTTGGTCTTCTTCTTTTTCATAGATAAGTCTCTTCAACATTCCATATAATAAGGGCTTGGTGATGATGAACTCCTTTAACTTAACCCCATCTGAGAAGCACTCTATCTGCTATTCCATTCTAAATGATAGCTTTGCTGGATAAAGCAATCTTGGATGTAGGTCCTTGCCTTTCATAACTTCAAATACTTCTTTCCAGCCTTTTCTTGCCCATAAGGTTTCTGTTGAAAAATCAGCTGATAATCTTATGGGCACTCCTTTGTAGGTAACTAACTATCTCCTTTCCTCTTGCTACAGGAAACAGAAAAGCCAAATAACTTATATGTACAACCCATAGACATGAACTGAGGTGGGGGGAAATGCTGGATGGTGGGAGAGGTACAGAGCAGAGGGGGGAAAAGGGAAGAAAAAAATTGGGAAAACTGTAATAGTATAATCAATAAAATATACTTAAAATAGATAATCCTTTATATTTGAAGAAAGATTAAAATACTTGATTTCACAGTTTATGGAATAAACAAGTTTGAAATCATGTAATTCTTAACTATAGAACTTACATATAGCTATATTTTTTTCTTTATCACAAAACTCAAACAACAAAAGTGTTTTTCATTTCTCTAACATCACACATGAAGAAATAGAGTCTTGATTTGGTTAAGTTATACAAGGTCACATAGCCAGGAATTGATTGCGAATAATCTGCCTCCTGAGTGTGACACTTAAACCAATATGCTACCCAACCTCATGAATAGAAATGCCTTTTTGTGGAGAAAAGATAAAATAAATTCAGATGTTTAGACTCTGGTATGTATTAATAATCATGTATCTATGAATACTCCAGTTATGACATATCTTTGACAGACCCTAGCCTGTTTTTAAAAAGTACTTGTACAATTCTATACATCTGCACTAATTAAGAAAAATCATGTATTTTATTGACATTTTCAAAATGGTACTGTTTTAAAACCTCTTGCAACTTGTTAGTCCAGAAATCAATGATCTATTCGAGTGTTAATGGAGACACTGTTACAAGCTCTTTAGAAACACCAACACTATTGTTAGTAGATAAATTATGCAAGCTTGGCCATGCACATCTGTTGATTTGCTAGATAGCTAATTAAAATGCATTAACGCCCTTAAGCTATTTACAGACACATTTTGTGATTTCACAAAATGTAATTTATCTAGTTTAAAGCATACTTGTTTTGAACGGCCATACAAAAACCACTAAGGACACAGATTTTGCATATTAATGCAATTCTAAAGAAGGCTAATGTGTTACTTTTGATCTCAGTTTTAATGAAATACCTATTTTGACTGGCATGTTAGTGGACAAAAAATAGCAGGACTGATACATTGATTTTAATTATTTACTAGGACTATATATCTATATGGTCCTAGTAAATATATACATACAATTATATTCAACCTGACAAAAGTTTTCATAATAATATTGTGACCTAATACTTATTATGTTTTATTATATAAAGTTATCCAGAAACTATTTATTCAATATGCAATATGAAAAATAGAGACTTTTGTTGAAGAAGATACTAGTCACAAGAAACATCATACATAAGGCAATGACTCTTCAAAGTAGGCACTTGGGGACCTCACATGGTTCTCCCAGCATCATTAGATTCTACAATAAGTTGTTCCTTCTGCTATGATACAAGAAGCTGCAGAACAATGTTTGCCATGACGCATTTTATGCCAAGATCCTATGTCAAAATCTTGGACACAGTAGTTTTTGGAATTCCCAGATCAGCTTCTATTTTGTGCACTGTCATTTTTCGATCTTTGTTGATTGCAGCCTGTACATGTTCAACATTCTCAGGTGTTCTGTTTGATTTAGGGGCCTTCTAGAACATGGATCACTTTCAGCAGATTCTTGGCCATCTTTGAATCGTTTGTGCCACACTTTTATTCGTGCTGCACTCATTGAATCATCCCTGAAAGCTTTCTGAATCATCTGAATAGGTTCCATGGAGAGTAGTTCAAGCTGAACACAAAATCTGATGCAAATTTGTTGCTCTACTTGCTCAGTCATTTTGAATGCTATAGCCACAAAGTGCACATGCTCACTCAACAGCATCTACCACCCCCACTTACTAGTGCAGTGAACTCATCACTGTTCACACAAGCATACCCAGTCCACTCTCCTTGGCTGCCAGGTTACATTGATGTCCCACCAACCATTCTCATTATATTAACAATGGCTCAACATTTTCTGGACAGACCTGGTCTACTAGGAAATTTTAATTTCTCTTTATATATTTAATTATTGAATACTCAAAACAATTTTTGGAGTATGTATACCATTGTCCTCACTTGGCAGATGAAGCAATACTGGTCCTATATCACATTCTCAGTGGGTGGAAGATTCAACCTGGGCAGCCTGGTTCCAAAGCCCTCACCTATTGTCATTTACTGCCTCTCAGTTTTGCAAATAACATTCAACTTTATTTTCTCAGGAAGCAACAACAAAATGAAATAGATTTGCACCTCCAACATAAAATCTCTAACATTATTTAAGGTTCTATTAAGACTATGCATGTTAATCCTATCCTACTAAGGAGGGTTCTACCATAACCAGAAAAAAAATTATGAGCTCACTTTTTTTGACCTTAGGCTTAAGCATAACCCTCTCTTAATGATAACCTAATCATTTTCTTAATCTAAACCTTAAACTATCTTTAAACCCTAAACATAATAATATTAATTTTAACCTCAAGCCAAATATTAGCTGTAACCCTAAACCTAAAATCCTAATCCTAATGTAACCCAAATCTCACACCAAATCTTACTCTAAGTCTAGACCTATACATAAAATCTCCCCTAACCTAACTTAAATCTTAACCTTCAGTCTAACCCTAGACCAAAACCTGAAACTAATCTTAACCTTAACCCTAAATCTAATTTCAAATCTAATCCTCACACCAACCCTAAAGCTAACCCTAATCTTACCTCCAACCCAAAGACTAACTCTAACCCTAACACAAACACAAATACTATTCCTAACCTCATGCATATCCAACCTTAATACATCACTCTTCTAAGCTGAGGCCCAGCAATGGGATGCTTGGTTAGGATCACAGTCTTGGTCACTTAAAAATCAAGGTTGCTTTCATACATAACCACATTATAGAAGACAAAAAAAGAGTCAGACTGTAGAAATATTAAAGAAAATTTAAAATAAGCAAAGTTAATTCAAACTTTAAAATATCCCATATTTTCCTCATCGCAATGTAATTTTTCTAAAGAGGTTTTTTAAAGTTAAAACAATAAGCCTTAATTTGCTGAGAAAATATCTATATATAGCAGTTTCTAAATTAATTAAGTCAATCATCTTCACTTGGAAGGAAATAACTTACTTCAATATTATTTTTAATTGGAATTTTATATGGCACAATCCACTACTGTCTACTGTTAGGTAATTGAAACCGCTAAATTAGAGTTCTTTAATTCTCCAGGTTTTACTCTTACAAACATAAACACAATTAAATAGAAGAAAGAAATTTCTGTTTTTTTTCTTATTTTTTTAAGAGGTAAAGAAGGGGAGCAAGGTGTATGTTTCCAACTTCAGTCAGATACTACTTCTTTCCCTAATCTTCAAGAAAGGCAATTTGTGCCTATCTGTCTGCCCACATATTTGTAATCACATGTAGAATTGTGGGCCCTGTTCTTATGCTTTAAAAATCTACCTAATGTGTTTTATTCTAGACCGAAGTCCTCAAATCTAAAACCTCAGAGGGAAAAAAAACAGTTTTCATGCATGCACATGTGCATACACACTCACACACACGGAGTTTACTTATGAAGGACTGACAAAAAATACATATGATTTGATTTATAATTAGTTCTTTCCACTATTTGACACAGGGAAACTTGACTGCGCAGCTCTGAGACTCACGTCATGATGGTCCCGAAGAACAGCAAAGAAATGAAATAGTCTAATAATCATATTTTAGCAGAGAATTTGCCTAGAAAAAGATATAGCTAGAAGAATTTATTCATCAGCAGTTGCTAGTGGTTTGAATTCATAATAAGGTACTTGGAAAGAACAAATGGAAAGATTACTAATAAAGAGGAGTGACGAAAAAATATGTGAATAGACTCCCATAAATACACCAATGAATATGTATCTACTTCTTTTGGGGGGTTTTTTGTTTGTTTTTTTTTTGAAGAATGCTCATGGAAGTAGTGGATTTTCAATGATCAGATAGACAAGGTAAACTTTTCTTAACAATGTCTACCAGAATCTTTCCTCAGCCATCCCAGTGATTTCTCAATGAGCTCAAGAAATATGAAGTTTGTGCCTGAGCTCAAACATGCCGGCTTCATCTCATCCAAGGTGATCTTACTACTGTTGATAAGGTTGTACCTTCCAGCAGCCGAGATCAGAGCGAAGGACCTAACATGAAACCATATTCAGAGAGAATGGCCAGACATCTAGAAGCAGACTGATTACATTAGAGATGCATGTTAATGCTGTATTTTCACTAGCAAGTATAATTAATTTACATGTGATTTGCCTTTTTTGCCAGTAATTATTCTGCCTGCACAACCGTCTATGGAATTACTAAATGCCACATTCACCATCCATATATCTCAAACAGAATTATTTGTGGCTGTGTAGTAAGTTTTACAACAAAATGTGGAAAGAAAAATTATACCCGTGAGATTCACTGAATATATATACATAAACATGTATGTGTGTATATATATATATATATATAATTTGTTTCACCAAGAAATAATTAGCCAAATTGATCAATAAACTGGCCTAATGAAAATTCAGTTGTAGCACTGGCTGGGGGAAGTTGGTGTTCTATTCAGCAAGAAGTGAAGTGTACTCTGGTATAACCAACCTATGGTTCAATTTCTCCATCAGCCAGTACGCATGGATCAAGGAAACCAGAGATTAAATAGGAAGTGGTCTCTCTCTTTAAATAACTTCTATGTGTATACATGTGCATATATTGTTTTTTGTTACTAAAAACTTGCACTATAAAAAGCTTAATTTTTAAAAGATTGCATTCTCCAGAGCAGAACATCATGTTTCTATCAAACTATAGAAGATGACTTCCACTGCCTAAATTTGTGTATCTTCCTTTAACACAGCAAAGTAAATCTACGGGGTAATTCTATTATCAATAGTAAGTTGTATTGATGAAAATAATGGGGAGGCATATGTTAAGGAACTAATGAATTCTCTGTGGGGTGGTGGCTATTCTTAATATGTCCTGTGGTAAAAGTTAATGGAAAAAAAAGGAAAACAAATTTAGGCAGAATTAATAAGAACTCTGAACCTTCAGAAATCAATGTTTAGATCAACAGGACAGCCATCATTTCTAAGTGAGGTTGTTGCTGAGCTATTAACCCAGAATGAAGTGAGCCTCAGGCAGGTTACTAAATATTGCTTCATGACTGCCCATGAAATGAGAATTTTCTTAGCTATAATTCTATTAACCTTTATTTCTTTTATGTAGATGTTTTAAAATATTAACCAGTAATGTATTTTTCCATCTTCTCATTTTTATTTCATACAATTTGTGATGGTGGTAGTCAATGTTACAATTTACTCTTTAGGTTACAAGCTATCAAAGGGTAGGTTGTGGTAGAAGAGGAAGTGAATGACAGATGAGTCGCTGGCCCTCCCCTCTGAGTAGGTGATAAGCACAGTCATTAACTAGGAGATAATTGTATCCTGTTAGGAGGACATGTGATATGGTTGCAGTGATTTTTGTTTACAGATTAAATTTAGATAGAACAATGTATTTAGATATTGAATTGAAAAACTTATGGATTATCTCAGACTGTTTTGTTATCACCTTGAAATCATTCCTACTCACTTTTGCAATGGCATCTACAGAACAGGAGAACAATTTGGTAATTTCTAGAATCTCTTTTTCATAGGACTCTTGTGTGATATTTGGGATGCACAAGATAGGGAGATTTTTCCCCCCCAAAGGTAGTCCTGGGAAGATGTGTAGGCGTAATCCCAGTGTGAGGTGTACACTGAATTGCAGGCCTTCCTAGGTGAGTTGCCCATATCAGTGCTACAGATACCAGTGATCACCCATCCCGGGCAGTTTTCAATGGTTTCTACAGCCTTCTGATTTCCTGAAAGCAACAGTGGTTTTCTGAGAGCACTGTTTTTTCAACCTTCCAATTTGGTTTATTAAATTATTTGTGGTAAAATTCTCTCTCACTCCCTCTCTCTCATCTATCTATGTATCTGATAAAATGAAATGTTTTAAGTGTACAATCCAGTGGTATTCATTACATTGACAGTCATCTATTCCACATGCGATTAATAGCACTACCTCTAAAATTTTATTACTCTAAATATAAATTTTGTAACTGCAAAGCAATAATTCCTTATTCTCCCTCCCCCTGCCCTTGGTAAACTCTAACTTATTATCCATCTTGAGGATTTTACCTATCTGTATATTTCATGTCTTTCTGTTTAATTAGGTCATTTTTAATCATTATTTTTATAGTTTTAGGTGTACAAGTCTGTCACATTCTTGGTTAAATTTATTTGTATTTTACTCTTTTGGGTAAAATTGAAATTGTAAGTGCTATTACATTGGGATTGTGTTCCTAATTTCCTTTCCATAGTTTCAGTGCTAGTGAAATCACACAGTAGTTGTCCTTTTGTGTCTGGTTTATTTAATTTAGTATAGTGTTTCCAGTGTTCATCCCTGTTGTAGCTTATATCAGAATGTCATTCCTTTTCATTGGTGAATGATATTTCAATGTATGACTATATCACATCTTGTTTATCCATTCACTGTTAATGAACTTTAATTTTTATCTTCAGAATATGATAAATAATGCTGCCATGCATGCTGATACACAGTATTGATTTGAGATTCTGCTTTTATTTTATTTTTATTTTTTTTAGTTTATTTGTTTATTTAAAGATTTTATTTCTTTATCTTTAGAGGGGAAGGGAAGGAGAAAGGGAGAGAAATATCAATGTATGGTTGCCTCTCGTGAGTCCCCTGCTGGGAACTGGCCTGCAACCCAGGCATGTGCCCTGACTGGGAATTGAACCACGATCCTTTGGTTCGCAGGTCTGTACTCAATCCACTGAGCTACGCCAGCCAGGGCGAGATTCTGCTTTTAATTATTTTGGGTATTATGCTTAGGAGTAAATTTGCTGGGTCATGTGGTAATTTTATTTTTAGCTTTCTGAGGAACCACCAGAGTGTTTTTCACAAGGATTGTGCTATTGTACATTCCCCTCTTGTTCACATCTTTATAACTCTTGTTGCTATTTTTTAAAATTACCCAAATTTTTCAGACTGTAAACACAGTCCAGTGCATTTGGTAAGATGCACTGGACTATAAGACTCACCTAGGTTTTAGAGGAGGAAAATAGAAAAAAAATTTGAAGCAAAAAATGTGGTAAAATATTTAATGACATAAATAACATAGGCTACCTCCCCACCCACAGCAAGCCAGGTAAGCTATATTTGGATTCTAAGATGCAACCCCATTTTCCTCTCAAATCTGGGGGAGGAGTGTGTCTTATAGTCTGTAAAATACGGTAGTTTTATAATCATCCCACTGACTGTAAAGTGATGACTCATTGTGATTTTCACTTAATTTCCTTAATGATTAATGATGTTAGGTATCATTTTGTGTGGTTACTGTCCATTTGTTTATCATTTTGGAGAGAGAATAAACTCTTTATTAAGTAATTCAATCATTTTTTAATAAAGTTGTTTGTCTTACTGAGTTGTAGGAGTTCTTTATTAGTAAAGTAATAGTATAGATTAAGTAGTATTAGTATGTTCTAGATAGTGAACCTTAACTAGACATATGATTTGCAAATACTTTCTCATTCTGTAGGTTTTTATTTCCTTGATAGTATTCTTTAAAATCCAAAAGTTTTTTGTTGTTGTTGAAGTTTATTGATCTATCTATCAATTTATTTATCTATTTTCTTTGTGCTTCATACTTTTGGTATCTGAGAAAACATTACTAATACTAAATCATTAAAATTTACCCCTCTATTTCTTCACTGGTGTAGCTCAGTAGATTGAGCACAGGCTGCAAACCAAAGGGCTGCCAGTTCTATTCCCAGAGGGGGCACGTGCCTGGGTTGCAGGACAGGTCCCCAGTAAGGATAGCACAGAGGCAACTGCACATTGTTTCTTTCCCTCTTTCTCTTTCCTTTCCTCGCTTTCTAAAAAAAATAAATAAATGTTAAAAAGAAAAGATTTCTAGTAGTCAAATGGATTTAGCTCTCATATTTGGGCCATTGTTGTATTTTGAGTTAATTTTTGTTTATGGTGTAAAAATCTACTTATATCAGAATCATTTGTTGAAGAGACTACTCTTTATTCTTTGTTTGAGTTTGGAACTCCTATTACAATTCAATTAAATTCATGAGTTTATTTCTGAACTCTTAATTCTATGACATCAATCTATATGTCATTGCCATGATCATTTTTTAATAGCTCTGTAGGATATTTTCAAATCAGGCATTATAAGTCCTTCAACTTTTTCCCCTTTTTCCCAAGATATTTTGTTATTTGTGGCCACTCACAGTTCCATATGAATTTTATTATTAGCTTTTTATTTTTATGAATAAAATTACTAGTCATCAACATTAATAATGTGTTGATTACTTTGGGTACCTGAGATTGTAACAATATTAAGCCTTTCAGTATTTGAACACAGGGTATCTTCACTGTTAGTATACAGAAATACAATTGTGGGAAGAAAATCTCAGATGTTCCACGCAACAATATTTTTACTGACACGTCCCCTAGAGCAAGGGATATAAAGGAAAGAAAAAACAAATGGGATCTCATCAAAATTAAAAGCTTCTGCATGGCTAAGGAAAATAGTATCAAGATAAAAAGAGAAGCAACTGTTTGGGAAAACATATTTGCCAATGATACCTCAGACAAAGGTTTAATCTCCAAAATATATAAAGAACTCACTCGACTCCACTCAAAGAAGACAAGCAACCCGATTAAAAAATGGGCAGAGGACTTGAACAGACATTTCTCCAAGGAGGACATACAGAGGATCCAGAGACACATGAAAAGATGCTCGATATCGCTAGCTATCAGAGAGATGCAAATTAAAACCACAATGAGATACCACTTAACACCAGTCAGAATGGCTATCATAAACAAAGAAACAAACAACAAGTGCTGGAGAGGTTGTGGGGAAAAGGGGACCCTAGTTCACTGTTGGTGGGATTGCAGACTGGTACAACCACTATGGAAAACAGTATGGAATTTTCTAAGAAAACTAAAAATGGACGTGCCTTTTGACCCAGCAATTCCACTCTTAGGAGTATATCCTAAGAATCCTGAAACACCAATCCAAAAGAACCTATGCACCCCAATGTTCATAGCAGCACAATTCACGATAGCCAAGAGTTGGAAGCAACCTAGATGCCCATCGGTCAATGACTGGATCACAAAACTATGGTACATTTACACAATGGAATTCTATGCCGCAGAAAGGAAGAAGGAACTACTACCCTTTGCAACATCACGGATGGAACTGGAAAGCATTATGCTGAGCGAAATAAGCCAGGTGGTGAAAGACAAGTATCATATGATCCCACCATTAACAGGAATCTAAACAAACCAAACAAGCAAGCAAAATATGACCAATGACACTCAAATATGGAACAGGCTGACAGGGTCCAGAGGGGAGAGAGGAGAGAATCATAGGGGAAAAGGGAATGGGCTCACATAAACAAGTATAAAGGACACATGGACACTAACTAAGGGTGGGGGGTGGAAAGGGGAGGGAGGTGGGGAGCATGGGGCGGGGGGCGGGCAGGGTTGGGAATATAAGACAGAAACCTGTACTTGAACAAGAATTAAATAAAAATTATATTTAAAAAAAGAAAAGAAAAGAAATGCAATTGTTTTTTTACTATTGCTCTTTATTTAATTTATTAGTTCTAGAAGCTTCCTTGTGAATTCTTTGTGAAAAAGTCCAATTTGGTTAGGATGTTGATGCTCACACTCACACACAAACACACAAACCCCAAGAGGATATTACAAAACCCCTACAGAATGAGTATTTCTAGGACAATAGGGCATGTCTCTCAAGTCAGTCTGAAAATATCCTGAGAAACAACATTAAGTGACAACTGATCTGCAGCTTTTATGGTGATTAGGCAGGAGGATAAAGAGTTAATGTTGGGATGGATAAGAAGAATCTTATATGGCTTGAATCCTCTGGAGACACTGAAAATGATTTCATGTCTTTCTCATAATCAGCTCAGATTTGGTACAGAATGTTCAAAGAGGGAAATAATGCTTAAAAACAAGCCATTAGATATCAAAAACTAGAGTCACATTCTTTATTGAATTGTTATTCTACAAATAAGAATACTAGAACTAATAAAAATTATTGTTTTGTATGCATAATTACTAAACTTATGAGTAAAAACTCTAAGAATGCCTGGTCTAATTATTAGAAAATAATTGAAATTCACATTTTGCCTATGAAATATACATTAGTCAAATAAATTCAAGAGCAGAAAATACATCAATAATAGCTAAAATCAACAATAGCATTTTTTAAAAATCTACTAAAAAATATTCTGGAAATTTTCTACTGCATCTCAAAAAATATATCATGAGTATGTTATTTTTATCATAACATAACAATAAAAGCTTTCAAATTTTAAAATGCATAGTGCATAATAGAAATAATCAGTAGTAAATTAGAATTACTTTGATGAAATAAAAATGATTAAACAATGAGAGTATTGAAATTTCTTGAAGGAAAAAAGAGGAAGTCAAGGAGGAAGAGGAGAGTGAATGTTACAGGAAGTGCTAAACATGGTCTGAAGTACACTTATGCATTACCTTATTTGATACTTATAATATTCATATGAGAAAATGTTATTATTATTCCCATTTCACAGATGCATAAACATATTCTATTTTAAACAGCTAAGGAGCAGAGCCAAGGTAAGAACATATTTCCTTAGTATTTTTAAAACATTGTATGGAGAAGGATGTGTATCTTCTATTACTGAATGAAAAGAGTCTTTAAATAACTTCATAAAATATAATGGTTATTAAATTAAGCTTCCTGCATATGCATCTATGCATTATAATTAATTATCTATATCAACCTATTTATATTTAGAAATGTAGGTAAGCACAAATTAAAATATGAAGATTATGTACCAAAAGATTACTGGTGTTTATGCTTAGATTTTAGAATTATTTAAACTATTTTATTTAATCTTAAAACTTCAATTTTTATTTTCACTTATCAACATTTACTAATAGTTTGTAATGAAAATATAAATTAATTTTTGCAACAAAAAATAAATAAAAAATTAAAAGTGGACGAGTTAAGAAAAAGATACATAGCACTTGAGTAGTTATTAAACAACATTTTAATTGTTGTATTATTGAGAAATAAGTGTGTACAAATAAAAAACCCTAACTGATATATGTCCATTGTATTCTGAATGAAATAGGCAATTGTAGTTTTATGTTTAATATTTTCTGCATTTTCCAGTAGGCAGAAACCCATTGTGTGAAGAATAATGAAAATGAAAGTAATTACTGATAACTCTTGAATACCTCATTAAATTAAAAATAGAACATTATGGAAAGTGAAGTAAACCAGACAGAGAAAGACAAATACCATACAATTTCACACATATGTGGAATCTAATGAAGAACCTGAACTAAAAAGCAAAGCAGTGATAGACGGATAGATCTTTCTATTAGCAGTTGATAGATAGTGGCTGGGTGGTGATGGAGGGCATGGTTAGGAGTGGAGGTGCCTAGCAAAAAGGAAGAAGGACTCATGGACATGGACATGGGCAATGGTGTGGTGATTGCTGGGGGGGTGGGGAGCATAAGGGGACTAAAATGGTAATGGAAAAATATATTTAGTATTAAATAAAAATATATAACTTTTCAAACAGTAAAAAGACAATCAAAATGCGTATCATTTAATTTGGGGGCAATTTGGAAGGTATTTGAATTGCATGTAATGTGAGCTTAAATATCACTAAAAATGTTGTGAAGATTTATCTTCAATTTTATTTCATTTTAAAATGTAAAAAATGAAATAAAGTAGAAATATTTTAACACTATGATATGAGTACTATGCCTTTAGAAGAACAACTAAAGTACCAGTTATAGACATTTTACTACAGTCTCCTTTTACTGATAAAACAGATCATTACGAATTATTTTTTGTTTTATCTTTGTTAACAGTTTTGATATATATAGTAAGGCTTTGACTTAATTAACCACATCTTCATTTTTTAGGACCTCAGCAGTGTCTGTGTAACAAAAATGATAGAAAAATTTTGATTTGTTATTTCTACATTTATTCCAATTAAAATTCACATGCTTCTTTTTTTTAAAGTGCTTTTTATCACTACTATATCCTCAATAGAACTGTATTCTTTTACTGCACAAGCACAGGCTTTAACAAGTTATCAAAATTTGAAAAAGCCACTCATATCCAATTTTAGTTTAATCAAATATGTCATGAGCATCAGATTAATCATTAACTATTAGAAATGTCAGTACAAAATAATTGTATCAAATTGATTTGGACTTCCCCTGAAATTTTAAGTGCCAATGTACTTAAATTTTGTGATATGCTGCCAAGAGACTTTTATAATAATCCATTATCATTAATGACAGATTAGTTGCATAAATGCTTCAAATCTGTCAAATGTTTTAGGAAAAATATAGAATAAAATCTATAATACATATTATGTTTTTAATGAATTTAAAAATTCTTACCCTACCTATATGTGTTTCCTAAAACACATTTGTACCTCACATCTGTCCTTAGGTAAAAAGAAGTAAAAAACTATAATAGGTATGTCTTTTTACTAGCATTGTTTATTAAGTGAAGAAAAGACAAATATTCAAGGGTAATAGAACTTCTGAGCAGAAAATTAGATCTAAATTTATGCTATTATATTTTTCTATTTTATCTTTCTAAATAAACTCTAAAGTTTTTCCTGGTTAGGTATTTTATTTTCTTTTGGATTCACTTCTAGTGATGAACTGAGTGTCATGGCAGATTAGGAAATGTGCATTGGAGTCATATAGCTAATTCATTTTTATTAGATAATAGAGCAATGAATGCAAGGAGTATTTCTCATTGAATAAAGAAATGATAAATTAAAGAATAATCTTTCTGAGAAGTTTAATTAAATTTTATTTTGTGTATCGTATCAGATTTGTTGTATATTACTTTCTTGGAAATACAAGGTCTTTTTTCCTACTTTATAAAAATATGGATACTCTATATTTCAGTGTAATATTTGTCCAATAAATGTGTCTTAATTATCAACTCTTTTTTGGGGGTGGTGGTTCACAAATTTTCTTCTGCAAGTTCACTATTTTGTGGTGTTTCGAGTTATTTTCTCATTGACACAATGGTTTGAATTTCTTCCAAAGGCTTATTTTTCTAAGTAACTGTGTGTGCCATAGACTTACCCACTGAGTGGGACTGAGGTATCGTGTTGCTCCCATTCACTTGTTCTCCAGTCATCAGAACAGGGTTAAAATCCTCACCAGCTCAGTTTCTCAGTATTTTAAAGCATTGCAGGGACTCACATCTAACTGGCTTATTTAATGTGAGAACAGTCAGATTAGGGCTTCAAGTATTGTTGGTTCAACTGATTTTCCTAGCTAAGACACAAACTTTAGTAATAATGAAGACAAAATATACATATGTGTATATATATATATACACATATACATTTATATATATGTGTATATATATATATATACACAAATTTGGAGACATATAGATACACATATATATACATATATACAAACCAAACTGTCATGTTTCTATATAGTCATCTGCTATTCACTGTACATTTTATTTTTTTCTTTTTATTTTGCCTAATTTTACATATTTTTTATTTTAAGTTTTATTAAGCATTTACAATTATATTAGTTTCATGTGTACAGCATAGTGGTTAGCCACTTGTGTAATTTACTAAATGATCTTATTATGTCAGTATCCATCTGATACCATACATAGTTATTAGAATATTATCAACTATATTCCCATGCTGTACTTTACATCCCTATGACAATTTTGTAACTACCAACATATGCATCTCAATCCTTTCATCTTTTTCACCCTCCTTGTCAACTCCCCTCACATCTACCAGCCATCACTCTGCTCTCTGGCAATACAATTATCTTCTTGGTAATATTTTTAAAATTTATTTTACTTTTATATTTCCAAGTAAACATAACTATTAAAATATTTCTTCTTTTTCTAGAATTATCTTTCTAATTATTTACATGCTCAGGATTAGTTAAATTCCAACACTTGAACTTTATCTTATATGATATTTTAATAAAAATGGTTAATAAATAAAATAAAAGTAAAAGTAGAAAATTATTAGTATTAGTGAGCATCTCAACATGTGAATACATACAATTGGGAGTGGAATAATTCCTAGTTGATTGGGATTTTTATTAACTATAAAGTATATGTTCGAAGGGTGAATTAATAACCATTTATAAATAAAAGTGTAATATATTGAATTTTGGGGTTAGAGCTATTTATGCTATGCTGTGTTGTGCTATGCTATATTATTTCATGGTATGATATTGGCATGGAGTGTTATTGGCAAGCATTAACACACACACAGTGATAAACATATCATTATGATTTCCTTTTTTGTCTGTTGTTGGCCTTTTATTTTTATTACATAAGACTGTATATTTTATTAAAAGATAGAACTTCCTAACAAAAGTCATTGAATTATTGCAAGGTATTTCTCTTAAAAAGTTGCTATATTATTTAACTCTGGCATATTAAAAATACACACTTCTTTAAAATATTAAGCACATTTTCTTCTTTGTTCTAATTTAATATGCAACATGGCAATATATGTTAACATCATTTCTGACATTTAAATCTTATTGAAATAAATATCAAATGTCTAAGTTATGGGAAGTTAAATAATATTTACTAGGAAAATGTAGCCAACACCAAATCTGAAATCTTAAAGCAAGTGATACACTTTAGATATTTAACAGTCAGAAGATATGTGAAAGAAAGATCAAATATTACATAAATGTTTATGCACATTTTAGAAATTATCAACATAGATGGGAATAGATATCATGTTCAAAGTTCATTTTAAAATTTCCCCAATAAGTTTAAAACAGAAGGTATCAGTGAATATGCTTATAAAATCACTTAAAATTATCCCAAAATGTTGTAGAAATGTTGCCTCTCTCACCCAACTTCATTGCATGCTTTCCATATCAAATATATTTAGTTTCATAAGTGATCCAATATTATTTCATAAATCAACTACTAAAAAATCACCCAGCCTCAGAGTATGTAAATCTAATATATAGTATGTAATATATAATATATTATAGGTAATATAAAATATATGTACCCCAAGCTGCAAGCCAATATAAAAATAATACTGGTTTGCAGCTTGGATTCTATGTTTCAATTCATATAATGGACTTTTAAAATAAATTCAATGCTTCTCCATGAGGCATTATCTCAAACCTGCTCTTGATGCTCAGTGCATGGTCTACACTCCACTATATTAATGGGTTATTACAGTCTACATTTAACTGTTTTCATACCACACTGACCCTCTGATCATTTCAGTTTCCGTAGTAGAGAATATACACGCCATACAATCTAAGAAATAGAAAACCAGATTAAAATTGTATACATTTCCCCCACTTATTTCTCCTGATCTTACCATTTTATTATCCATAGCTCTTTTATGTAGCCAATAAATTAACTTTATTTTATGTCTTATTACAGCTATGTTACTAGAACACTTTTTATTTCTAATTATTGGGCTTTTGTTATCATTTTGCAATATAGTTCTTGCAGGGTTTTAAAATTCTCAGTTCACTGAAAAATAACAGTTTTGCACTCAGTATTTGTGGTTCTTCCCATGCAATGGTGCATGTGTTGGTTCATTATGAAAGAGAAAACTCACTCTGATATAGGCACCCCACTGACATCTAACTAAGCAGCTCGTACCCAGTGGTGATTCATGCATGAAGAAAGACACTCAGTATTCTCAAATTTTTTTAGAGCATCATGACATTATTTTCCTCTGAGGTGAATTGTCTGATCAGTAGAAAAACACAAATTGTTTTAAAAGATACATTAAAAAGTTGTTTTTAGTTTATCAGTGCTAACATTTTTACTATACCTTTTTACCATAGGTATTTGATATTATTGTTGAATAAATGAATAATTTAATGTCTAATATTGATAAATCATTGAAGATAAGTGGCAAAAATGATTGTCATGTCCATGGAAGTTATTTATTTTATTTACATAAAGTTGACATGCGAAGTTGAAATTCCATATAATCCCAGATGGAAGACTCTAACCAGATTTTGTGGGGACATCCCTATCTCATTTACCTTTTTCCTGACATACTAGTGAATAATAATTGTGGACTGTATGTTGAGGTCTCTTTTGAGTTATTGGGGAATACGAGTTCAATTGCTATATGTTTAAAATATTTGACATTGCTAAAACATGGGACAAGTAGATATAAAATTACATATTTTTAATAGGTACTATTGGTACATCTTCACCTAACTCTAAGCAAAATAATTAAAATAATGAATCCAGTGTAATATTCCTTATGTTATTTGAATTTTAAAAGATTGCCTTAAAGAGAAAAACAAAAGTTATTTCTGATTGCACAGGTATTTCACATATTCTTTAAAATTTATAGCTTTAATGTCTTGAAGTGTGAAGTAACTATAATATGATTGTATTTCTGCATGTAAGCTGTTATGGATTTGCTTTTCTAACTATGCTAGGAGATATGATTTGAAAATTAGTTATTTTATTTTTAATGTAAGATGGTCTACCAGTTTTTTCACCAATATTAGAATCAATAGCAAGAGATACAAACATAAAATACAAAACACCTGAAAAATGAGTTATTTTTCAAATGTGAGAAAAATATTATTTAAGATTTTATTTATTTATTTTTAGAAATGGAGAAGGGGAGGAGAAAGAGAGGGAGAGGAATATCAATGTGTGATTGCCTTTTGTGTGTCCCCAACTGGAGACCTGGGCCGCAACCCAGTGATGTGCAATAACTGGGAATTGAACTAGCGACCCTTTGGTTTGCAGGCCGGTGCTCAATCCACTGAGCCACATCACCCAGGGCAGAGAAAGATTATTTAAAACAAGTGAACAGACAGGTAAATATGGAGATGGTTTAGAATGTTGCCAAATAATAATCACATATAGTTATATAAGTACATTCTGGCCATTGGAAGGACAACCTTGTCCAGTGAGAATATTCACTTTTGTGTTCATTTTCAAGTTTCTGTTAATATTCTTTATTTCTAAATGTCTCCTTTGTTTATTGTTTTTTGAAATGGTTGTGATATTATTAATAGTAAGTTAAATAGTAAGCACATGTTCATTTTATATCTGTATTAGAGTTATGATTTTGCCTTTTTGAAAATTATTTTTAAATGGTATAGATTATCTTTTCATGTGTCTCTGGATCCTCTGTATATCCACCTTGGAGAAATGCCTGTTTAAGTCCTCTGCCCATTTTTTAATCGGGTTGCTTGTCTTCTTTGAGTGGAGTCGAGTGAGTTCTTTGTATATTTTGGAGATTAAACCTTTGTCCGAGGTGTCAGAGAGATGCAAATTAAAACCACAATGAGATACCACTTAACACCAGTCAGAATGGCTATCATAAACAAAGAAACAAACAACAAGTGCTGGAGAGGTTGTGGGGAAAAGGGGACCCTAGTTCACTGTTGGTGGGATTGCAGACTGGTACAACCACTATGGAAAACAATATGGAATTTTCTAAGAAAACTAAAAATTGACGTGCCTTTTGACCCAGCAATTCCACTCTTAGGAGTATATCCTAAGAATCCTGAAACACCAATCCAAAAGAACCTATGCACCCCGATGTTCATAGCAGCACAATTCACGATAGCCAAGAGTTGGAAGCAGCCTAGATGCCCATCGGTAAATGACTGGATCAAAAAACTATGGTACATTTACACAATGGAATTCTATGCTGCAGAAAGGAAGAAGGAACTACTACCCTTTGCAACATCATGGATGGAACTGGAAAGCATTATGCTGAGCAAAATAAGCCAGGCAGTGAAAGACAAATACCATATGATATCACCGTTAACAGGGATCTAAACAAAACAAACAAGCAAGCAAAATATGACCAATGACACTCAATTATGGAACAGGCTGACAGGGTCCAGACGGGAGAGGTGAGAAAATCATAGGGGAAAAGGGGATGGACTCACATGAACAAGTATAAAGGACACATGGACAATAACTAAGGGTGGGGGGTGGAAATGGGAGGGAGGTGTGGAGCATGGGGCGGGGGCGGGCAGGGTTGGAAATATAAGACAGAAAGCTGTACTTGAACAAGAATTAAATTAAAAAAATTATTAAAAAAGATATAAAAATGGTATAGATTAATCATCCAAGAGGAATAAAATGTGTATAAAATAAACAAGACAAGAATTCAAAAGAGACTTTCATTTAATCAATGTTTTAAAGATTTCAACTGCAGAATTTTATTTAACATTATTGATCTTAAAGCCAATTATTGATTAAGCACCCAGGCTGGAGTCTCTGGAACATAAAGCTCTGTACAGTGCAACTGTATTACCATAGATAGTTGTCAGTGGATAATTTAGGAAGCTATAGCTTCACATTCTCCCAGAGACTGGAGATTTACAGAGACAATTCAAATGGCACTAGATAAAATGTAGTCTTACCAGGCAGTAACAAAGTGTTTTAGAAGTTCCATTTAGAAGGGGCTACAAAATATGCCTAAGTTTACAGGGAATTTAGTGAAATGGCCTGAAAGGATCATAATAAATATATTTTAAAATATTTCAATATCTGCAAAATATACCTTGATGAAAAAGTACATAACCAAAATCTAATAGGAAGTTAAATACTTTGCTAGTGAAGGAAGCAATGACAGTGCAGAACATAAAACCAACACAATCTTCACGTATGTGAGACTACTACATAGTAACCCTAAAGTGGGATCTAACAAGAGACTAAAAAATGTGGCTTAGCTGTCTATATATCTCTATCACCTACCACAGCGTGTGAGTCTGACAGGTTCATATACTCAGTAAGTGAAAAGATAATTTTTTTCCTAGGAGGTATATTTTTAAAGCTAAAGACATTTAGAATTAGTTATACAGATAATAAAGTAAAAGAAACTTATAGTTTAATATTTAAGAAGAAAAATAATCTGCACTTTATTAGTTTATAAATAATTTAAAAATTAGGCATATTAGACTAATAACTTAGCTTGTGATGATAATTTAAAAAACATTATTGAGTAATGAATTTAAATTTAATTTTTTCTTATCATAATTACGCACACTACTTGAATATATATGAAATATTAAGTCATATTTATTTTTATGTTTAATTTATTAGATTTACAAAAATTTTTAGTACTTTGGAAGATTTTATTTGTTAGGTGTATATGTGAGTTATTAAAAGAGAATCAAATTCATTAATTTAAAAATGCAAATAAAACTTCAGGAAAAAATAGTTAAATTATAAACAGCAACATTTTTATTGTTAAATTATTTTCATATTTTTGTATAATGAAATCAGATATATAAACTATTAAAAATATAAGATCAAGCTATGTGGGATTTGTAACTTCAATGCACTACCTTTTAAAGTACGAGTTTTAAAACCATCATTATTTAAAAATAATAATGTTCTATGCACAGAAGCCACCATGGAGGGCACTAAGAAGCTGAGGACTGACAACAAATATTATTATAAGTGACATAAAATTCTAAAGATCATAAGTAAAGGTTAACAATTTGATTTTTGTCCATTTTAGCAAAGTTTCAGGAATTTATAATTGTATATGTTATAAACTTTTATTTCCATGGAACTAAACACGCAGTAAAAGTTAGATAATTTGATTACTTGACATCAGAACATGGACAGATCTGGAAAGGGTAACACTAAGTGAAATAAGTCAGATGGTGAAAGACAAATACCATATGATCTCACCTGTAGATGAACCTAGTCAACAAAACAAACAAGCAAGCAAAATACAACCAGAGACATTGAAATAAAGAACAAACTGACAGTAACCAGAAGGGAGGGGGAGGGGATAACAGGTGAAAATCAGGGCAGCTCATCAAGGAAGATGTATAAAGGACCCATGGACAAAGCCAAAGGGGGTGGTGGGTTTGAGTGTAGGAGGCAGGGATTGGTGGGGTGGGGGGGGGCAGTAGGGTGGAAATGGAGGCAGTTGTACTTGAACAGCAATAAAACAAAGAGAAAAATATATCTTAATTTTTCAACTTATTATGTACACATAAATTGAACTCATAATGCTGTATCTGGTTCTCCCATGATAAGTCTCACACAGTCACGGTTTTCACCTGTACAATTATGATACTCTATATGTATTTCAGAGTGGAAATTTTCCTCTCAGCAACAAATCATTACCAAGTTTTATGATAAGAATTTTTATGTTTCTGGACCTTCATGCAGTAGCTAATTATAAGGTTGTTACATTTTTTACATATACTCTAGCATATTTTAAAGAAACTTCTTAAATTAAGACATAGTTATAAATATAGTCTGACATCAGTTGACAAAATAATTTCTCCTGTTTAAGTTGATTGAAATATTTTAAATATCTGAAGATCTTCACATACTTGCAAATTTTTAGTCACAAAATTAAAAAAACATTCTCTGATAGTTATTTGCCTGAACAAAGTAGATGCCAGTATTTACCATTATTAACCTCCAAAAGGGAGTGTTTTCACCCTAATTTTGTAAGGTGATAGGATCTAGAAAATGTTGGAAGGCATATTGGTAAATAATTTTAACAAAGTATGCAAAAATTAAATTTATTCTAACACTATGAAGCAACCATTGTATAACACATATAGTATAAATAAAAAGATTTCAAGGCCTTGGCTGGTGTAGCTCAGTGGATTGAGCGCAGGCCTGCAAACCACACGATTGCGGTTCGATTCCCAGTCAGGGCATATGCCTGGGTTGCAGGCCAGTTCCCAGTTCCCAGTTCCTGGCAGCAGACACATGAGAGGCAACCATACATTGTTATTTCTCTCCTTCTCTCTTTCCCTTCCCCTCTAAAGATAAATAAATAAAATATTAAAAAATATTTCAAGAAAGAGAGTTATATTAGCAAAATGATGGATTCCAAATGCCCAGCCCTTCACAGAAATGTGGAAAATAAGCAAGTGGAGACTGTCAAACCCAACTTTGCTTAAATGCTGGAAAGAGGCCAAACTTGACAACAAACAGGCAAAAGCTGAACAAAGAAAAAGACTGCTTAAAAATGGTAGGAGAACTTTGTACAACAGCATTTTGATGCACTTTTTCTAATTCCTCCCAGCTCGGCAGCATTCGGAAATGGCAGGTTCCATGCGGAACCACCCTTCGGGCTTCTGAAGGGTAAAGAGCAAATCTTGCTCACTGTGAAGGGCTAATTCAAAGTGTTTATCACTGTTTTGCTTAACTTGCAACACTCTAAAGGTGAAAAAAATTGACAAGCATTGCTCCAAAGTACTATAAGGTCAAGCAATAATTGTAGTTGTCTGGCAGAAATTATGGTTGAGGTCTGTCCAGAAATATCCAGCCATGCAGTATGTAAAATAGAGACATTAATTGAAGAGGGTACGAGATACAAGAAACATTGTACACAGGACAATGATGCCCGAGTCCCCTTCAAGTGGGACCGTAGGACTTCCCACAGTTCTCTCATTTGCCATCAGCTGCCCTGTTGTATTTTCCTGAATCTCACTGGCTGAAATGTCTTTCCTTTCAAAAGTGGTTATAGTTTTGGGAAAAGCCAGAAGTCATAGGGTGCCAAATCCAGGCTGTCATGGGGCTGAGTCCCCTGGGTGATTTGATGTTTTGCAAAAAAACTGCACAAGCCATGATGCATGAGTGAGCACATGGTTGTGATGAAGTTACCAATCACCAGTTGCCAGTAGCTTAGCCTTTTAAATCATTCAAATAGTTACCTTTGAAGAATATTCAAGTTTTGCACAAATCTCATGCAAAAAAAGTCTTATGCAGGTGTGTTGCTGTACTCAGTAATTTTGAATATGACAGCCACACAGTCAGTCCACATGCTCACTCATCTACCTCCCCCATCGATAGTACAGTGAAGTTGTTATTGTTCACACGTGTGCATTCCAGTCCACTCTCCTTGGCTATTAGGTTACATCTGTGTCATGCAAACCATTCTCATTATATTAAGAGTGGCTGGACTTTTTCCAGACAGACCTTTCTACTTACTAGTTTTTAGAACAATTTAGTAAGAAAAAGGCATGAATTGTGTCCACGTTGAAAAGGACTAATTAAACTACTTTATGTAGTCATTAAGAAATCCAAACCAAAAGTGCAAACTCGCTAAAATTGTTATACTGTATCAAACGCCCTGAAATGGTTATAAGGAATAAAATGATAAATAAGTTATGGTGATGAGGGTGTAGAGAAATGGGTACGCATACATCCTGGTGGGAAGGCAAAAATGGTTTAGCCACTTTATAAAATAGTTTGTCTGCTCCTCATATAGTTAAACATTGAAGTAACATAGGATCTAATTCTAATTTTAGGCACTTTACTCCACAGAATTGAAATTCAACATGTACAAGTATTAATAAATGTCTATGCATGTTTCTAGCAGCACAATTAACAATAGTGACAAAGCCCATCAATGATTAAATGGATAAACAAATCATGGTAAGTGCATACAACTGAATATTACTCAGAGGTGAAAATGAATGAAATGTCAGTACATTGCTACAGCGTGGATGAACCTCCAAAACAGGCTAAGTGATGAAGACACTCACAAAAGACCACATTACTCAATTTATATCAAATATCCAGAGTAGATAAATTCATAGAGACAGGATACAGATTGATGGTGATCAGAGGATGGAGAGAGGGAAGTACTACTTAATAGTTAAGGCGTTTTGCTTTGGAGTGATGGAACTATTTTGAAACTAGGTACAGGTGGTGGTTACACACCATTGTAACCATACCAAATGTCAATGGCCTGCTCACTTTCTGAAATGGTTAATGTTATGTTATGTGAATCTCACCTTCACAAATTATTTTTAAACATTTGTATAAATTTGTCTATTATTAATCATGAATCCTTCAATGTAACTCTTCAGAAATTACATCCCTAAGAATAAGTTCCAAGTAGAGACATAGATGTCATCTCTTATACAATGCCAAATTTCTTTTTAACTCAATTTGCGGGTTACCTTGAATTCACCAGCCTTTACTCATATTGAAATGTTTGTTGGATAAAAAGACAGTGGGGACCAAAGACACTGAAATTCAGAACAGCCTGACAGGGACCAGAAGGGAGAGGGGAGAGAATTTCAGGGGGAAAGGGGAAGGATTCACAGAAACTAATATAAAGGACACATGGAGAACAACTAAGGGGAGTGGAAAAGGGAGGGAGGTGGGGAGCACGGGGGGTGGGCTGGGATGGGAGTGGGGGACGAAAAACTGTACTTGAACAATAATTAAATAAAAAAGACAGTGGGGAAAATATATATGTATGTATATATATATAAAGAGGAAACAGATCAAAATAATAAGAACCAACATATTTTATAAAGCAACCTGGATAATATTATACTTTTTATAAACAGTAAAGAATGAAGGTCAACCATATTATAAGTGAATCAAAGTATTCTGGCTCATTTTCCTCTTAAAATCAGGTGTACCCTTACAAGTCCATGGCTTATCTGTCTTCAGTTACATTTCTTTTAGCCTCATCACTCACCTTCTTCCTAACTCCTCTTGTTACAATAAGACTTTGTTCAGTGACCGCAATGCTCTACTCTTTTCCCCTAAGGAACTCTTATATCCCTTTAATGGCTCTTGAAAGAACTCTCCCTACCTCTTCATAGACAAAATCCCTCGTAAGCCTATTCTAAACTCTCACTAGTTTTCATTTGACTGAGGTCTTCACCATAATTTCATTTATTAAGGTCATTGATCATACTTATCTTCTTCAGCATTTGACTGTGAGTATCTAAGCATCTGGTGAAGTAACTAGCAAGTATTAAAGACTCAGTAGGGGAAAAACACTGGTCCAACAGGAATAACCATTCTAACCCACATAGAAAATGGGTTCCAGGTTTGCATAATCGTTTCTTTTAGTTTGTTTAAGTATTTAGTTAAGATTTTTTTATTTGAATGCACTCTGTTTAAATTACACTGAAGTGATATAATCTTTTTTATTGTTTATTTCTTTATTTACTCTGTTTTATTTTATGGTGACCAAATGTCCTTTAAATCTCTCTCTCCATAGTGACCTGATAGAGTCTATGAATGTCAAAAACTACACTAGAGGACATTTCTGAAAGGACCATGAAGATGAAAAGAAGAACAGTCCATTTCTGATATTCAAGTCTGATAATAGGAAACCAAGTCATAATAAAAGTGAATTCATTGTTGCTAATAAAACACAAAAATTAGTTTTTAATTTTACTAGTATTTATTCCCATCAGTGAGACACAGCAGTGAATTGATGGAAACTAAGTTCTGCTTCCAATACAACAAATTTGGAAAGAAAATAGGCACCACTAGTGAAGTAAACACTCTAGGAATAGAGACTGAGCTATATTTGCCTCAATAATACTAAGCTTAAACTATTCCTTTAATAATTTGTTATCTTCTATCAACATAAAGTTAACAGTGGCATTGTTAATGATAGTTCTCAGGTAAGTCCCACTGAGATATGATTCATTTTACTTTATTTTACCAGGTGGATCCTGTAATACTTGCAAAGTTTCTACTAATCAACTTTCCCCCAAATAGCTCTAATTCACTACTTAAGACTATAAAAGAACATGGTGGACTTTCCTATTAAATCTGCCTCAAATAAGATCACTAAGACTGGGTATAATAACTGTCTGGTAATTTTCCTTTATGAAAGTTTAAAAGAAAAAAACATATACCCCTTCTTGAAAATCAAATACAATGATATAATATGATTTCCATACAAACATAAGCAAAATATAAGAAAAAAGATATACATTTCAGCCCTTTCTGGTGTGGCTCAGTGGATTGAGCGAGGGCCTGCGAACCACACGATCGCGGTTCGAATCCCAGTCAGGGCACACGCCTGGGTTGCAGGCCAGTTCCCAGCAAGGGACTCACGAGAGGCAACCATACATTGATATTTCTCTCCTTCTTTCCTGCCCTTCCCCTCTAAAGATAAATAAATAAAATCTTTAAAAAAAGATATATATTTCACAGGCCATGTGTTGATACAATATAATCAGTGTTATGATGTGTTGTATTGTTTTGAACCTGCAAATTAAAAGCAAGCAGGGGAATACTTTGAATGGTATTTGTATGTCCACAAAGTGAAATTTCTTTCTTATTGCTCCTTTATTTTTTAATTTTTATAAGAATTTATTTGAGCTAAACTGATGGCATTGTTGGCAAGCAAGATCTCATGTGCTACAGAATATGAGTTTTGCAGTTTCTTTTAGGCACTTGAAATTAAAGAATGTGTAGAAGGTTATATGAAAAGTAGAGAAAGTAAGGTGGGTATTGGATTTCAGGATAGTTTACAAGATTATATGCTCTCTTCCGGGTGGTTAAGTTTCTGAGAAGTCTGCAAAAGAAACATTACAAATGTTTGTTAACCTGGAAGCACAGAAACAATGCACAGGGTTTTCTCAGGGAAAAGATAAAACACCTTTTACTAAGGAAGTTAGGCCTGGGTGTGATTACCCACCATGATCTGCCTAGTTAGGAATTTATAATGGCATATGCCCCTGAACTTACTTTTTGGTTAGATTTATTATAGAGCCAGATTTTTATCACAATTTCCCCTTAAATCAGACCAAAGGACGTGTAGATGACCAACTTTTTGATTGGATAGTACAGTCTCACAGTGCTGGGAAAGCCGTTCCAGTCTGCATTCCTACCAACAATGCACCGGGGGTCCCCTTTTCGCCACAACCTCTCCAACATTTGTTGTTTGTTGATTTGGTTATGATGGCCATTCTGACTGGTGTAAAGTGGTATCTCATTGTGGTTTTAATTTGCATCTCTTGATGATTATTGACATTGAGTGTTTTTAAATATGTCTATTGTCCATACCTATATGTCCTCCTTGGAGAACTGTCCATTCAGGTTCTTTGCTCATTTTTTAATTGGATTGTTTCTCTTCCTGATGTCTGTGTTTTTTTTTAAAATTTTCTCTAAAAGTCAGTGGAATAAAAACAGCAAAACAATGGAACATATAGGTGCCATTCTAAATAATATTTTAATTATATATTCATGAGTTTTGACAAGAAACCAAAATTAAATAAATAACATTTATGATTCAGAGAAGCCTAATTTGTAAAGATTATTTAAAGGGAAATCATTTAGAAAAAATTTACAGGAGAAAGCAGAAAAATCAAATGCTTCTAGTTTTTTAAATTTTCCTTAAATTGGAGTTTTTGAGCTTACCATTGGTTATTCTGTTAAGGGCATTTCCTTATCTGGAAAATGAATTCATTGAACTTTATTTATTGTCAGCTGAGATTGTTATTGACAAAATTATTCACAGAGAATTCTTTACTATATAAAAATATAAGCCCTGGCTGGCGTAGCTCAGTGGATTGAGCGCGGGCCTGCGAACCAGATGATTGAGGTTCGATTCCCAGTCAGGGCACATGCCTGGGTTGCAGGCCAGTTCCTTGCAGGCTAACTACCAGCAGGGGATGCACAAAAGGCAACCATACATTGATGTTTCTCTCCCTCTCTCCTGCCCCTCTAAAAATAAATAAATAAATAAAATCTTAAAAAAATATTAAAAAATATGGTTAATTATTTGTTTTTTAATTTTTAAAAGATTTTATTTACTTATTTTAGAGAAGGGGAGGGAGGGAGAAAGAGAGGGAGAGAGAGAAACATCAGCATGTGGTTGCCTCTCATGTGCCCCTTGTTGGGGACCTGGCCTGCAACCCATGTGTGTACCTAACCGGGAATCGAACTGGTGACCCTTTGGTCCACAGACTAGTGCTCAATCCACTGAGCCACACCAGCCAGGACAAAATGTTGTTAATCATTAAAGGAAGTCCAATATATCATGAGGTAAATATGACCTCTTTCAAACCAAAGTATGAGCAAACCAATCTCAAGAAATGTTGAAGAAGTAACTAAGGATTTAAATTGTATTAATATGATGCTAATCACTTAACTATTTGGCTGGAAATGAAATTACATGTATATATTCTTTACCATATTAAAAATGAGTCCCTTTAGTTCTTTGAGCGTATTTGTTATAGCTGCATATTCTGCCATCTGAGTTGCCTACTTACTCCCACACATGCATAATTTTTTCCTGCTGCTTTGCAGGTCTCATGTTGAAAACTGGAAATTTCAGAGATTTTCTCTTATTACACTGTATATTAATTTCCACCCTCCTCTGGATGTCATCATTCTTGTTCACATTGTCTGCCTTATTGATTGTTCAGTGACTTGGGTGGACTATTTCAGTGAAGTCCATTTCTGCAGAAGCAGTCAGCCTCTTCTACTAACATGCAGAGCACAGTCTAACAGTGTCACAATCAACATGGGATGGCATTGTTGTAGCACCTCACTTTTAACCCTTAAGGATTGCCAACTGAACGCTGTTTTTGATCCCTGCTTTTGAAAATGTCCCAAGACATAATTTTTTATGTGGTCACCCAAACAAACTTCACAGGAGCAGGCTCTGAGGCCAGTCTTTGTGCCCTGTGCTAACCTCAGGAGGATTCTTCTTAAGCACTCATTTCTCTGATTCTCTATGTTAACAATGTAGGTCCATCTCCTATACTTTGACTTTTTTTTGTTATTGTGGAGCTACCTACCTTCTCTTAATTACTTACAACCAAAATCTCTATTGCTTTCAAAAGTGTCCTAATATTTTAACTTTGATACTCTCTGTTCCAAATAAAGTCAGTTCACCTAAGGAGAGATCTCTCTGAAGACCAATATCCTCTTGGGATCAAAACATCTGTATCCCAGCTTTGGTGCTGGGGATTGGGTAATGGTCCCACTTCCTTCAAATGATACCATGCATGGCAAGTAGGGTAATGTGCAGAGATGGCAGCCCCTAGTTTTCTCAGCTTGTCTTTCCTGCTGTGGAACATTCACTCTACAAGTAAACCAGGGTAAGGACACCTTGGGACCAAGATTCTCAGGCTTCTGCACTTGGGGCAGGGTTTCCATAGAGGAATGGAGCCACAAACCTCATAGCTGCTCTCACCAGGAATATATCTTCTACAACATTGAGCTGGGGCGGATGATAAATGCTTGCAGCCTCCCTCTCACAGGATACCAGAGCTCTTGACTGGTAGTTAACCATATTCTTGCCTGCAACTGCCAGGAATGCTATTCAATTCTGCTTGCTCTTTTGAATTTAGGAGAATTCGGTCTTGCTGAGCTAGGTGAAGGAGAGCTGTTTGTGCTTCAAGTGACACAGGCTTTTACTGTTCCCATCATGTGGAGAAGAATAAGTTTCCATTTGCTGTTTGTCTTTTGGACAATTTCTAGCATTTAAAATGCCTTAAATACACATTTTTAAATAATTTTTACCAGATATGGTTGTTTTGCAGGGGAAAGTATCCTCAGAGTTCTTCATATTGCTACTCTGGAAGTGTGTGTCCTGTAGTAAATATTCTATTGTGAGAATATATCCCTTATTATTTATTCACTGTTCTGATGATTTATAAGTTTGGGAAATTTTCTCTTTTACTGGCACATATCTCCTTGTGCATACATATAAAAGCATCCCTAAATTATAAGTCTAGAGGTGGATTTCCTCTCATGAATTGCTCATTTTTACTTTATTATTTTTCAGTTTTACTCAAAATTTATTAGCAATGTTATAATTTTCAATTACAGTCTAAAATTAATTCCAACTCATATCACCACTACCAACACATCAGAAAACTTTTCTTGAGAAAGTATGAGCGAGCCTCACATTCGCCTTGGTGTTTGCTCATGAACCATGTGCGATTCCTGCAGAGGAAACGAGGTTGAATGAGCAGCTGGAGACTTACATCAGCCTCATTGATCTAAGGTGACAAAAGTCGGAATTCAGGGCCCCCAAGGCCACTGGGTATCAAGAATCCACGTTATAGAGGAAGGAACAATCAATTCTAAAATTGTTATGCATTCTTCTCCTTGAGAAACTTGCTGAATCCTGAACTATACATTCATAAGAAAAGTGTTTGAGAAACAGGTCAAGTATTTCAGTGTTTTTCAGACCTAGGAAGACAGGTATTGAATTTCAGGGTTCAATGACAAGATGAAGGAATACTGTAAGGGCAAACTAGAAAGACTATTCTCTACAAAATAATATGAATCCTAGCCTAGACTCAATCAAGGTAATCTGTCTGTGTTCAAAGAGCATAAAAAATAAATCATGCTTGGGAGAAGAAACATCACCTAATGCCTCTTAAATTTTAATACTCAATATCCTGCTTTCTCTCAAAAGTTAGCAAGCATTTCAGTAATAAGGGTTAAATGACTAGCAACAAAGAAAAATTACAAAATAGATACAGATTTATAATTTATGCAAAAAGGAACATTAGAATAACTCTGATTAAAATGTTCCAAAAGTAGATAAATAAAAGAGAATTTCACCATAGCACTTAAATTTATTAAAGACAACAAATGAAAATTCTAGAAATAAAAATTTCAAGCATTAGCTCTGAGAGTGTAGTTCAGTGGATTGAGCATGGGCCAAAGGGTTGCCAGTTCAATTCCCAGTCAGGGCACATGCATGGGTTGTAGGCCAGGTCCCCAGTTGGGAGCATGTGAGGGGCAACCACGCATTGATGTTTCTCTCCTTTTCTTTCTCCTTCCCTTCCCCTCTCTCTAAAAAATAAACACATAAAATCTTTTAAAAAAAGAATTTCAAGCATTAAAATAAAAAATTAATGTAGATGTTTCATAGTACATTAAGGCACAAGAACTTACAAAATACACAAGCGAGCAAAGTATGACACATAAAAAGAACATGCAGGTGAACAGTAGTAACAATTCTGAGCACAAAATGCAATGAAAATGCATTAAAAGCAGTTGACAAGGGTGGCTCCCCAGTTTAACTTCAAAGAAGCAAACATAAAAGTAATAATGAATTGCTCACAATGAAGGACGAAACAGTAATATCATGGAAAAATAATTTAAAAGACTGAGAACAACGGTCAATCTGGAATTCTAAATTTAGTAAGAAATTTTCAAAGCAATAAAATCTTTTTGATGATAAAAAATTAAAATATTTTCCAGCCATATTTCACTAGTAATGAGGATAAATACAAACCGACAGATGAAAACAATGAACAAAGTTCTTCAAAAGACAGAAAATGATATGATGGAATCATAAAAATACAGAAGCAAATGAGAAAAGTGACAAATATAGTAAAATGACAAATCTGACAGAAGAGAAAGTTCAGAAATAAATCCACACATTTACATGAAAGTGTAGGAACTGATAGTAGTATCTTTATTTATCTGTCCTGTATCTAATGAATATCTTTATAAAAATCACAATAAATATTCTTCTGTGCCTCATACAAATTTCAGAATTATATATGTAGATATATATCTATTTGTATTGTATAATATAATATATGTTTGTACCTCATACAAAATTCAAGAATATGTATGTGTACATACACACACACATGAAAGGTAAAACAATAAAGTTTCTAGATACCATATGAGAATATCTTCAAAAACTTTGCATTACCTAGAGGTTTTAAACAGTATTACAAAGCACAGAAGAAAAAGAGAAATACCTAAAGGGAACTTAATTAAATTAACTAAATCCAAAGGAAGTGCTAAGAGAAACAAACAAGTCACAGAATCATTTCAATTCTATTCAGTTTCAATTCTTTCAGGACAAAGACTAAAAATTGTACATTGTAAATTGAATTTCTAAGCTATTTTTACTACTTCAGTAGAAATGCATATTTTCATTTTGTACTAAGCTGGCTCCAATATACCTTATATTTCTACCAAATGAAGAAAAGGCCAATGTGATCATTTCTATCCCAGACTTTATCATGGAGAATAAGGCAAATTATGCTTTATTCATTGGTGTCCATGGACTCTGTGATTTTATCTTCAGCTCTAAGTAGTACGGATGTGGTCACTGAACCAAGAAATAACTCATTTTAAACTCGTAACTCATTTATTTTTGTCATGTGCTTCTTCTCTGCAAGACGGAGAATGCCTACCATGGCCCCCCAAACTGGCAGATACCGCCAGAGGAGGAAACTTGGTGAGACATCAGAAGTATGACGATGTGTCAGATAAGAGAGAACATTCCTCTAGGCGAGACAACCATTTTTAATAAAATTGTCTTAAGATCAGAAAAGAGAAGAAATCCAAATCTTACACATATTAAAAAACTGGTAAAATATAACTACATTTTGATTGAAATACCCGTTATGACAGTTACCACTGCAATCACTGGGCTGGGGTACATAAAAAGGAGAGCATAGAAAGTACTCTGGAAAACTAAGCTAAACTGAGGCACACAGCAGGAGGATTTTATATGTCTCTAAGGGAATTCTATGAGCAATTGCCTATCCATAATTTAGATGACTTCCAAAATTGATATGGAGTGTTAAATATCTGTTTGGGCTAAGTGTTTCCAACTTCATATAACTATTTTCATAAAGACATTAACGTCTTGAGGTTTTCAGTTCAGCTGAGAGTAAGGCTAGTGAACCTCAGAGATTCTATGATACACTTACAATTATTTTCTTCTCTTTCAGTACCAAGTTAATGCAGCTAAAAATTAGACCCAGAATTTGATACCGTGGCTGCAGAATTACAATGTATGTGAATTCACATTCTAACCAGGCTCCTTACCTGAAAGTCGTGGCAGAAATTTGGAAGCAGTGCATCCCAGAATATTTGCACGGAGATGGTTTGATAGCAGACAAATCTCAGACCTTTTCACCAACACTTTCTCCCAAGACCGACAAAAATAAAATCTGTAGAAATTTATAGCAACTCACTAACACTCTATTCTTCAGGCATAAGAGCTTGATTTATTCTACAGTTTAGATGGTCCTCAGCTCATGGACCTCTTAGGCTAAAACCAAGGTGCTAGGTAAGTCTATGTTCTTATGTGAGACCTGAAATCTCTTTTACAACTCACTGGGTGCCAGAACATAGCTTCTCGCAACTGTGATTTGGACTTAGCCTGCCTTTTCATGTCATATGATCCTTTCCACAGCTTGGCAGTTTGATTCTTCAAGGGAAACCAGAAAGGATCCCCTGTTGCTGTGAATTTTCGTGACTTTCTGTGTTTCTGACCATAGGTAGAACCTACTGTAAAGGGCTCAGGCCATTAGCTGAGATTCAGCCAACATAATTGCCTTTTGATAGCTTAAAGTCAACTGCTTAGGAAATAAAATGACAGCTTTAAAATCACTTAATGTTTTCCCAGCATCATGACCTAACCATAGAAATATCCCATGGTATTTGCATGTCCCCCCAGCATTCAAGGGGAAAAGACTGTGCAGGTTTACATGAGAATTACAAAGTGATGCACTTTGTCTCTTTCAGAGATACTTCTCTGTTACTAGCCCCATGACCTCAGAGCAGTTTCCTCGCTATCATGTCATTCAAGTAGAATTCACGTACAAGTTAAGAGAATTAATAAATGTTACAATTTCACAAAATCACTGCCAAATTATATCATGTCAAAATAAGTGATGTATTTAAAAAGTCATGTTCTAATTGTAATGGCAGAGAAAAGCTTTAAATATTTGAGAAGCTGAGTGATAACATATGAAACTAAAACATTGACTCGTTGATGAAAACTTTAAATTCCTTACATATTTAGATTTCTCATTACTATGAATGTTTAAGCAATAGTGGTCTATTTAGAAAAGATTATCTTGAGATACATCACAGAACCAGCTGGGTGGGCAGCATTTAAACCCTAAGCCTTGTGAGCAGAGAGTCTCATGCACAAGGAACAAAGCAGGAACAAGGCTGCAAGAATCTAAATATCTCCTGGGCACCTCCAAACTCCCAGGCCCCCCAGAGAGGCAGCAGCAGCAGGAGCACATAATCTACAGCAGTAACTAGAGTAGGAGCTGGAGACACTTTGAGAACAAGTACCAAGGCACGGGTGTTTCAAGAACCACCGGACTAAACGCTCGAGAAATCAGCCAGCTACAGAAACAACTTCCTTGACAGCACCGCACTGTTGGGCGTGGTATGGAGGACAGGTTTCCACTGCCCCGCCTGCCTAGCCTAACAGGAGGATTCATCCTCTCCTGGGTTTCCAGCCATGCCCACGCCTAGGGAGTCTCTGTATAGGGTGCTCAGCAAGAAGGTCCAGCTGCCCAGCCCCCAGCCCCAACCCCCAGTTTCTTTTTAATTATTGATACTTTTGTAATAGGCTCTCTGGGAGCTTATCAGTTTATAAACCTTGTGGTCTAACTGGTAAGGTCAACATGGCACTGTCTAAATACCTTAGGGACATGTATCAAATGAGTTTACAGTGTCAATTGGACCTGCTATTTCAAGCTACATTTTATGTTGATAATGTTTATAGAATGAGAGATCAGACATTAGAAGAAGTTTTATTTCCTAGCCCAACCAGTCCTGGCCCCACTATATTCCCTTTATTTTCTGCTAATTAATCACTCAGCCCTTTTTTTTTCTTTTAGCTCTTTCTTGCAGTCCTGTATTGCTTGCAACTAGTATTAACCAGTGACTAACTCCATATAATATTTTGCTTAAAGATTACCTTGCTAAACTTCAGAAGTTTTAAGATATCTTTTCTAGCTTTCACATTNTTTCCTAGCCCAACCAGTCCTGGCCCCACTATATTCCCTTTATTTTCTGCTAATTAATCACTCAGCCCTTTTTCTTTTCTTTTTTTTTTTTTTTAGCTCTTTCTTGCAGTCCTGTATTGCTTGCAGCTAGTATTAACCAGTGACTAGCTCCATATAATATTTTGCTTAAAGATTACCTTGCTAAACTTCAGAAGTTTTAAGATATCTTTTCTAGCTTTCACATTATTGTAACAGTTTTCAGTAAAATGTTGTAAGATTGTACAACATGGGTTTTCATTTTTCCAGCTATTTTCCCAGCCTTTGCTTGCCACCCAGTTCTAAAGTTTATAGCACATATTTAGGATTTTCTAGGACAACATGCCACATCTAGGTACAACTATCTATATGAATAATCTCTCACTACATAATGAACATCCACAGTGTGTTAAGATAATAGCCATTTATTTAGCCTACAAATTTTCAAGTCAACAATTTCCACTGGGATCAGCGGATATTTTCTCACCTTTTCTGACTTTTTATTTATATTCAGAGGAAGCAGTGGATTATCTTGGAGGTGCTGCTTTTGAGGGCCCGCTAGCCCTCAGTTGGTGCTCACTCTAGCTTGCCAGTTTGGACTTAATTTTATGGTAAGGCAGAGTCCAACAAAGACTGGAAACACACAAGTCTCTTGGAGTTTAAGCTTAGACCAGACGAACAGTCATTTCTGTAATATTCTGTAGGCCATGTCAAGTCACAAAACCAGCTTAGATTTAAGGAGCATGGAAGAACTAACTCTAGATGGGAAGAGATGCAAGTTTACATTATAAAAGGACAGAGACATGAGATTGTCAAGAGAATCAATACATTATCTTGCTATCAACATACCAAACACATTAAAATAGTATTTATCACATCAAAGTTAGTTTAACACAATTCCAACAAAGCAAATAATAGCAAGAATTTAGAACTAAATAATAAAATCAATAAATGGATCTTATGAATATGTTCTCAAAGGCACAGAACATTTACTAAAATTGACTATGCATTATGTTGCACACAAAATTCAAATAATTCCCTATAGAAAAAAAATTCAGATCACATAATTTCACAAGATAATAAATAATAAAGTGCTTTTCTATGCCAAAATAAAAAAAAAATGTTTCATTAAAACTCTTGGTGAAAGAACAAATATAAGGAAAATGTCAGCATTTCTCAAAATAGAAAATAAAAATGTGATAGTTGTATGGTATATATTAAAAAGCAATAAAACAACAAAAACATTTCTTTAAATGGTTATGTCAATAAAAATAAAATAAGTAAAAAATACACTCCCTTAATAAAAAATCTAGAATCGACATCAATCATACAGGAAGAAAGGAAGCAAATGCTCTTTAAAATCAAAATTAATGACAGCAGAACAGAAAACAGTAGAAATAATAAGTGAATAGAGGAATAAAAAATTATAAATAAAATGATGATTCCTTGCAAAAGATCAGAAATTGATAGTCAAAAATAATAAGAACAAAGAGTAAATAAGAACTAATTAAAGTGAGATAAATGTAATTTTAAAAGTACTATGAGACTATTTTTGTCCCTGATCTCAACAGGAAAGCTTTTAGTTTTTGCATGTTAAGTACAAGGTTGGCTGTTGGTTTCTAATATACAGCCTTTATTATGTCTAGATATGTTCCCTCTACTTCCACTTTGTTGAGTGTTTTTATCACAAATGGGGTCTGGATTTTATCAAATGCTTTTTCAGCGTCTATTGATGTGATAATGTCAATTATGTCCTTCATTTTGTTTATCTGATGCGTTACATTTATTGATTTGCAAACATTGTTCCATCCTTGCATCCCTGGGATGAATCCCACTTGTTCATGGTGTGTGATATTTTTAATGTATTATTGGGTCCAGTTTTCCAATATTTTGTTGAAGATTTAAGCGTCTATGTTCATCAGTGATATTGGTCTGCAGTTTTCTTGCTTTGTTGTGACTTTACTTGGTTTTGGAATTAAGATGATATTGGCCTCATAAAACAAGTTTAGGAGTCTTTCCTTTTCTTAAACTTTTTGAGATAGTTTGAGAAAGATAGGGATTAGTTCTTCCTTAAAAATTTGCTAAAATTCACCTGTGAAGCCATACAGTTCAGGGCTTTTGTGTGCCAGGAGTTTTTTGATTGCTGCTTCAATTTCACTAGTTGTTACTGGTCTATTCAGGCTTTCCGCTTCTTCTTGATTCAATTTTGGAAGATTGAGTGTTTCTAGAAATTTGTCTATTTCTCCCAGGTTGTCCAATTTCTTGACATATAGTTGTTTGTAGTAATTTCTTACAATCCTTTTTATTCTGGTATTGAGTGCAACTTCTCCTCTTTCATTTCTAATTTTATCTTTTTGGGTCCTCTTCCTTTTTTTCCTTAATAAGTCTGGTTAAATATTGGTCAATTTTATTTATCTTTTCAAATAACCAGCTCCTGTATCTATTGATCCTTTGAATTTTTCTTTTAGTCTCTTTGTCATTTAATTCTGCTCTGATCTTGATTATTTCCTTCCTTCTACTCTCTCTGGTTTTTGTTTGTTGTTGTCCCTCTTGTTCCTCTTGTTCCTCAAGGTTGTTGCACTACCTTGTGGGAACTGACTGTGAGAGCAGGGAGGGGGATAGGCAGAAGAGGGCAGAGCAGAAAAAAGTGGGAAGACTATAACAGAATCACAATGAAAATGATTTAGAAAACATGCATGTATGCTTAGGAAGCACAATAATAAAATAATTGTAAACCTACTAAATCCATCACGAACTCAGGAACAAAACATTACTCCCGGCTCTTAAAGCTACCTACTTTGCGCTGCTTCTCAGCTCTCCTCCTGCTTCTCTTTATCTAAAAGTAGTTACTAATGTTCCTTTTTAAAATATAATTTATAATGTATATAGGTATCCTTAACCAACGTGTCATTTGTATTTGTTTGGTTTAGCTTTATAAATGTGTTATTATATTATGTGTAATCTCCTAAAACTTACTTTTTTCACTCAACATTATATTTCTAAAATGTGTTTGCAAACAATTGTAGTTCATTCATTTTCAGTTGTATAATCTGTTCTGTGATTTTAGCAAAGTACACTCATTGATTTTTGTCAATGATTCCTTGGGTTATTTCTATGTATTTTACCATTGCAAATGATATAACTTAGAAATATTCTTTAAAATATTATGAGACTATTTTAAATTCTATGTAAAACATTTGCAAAACTAGAAAATTCAGATCGAAACATAGGAAAAATAGTTATAGAATTTGAAGCCAGTAGAGTTTAAAAGGTTGTGCACAATAATTTCATGGGAAGAATATAGAAAATCATCCAAGTACTAACTCAAAAGAAAGCCCTAAGTCCAGATAATTGCAAGGCAATTCTATAAAAACTTCAAAAGCCCGAAAATTATATCTCAAAAACAGACCCAGGGAAGATTAAAAAAATTAAAACATCCAAATTCTCTTCTGAAGCAATTACAACATTCAAATTTAAAACTGATAATGTAACCATAGATAGATAGATAACCATCTCTTTACATATCCATGCAACTAAACCTACATAAAACACTAGTAAACAGAATTTTGAATATCACATTGATTATAAGTCTAGTGTTGCTATATACACACACATATATGTACACACATATACAACAAAGTAACATTTATCTATTCCAGGAGTGTAAAAAATATATATTAAGCATTAAGAAACAATTTAGCATAATCCACTAATTAATGAATCTAAACAGAAAAATGAAATAACCATCAAAATAGACTCTGAAAAGATGTTTAGTAATATTAGACCCAAATACATATCTATACATGCATTTAGAAATTCTGGTAAGTGCTGGAAAGAAGCAGAGTTCCACACTTACCATGTAAAGTGGAGAGCTGAGACACCAACAAAGGCTTTCCTGGGAATGTCTACTTAAATATCTGAATACAAAAGCAGGGATTAGATGTGAGTGCTTAGAGGCCCTGGCTCTCCATGTAGCAAGAATGCCATGTGTGGAGAGCCTGCAAAGGAAACAAGATTCTTGTACCTAGAATGAACTAAAGGAAGGTGAGTATTGTGGTGTGGAGAAAGGGATTGTAGAAGTAGGCTAGGAGTAGATTAGGTAAAATATGCAGCTCTGGCCCTGGCTGGTGTAGCTCAGTGGATTGAGCGCCGGCCTGCAAACCAAACAACCGCAGTTTGATTCCCAGTCAGGGCCCATGCCTAAGTTGCAGGCCAGTTCCCAGCAGGGAACCCACGAGAGGCAACCACACATTGATATTCCTCTCCCTTTCTCCTTCCATTCCCCTCTAAAGATAAATAAATAAAATCTTTAAAATAAAAAAGATATGCAGCTCTGGAAAGATGTAATTCAGTCATGTCTCCCAAAGTTCTCAAAAATGCACTTATTTGACAAAAGCAATGTCTCCTTATGTGTTACCCTAAAAAATTACTAAAGATAAAGCACGTAAGTAAAGTATATTCAATATGGTATTATTTAAGTGGAATGCAAAAGCTACAACAGGAAGTTATTTAATTAAATTATGCTGCATACACAAGTGAAATATTTAAAGTAATAAAATACTTTGGCAGAAACATATTTTATAAGCAAGGATGTTTAGCACGTATTCTTTTTTCCATTTTAAACTTTCATTTTATTTTAATACATCATATGTTATGTATGTTTTAAATTTAATCTTTATAGTATTTTTTCCAATACAATTTAGTCCCCTTACATCCTCCTCTTCCCAGGAATCTTCATACTGTTGTCCATGTCCATGATTCTCTTTTCTTTTGGCTCAATGCCTCCACCCCTCACCTCCTGCTTCACCCGCAGTCATCCTGCTCTCCATCTCTGAGTCTGTCCACATTTCCTTGTCAGTTCAGTTTGTTCATTAGATTCCACATATGAGTGAAATCATATGGTATTTGTCTTTCTTTGACTGGCTTATTTCACTTAGCATAATGTTCTTCAGGTCCATCTATATTGTTGCAAAGAATAAAATGTGTATCTTTTTTTTACAGCTGAGTAATATTCCTTTGTGTAAATGTCCCATAGTTGTTTTATGCACTCATCTACTGATGGACACTTGGGCTGCTTCCGTATCTTGGTGATTGTACATAATTATGCAATGAACACAGGGGTGCTTATGTTCTTTCAAATTAGTGCTTTGGGTTCCGTAGATATATGCCCAGATGTGGGATCTCTGGATCAAAAGGCAGATTCATTTTTAATTTTTGGAGATATCCCCATACTTCATTCAACAGTGGCTGCACCAGTCTGCATTCTCACTAACAGTGCAAAAGGGCTCCTCTTTTTTCACATCCTTACCAGCACTTGTTTTTTGTTGATTTATTGATGATAGCCATTCCAACAGGTGTGAGGTGGTTTTAATTTGCATTTCTCTGGTGTATAAGGGTATTGAGAATCTTTTCATATGTCTATTGGCCATTTGTATAGCCTCTTTGGGGAAGTGTCTATTCAGTCCTTGCCCATTTTTAAATTGGATTGTTTGTTTTCTTAGTGCAGAATTTTGTAAGTTCTTTATACATTTTGGATATTCACACCTCATCAGTGTATGGGCAAATATCATTTCCCATTCTGTGGGATTTGTTTTCATTTTGTTGATGGTTTCCTTTGCTGTGCAAAATCTTTTTAGTTTGATGTAGTCCCATTTGTTTATTTATTGTTTTGTTTACCTTGCCTGGGGAGATATATCCAATAAGATCTTCCTTGAGCAATGTCTGAGATTTTACTGCCTATATTTCCTTCTGGGATGTCTATGACTTCAAATCTAACATTTAAATTATTGATCCATTTTGAATTTAATCTTGTGTGTGGTGTAAGAACATGGTTTGATTTCATTTTCCTGCATGTACTTGTCCCATTTTCCTAAAACCATTTATTAAATAAACTATCTTTAGTTTATTGTATGTGCTTACTTCCTCTATCAAATATTAACTGACCATAGAGACTTGGGTTTATTCCTGGGCTCTCTATCCTGTCCCACTGATCTGTGTCTGTTTTTATGCCAGTACCAGGCTGTTTTTATTACTATGGCCTTGTATTATAGTTTAAAATTATGTATTGTGACTCCTCCAACTTTGTTTTTCTTTCTCAAGATTGCTGTTGCTATTTTGTGGTTCCATATACATTTTTGAAATATTTGTTCTAGTTCTGTGAAACACATCACTGGTATATTGGTTAGAATTGTGTTGAAGGTCTAGATTACTTTGGGTAGTATGGAAATTTTCATGATGTTAATTCCTCCTAACAATGAACATGGTACATGCCTTCATTTCTTTGTGTCTTCCTTAATTTCTTCTTTTATTTTTATTCTTTTTAATTTTATTATTTTTATAGCAATTGTGAATGAGATTGTTTTCTTAATTTCCCTTTCTGTTAGTTCCTTATTGGTATATAAACATGTGATTGATTTCTGGCTATTAAATTTGTATTCTGCTACTTTGCTGAATTCATTATCAGTTCTAGTAGTTTCTTGGTGGGATGCTTGAGATTCTCTATGCACAGTATCATGTCATCTGCAAATAGAGATAGTTTTATCTCTTCCTTTTCTATTTGGATGCCTTTTATTTCTTGTCTGATTGATGTGGCTAGAACTTCCAGGTACTATGTTGTTTAGGGAGGTGAAAGTGGATATCCATGTGTTGTTCCCAATCTTAAGGGGAACACTTGTAGTTTTTGACTGTTCGATATGATGCCTGCAGTGGATTTCTCATATATGGCCTTTACTATGCTTAGATATGACCCCTCTTTTCCCACTTTGCGAAAAGTTTTATCACAAATGGTGCTGTATTTTATCAAAAGCTTTTTCTGCATCTAATGATATGCTCATGTAGTTTTTATCCTTTAGTTTGTTTATGTGGTGAATTACAGTTACTGATTTGTGAATGTTGTACCAACCTTGCATTCTGGGAATAAATCCCAATGATCATGGTGCATGTACTTTCCGATACACTGCTATATTCAGTTTGCTAATACTTTTTGATGACTTTATAGTCCGTGTTCATCAGGAATATTGAATCCTAATTCTCCTTTTTTAGTTTCTTTTTCTGGTTTTGAAATTAGAATAATGCTGGCCTCAAAAAGTGGGTCTGGGAGACTTTAGTCCTGTTGAATTTTATGAGATACTTTGAGAAGAAGCGGTATTAGTTTTTATTTGATTATTTGGTAAAATTTACCTGTGAAGCCAACCAGTCCAGGGCTTTTTGTTGTCGTTGTTGTTTTTGGAAGTTTTTTTAATTACTGTTTCAATTTCACTAGATGTTACTGGCCTATTCAGGCTTTCTGCTTCTTCTGGATTCAGTTTTGGAAGATTGTATGTTTCTAGGAATTAATCCCTTCTGTCCAGGTTGTTTAGTTTGTTGGTATATAATTGTTCACATTATTTTCTTTCTTTTTTTAAGATTTTATTTATTTATCTTAGAGGGGAAGAGAAGGAGAGAGAGAGAGAAATATCAATGTACGGTTGCCTCTCATGTGTCCCCTGCTGGGAACCAGGAACTGGCCTGCAACCCAGGCATGTGCCCTGACTGGGAATCACGCATTATTTTCTTATAATTCTTTTGATATCTTTGGTGTTAGAAAGATATATAAAGAATTATATCTTTCATTTTGATTTTACTTATTTGATTTCTTTCATTTTATTTCTTGATTAATCTGGTTAAAAGTTTGTCAGTTTTGTTTATCTTTTCAAAGAACCAGCTCTTGGATTCACTGATCTTTTGTATCATTATTTTAAACTCTTTCATTTATTTCTTCTCTGATCATTATTATTTCTTTCCTTCTACTCACTTGGGCTTTGTTTATTGTCCTTTTTTAAGTTCCTTTGAGTGTAATGTTAGATTGTGTATTTGAGCTTTTTTCTGTTTTTTTTTTGTTTGTTTGTTCTCTTTTTTTAGATAGGCTTGTAATGATATGAATTTCCCTCCTAAGATTATTTTCCCAGTGTCCCACAGATTTTGGATTGTTGTGTCCTCATTCTCATTTATTTCAATGTATCTTTTGATTTCTTCCTTGATCTTGCTGTTGATCCAGTCACTGTTTAATAACATGTTATTTAGCTTCCACATCTTTGAGTGTTTTCAAATTTCTTCTTGTGATTGATTTCTAGTTTCATAGCATTGTGACCAGAGAAGATGCTTGATAAATCCTAACATGTGGTCTATCATAAAAAACATTCCATGTGCAATTGAAAACTATGTATACTCTGCTGTTTTGGAGTGAAATGCTCTGATGCTGTCAATTAAATCTGTTTGACCTAGTATGTTGTTTAAGTTTGAAGTTTCCTCATTGATTTTTCTGTTTGGAAGATCTATCCATTGAAGTCAATGTGGTGTTAAAGTCCCCAACAATGACTGTATTTCTGTCAATCTGTCCCGTTATGTGCATAGACATTTGCTTTACATATTTAGGTGCTCTTATTGTGGATGTATAAATGTTTACTGGTTTAAAATATTTTTAAAACAGTATGGTAAAAAGAACATTGGATTTGGAGTCAGACTGGGACTGTGTTTACTGGGGTTATAGCCTCTTGTTGGATTGTTCCATTTATTGTTATGCAGTGTCCTTTTTGTCTCATACTGTAGCCTTGGTTTTAAAGTGTATTTTGTCTAATAAAATTACTGCTACCCCAGCTTTTTTTTTCTTTTCATTTTCCATTCCTTTCCTTTTGTGTGTGTGCCTCTTTTGATCTGAGATGGGTCTCTTGGAGAAAGCATATATATGGGTCTTGTTTTCTTATCCATTCAGCTGGCCAGTATCTTTTGGTTGTACCATTTAAGCCATTTACATTTAAGGCGATTACTGATAACTATGCATACAATGTCATTTTTTGTTAGACTGTTTTCCTCTGTTTTATTTTTTCTTGTTTGTTTTTCTTCTTCTCCTCCTCTTCCTCCTTTCTCCTTCTCCTTCTCTTCTTCTTTTTCCAAGCCCTTTAACATTTGTTGCAGTACTGCTTTGGTATTAACAAACTCCTTTAACTTTTTCTTGTCTGGGAAGCCCCTTATTTTTTCTTTGATTTTACATAGTACCCTTGCTGGGTAAAGTAGCCTTGGCTATAAATACTTGCTTTTCATCACCTTGTATATTTCATCCCACTCCCTTCTGGCCTGAAATGTTTCTATTGAGTAGTCAGATGATAGTCTAACTGCTGCTCTCTGGTATATAACTTGTTGCTTTTCTCTTGTGGCTTTTGGCATACTCTCCTTGTCTTTAAGCCTAACATTTTAATTATACTGTGTCTTCATGTAGGCCTCTTTGGGTCTAACTTGTTTGGGACTCTCTGAGATTTCTGGACATGCATGTGGTTTTGTCTTCACCAGATTAGGGAAGTTTTTGGTCGTTAAATAGCTTCTTCATTCCCGTCCTCATTCTCTTCTTCTCCTGGTATTCTCACGATGTGGATGTTGTTGCACTCTATGTCTCCAAAAATATTTCTTAAGCTCTCCTCACTTTTTTAAAATTCTTTTTTTCTTTTGAGTCCTCTACCTGGGTGATGTTTTGTTTTCTTAATCTTGTCTTCAAAATCACTGATTTGGTCCTGGCTGTGTCTCAGAGGATTGAGCACTGACCTGCAAACCACAGGATAACTGCTTAGATTCCCAGTTTAGGGCACATGCCTGGGTTGTGAGCCAGGTCCCCAGTAGGGGGCACGTGAGAGGCAACCACACATTGATGTTTCTCTCCCACTCTTTCTCCTTCCTTTCCCCTGTGTCTAAAAATGAATAAAATAAAGTATTTTTAAAAAATCACTGATTTAATCCATGCTTCATCTAACCTACTATGTATTCCTTCCAGTGTAGTATTTATTTTACATATAGGATTATTAATTTCTGGTTCTTTTTTATGGTTTTCTCTTTTTTCATGCTGTTAAATATCCTTGTAATGATTACTCTAAACTGTTTACCTGATAAACTGCTTGCCTCCATTTCACATAGTTCTTCTGGTGAATTCTCTTGTTCTTTCATTTGGAGTCTGTTTTTCTTTTTCTTTTTTTTTTTTTGTCTTCCTTTTTTGGCTGTTTCTTTTTGTATTTTCCTGCCTGGGTTATTAAACTGATCAGTAATATAGTCTTCAGCTATAATCAGCAGCCCTGCTTAAGCACCACAGGGTGGGGCAGAGTAATTCCTGCAGGCAGGACTATTGCTTCCCCTCAGGCTGATGCCACTTGGAGAGGAGTGCTTTGCCTGAGAAAGATGCCTCTGCAGTATGGGGAATGACTCCACTCAGGGATCCTCGCATCTGTTCCTTGAGCTCTGTCCCCAGAACCACCAGCCCCAGGCTCTCCACAAATGTCTCTAGTCCATTCTGCTATCCTTTGTTGGAACCCAGGGTAAGTAGCTGCGAACAAAATTTTGTGTTGGTCTTTTAAGATGCTCTCCACATCTCCCACTGTCTTTTTCTGGCAGACAGAAACCCTGCTGCTCTTCACAACTGGATATTATCTGGATGTTATCTGGATGTTACCTTTCTGGCTCTGTTGCTGTAGGCTGAGGAGCCCATCTTGGGGTTTAGACCCCACATTTCTTGGGGGAATCCCCTGACTGATGACATATTCCTGCAGACCTTCAGTTGCCTCCTGTGGGACCCAGCCAAACTTCTTGTACCTTCTCTGTACTTTCTACCCATCTCATTATGGTGAATTGGTTTCTTCTATCTGTCCTTGGTTATAAAGTTTCTCTCCAGCTAGTTTTCAGTTGGTTATTCATGATTCTTTCTCTACAATTTAGTTATAATTCCAGATTTGTCTTGGGAGGAGATTAATGTAGCTTCCACTTACTGCTCCATTATCCTAGACCTCCAGATATATAATATTGAAGTCGTAAAATGGCTCTCCAATATTTCCAAAGGTTTCTGATATTATTATTTACTTTTATGATATTCAAAATATGTTTTTGTACTTTAAATTCAAGCACAGCTTTCTCATAAAATCCTATATAATAAAAACACAATTTTACATTTGCTAACTTTGACTAATAATTTTTAGAAAGTGTGAATTTTCTATTTGAGTAGTTTGCATGCTTATTAAGTTAGAGTAACTTTATTCTAAATACCCTTAGAGCATATAAACATTAAATAGGATCTATGTTATTATTTTCAAGTCCCATATATCTTGTTTTATAGTTCTCATGGAACATTTAAAGTTTATGAAAATTGACACAATGTCCTCATTAGAATGCTAATTAGAAATTCATGGCCAATTTCTTAAAATTAAAACAATTTTACAGTAATCAAGTACATTGAAGTTATGTCAGACAATCATAAATTTCATTGTGTTCTTGTTTTAACTTCAGTTTAAAAATTACTGAACTTATAATCCTTGCTAATTACAATTCAGCAATATAAATAAATATTTTCAGTTAAATCTTATTATTTTTCATACTTCTCAATAACTAGTGATAAATAATACATTATCAAATGAAATAACAATTCTTGTAACTCATAATGTAATTACAGGTAAACTATAAATTAATTCATTTTTACTATAAGAATAAATATATGAAGAGGGACCAAAATAGAATTTATTTATTAAAAATTGTGTATTTATTCTTACATGTTTAGACTCTAGTCACCTTCAAAGTACTCTCCATTTGATGCAATATATGTATAGAGAACATTTTTACCTCAGCTCAAAAATTTTTTGAACTTGTCAATTTTGATGCTTTTTAGTGCTTCTGCTGTTTTTTGTTTCATCTCTTCCACATTGGCAAAATGTTTCACTTTGAGTCCTTTTTTTCATCCAGGGAAACAAAAAAAAGTCATTCTCAGGAGGCAAACCCATTGAAAGAGTCTTCAGTTCACTGAAGCTGAATCACATGCTTCTCATAACAAAGCTAGCAGTCATAGGGATACAGATGGGTGCCTAGAACACTCACCTAGCAGGGGAAGCCTGTAGCGCAAGGGCCCCGCCCTCCAGAAGATAACTGTGGTTTTCTGGGTGTTCCCTCCTTTTATACTTACTTGGCTAATTCAGACTAGAAAACTTTTCAACAATTTTCTAGAAAATAACAAATTGAGTTCTAAAAATAATTGTTTTACTACTTTCTCTTCTATTGAAAAAGTTAACTCTTAGAAGAAGAGAGATCTCAATATCTAATAAATTTTATATTTACCTCTGATACTAATAATGATGCTTCATAATCACTTTATCCATTTCTTTCTGACCAAAATCTTCTACATCTGTTAAATCTAACTATAGTGAGTTGTACAACAAGCAACAATAAGCAATATTTTTAACAGGCATCTCATTTTTTAAATGTCCATGGATCCATTTGGATTTCACATAACGGATTTTTAACAAGTTACTTAATTACTTAAAATGCAATAGTTAAGGAAAGTATTATTTATTTTAAAAATCTTTAATTCTTGTGAAATCTTAAAACCAGATTTTTTTATGAGGAACTTTATTAGCCAAAATTTTATGTTGTGACAATGAACAAATACTTATTTTTCCTCATCAATTTTGGGAAAAAATATATAGCATGATAGTTAAGGATTTGGATGCATAAAACTTTCAATATTTAGCCCTGGCTGGTATGGCTCAGTGTATTGAACACTGGCCTGTGAACCAAAGGGTCACCAGTTCAATTCCCAGTCAGGGCACATGCCTAGGTTGTGAGCCAGATCCCCAGTGGGGGGCATGTGAGAGGCAACCATAGATTGATGTTTCTCTCCCTTTCTTTCTCCTTCCCTTTCCCTTTCTCTAAAAATAAAAAAAAAGAAATAAAACATTTTTAAAAACTTTAAATATTTACTATCACCTTATAAAGAATAATGATACAATATTCTTAGAACTCATTTATTCAAATAATGAAAAAGAACAATTGTATTTGTCCAGATTTTAATTATCTAATATATGAACATCCCTTGCAGTAATTGGAAGTTACTGGGTACACGTGAAGGATAACTATTTATTTTATCATCATTTTAGATATTTAATTAACATTTGAGATAACTGAATATCCCTATATCTTAGTGATGTATTTGAAAATTGTATGTATATTAACTTTAAAAGTGTTATAGTTAATTAAGATAAAGGCTTTGAACAGTCATAACTAACATAATTGATAGATAAAACTAAGTAATAACTTAGAAGACACTTAATATATATTATTTTCTCATATTATAGATAAACAAACTGGTTTATAGATAAACAATCTTTCAAGATTAAATGATTTGCCAAATGTTGATAACTGACTAAAACTAAAGTACTGGTACCATAATTAATAACCCTTCTTTCTCTTTATAAACAAGGGCATGGTTCATTTCACAGAAGTTATTTTCTTACTTATAAATAAAATAAAGACAATATGTAAGGTGTAGGTAGAACCTCTGGGTTTCATATGTAAGGTAAGAACCCTTTACTTGGAGTCTCTAAGTGAAATGTATGATATTTGAAGCTCTGATATAAACTATTTCAATAATTAGCCATAGGAAAAAAATCATAAAATGAATGCTTTGACCAACACAGTTTAATTACTTCAATATAATTAACCTGTTGTAAAATAATGATATTTTGAGAAGAAAATGATCATTCAATTTGTTTGTAGAAAAATTACATGGAAATATCCTCCAGGCTCACATAAAGAAACTAAATGCTGGCAAACCTCCTTTGCTATCCTCCGTCAGGTAAATTCTTTGCTGTTAATTGTGGTGACTTTGGCATTAACACAACTGTATAACAATTTGCTAAGAATTTTCATAAATAAGAGTACATTATATACTCTGTGAGAATATAAACCAGAAACTTGACATTTTCATCAGTGTTATGAAATAATGCTATTTTATTAATTTTTAAGTAAATAAAAGTAAATTTAGTCTAAATGAAAGTAAACACAGAATGTTTTAAATATAACTGGTAGTATAGCCTTTTAAATATAGGCACTTGAAAGTTTGTGCACCAAAAAAATCTCATAGAAAATACTTTTCTCTAAATTCTTATTAATACATTTATAATCAAAGGAATATGCAGGAACAAAATTGACATGTAGAAAAAATAGTGTCAAAATAAAAAGCCCAGTATTGCCTTTTAAAGTAACCCTTCTGATCAACTTTTGCCCAGCTCATGCCTCCCCTCCTTCTTTGGCAATACCCATCAGAGGACTACAATATAGTGAGCACGATGAGGATTTATGAGCTATTTAGAAAAACTGCGAGGACTTAATCTGCAAAAGGTGGCATTTTGCCTTATTGTAGACGTGGATATATGAAGAACAAATTGAGGTTTCTGGTAAGCATTTGGAATCTTTAGTCTTGCTGTTGCCAAAATGGAGTTCTTAAGTCTTTATTTGTAAGACTAGGGATGATGAAAATTTAACCTTAGTCAAGGAAAATATTGACAGATCTCTTTTCTGAGGTCCCTGGAGGACACATTTTGGCCTTCCAATAAGAATTATGATGTAATAAAATGTTTTAAATAATTGCTTCCTTGAATAATGTCTGATACAAATGAAAACATATCTTGAAAAGGTTATATGACATTCTACCTGCCACAAAGAAAAGTAGGCATCCCTATTTTAAAATAGCAACTAGCCCCTGATGCAACTTTTCTAAAATTCATACTAAAATATCTATGTAAACACACATATGCATACAAAAAACCAAAAATATCAAAAAACAAAGGAAATGAGAATTGAAGGGAAGCTTATTGCTAAATTTAGTGATTGACTTCCAGTAACTTTAAGACTGATAGAAATTAAAAATGCTTAGTTACTAACAACCAATTAAATCTGCCACTTAAAAAAAGAAAAAAATATACAGGAAACTATTACTTTCTTCTCTAATGCTTATTTACTATTTCATATTTTCCTTTTCTTTTCTTTCATTTTGTGTATGCCACTCACTCAAAATTATTATTTCCTGTTTAAATTAAATTATATTTTACTTTGCTATAATAAGAACACAACACATTTTTAAGTGTAAAATGCATTATTATTGACTATATCCTTGGCTGATATGGCTCATTGTATTGAACACTGGCCTGTGAACCAAAGGGTCACCAGTTCAATTCCCAGTCAGTACACATGCCTGAGTTGCAGGCCAGGTCCCTGGATGGTGGCATGTGAGAGGCAACCACACGTCCACATTTCTCTCCCTCTCTTTCTCCCTCTCTCTGCCTTGCTCTAAAAGTAAATAATAAAATATTTCTAAAAGTGTAATCTTTTTTATTTTAACTTTTATTTAATTCTTGTTCAAGTACAGTTTTCTGTTTTATACTCCCAGCCCTGCCTTCCCCCAGTGCTCCCCACCTCCCTCCCATTTCCATCCCCCACCTTAATTATTGTCCATGTATCCTTTATACTTGTTCATGTGAGTCCTTCCCCTTTTCCCCCTATGATTCTCTCCCCTCTCCCCTCTGGACCCCGTCAGCCTGTTCCATATTTGAGTGTCATTAGTCATATTTTGCTTGCTTGTTTGTTTTGTTGTTTAGATTCCTGTTATCGGTGATATCATATGGTATTTGTTTTTCACGGCCTGGCTTATTTCGCTCAGCATAATGCTTTCCAGTTCCATCCATGATGTTGCAAAGGGTAGTAGTTCCTTCTTCCTTTCTGCAGCATAGAATTCCATTGTGTATATGTACCATAGCTTTTTGATCCATTCATTTACTGACGGGCACCTAGGTTGCTTCCAACTCTTGGCTATTGTAGATTGTGCTGCTATGAACATTGGGGTGCATAGGTTCTTTGGGATTGATGTTTTAGGGTTCTTAGGATACAACCCTAGCAGTGGAATTGCTGGGTCAAAAGGCAAGTCCAATTTTAGTTTTCTGAGAAAATTCCATCTGTTTTCCATAATGGTTGTACCAGTCTGCAATTCCACCAACAGTGGACCAGAGTCCCCTTTTCCCCACACCCTCTCCAACATTTGTTGTTTATTGCTTTGTTTATGATAGCCATTCTCACCCGTGTAAAGTGGTATCTCATTGTGATTTTAATTTGAATCCCTCTGATAGCAAGCGATATTGAGCATCTCTTCATGTCTCTCTGGATCCTCTGTATGTCCTCCTTGCTGAACTGTCTGTTCAAGTCCTTTCCCCATTTTTTAATTGGGTTAGTTGTCTTCTTAGAGTGAAGTCGTGTGAGTTCTTTGTATATTTTGGAGATTAAACCCTTATCTGAGGTATCATTTGTAAATATGTTTTCCCATGCAGTTGGTTGTCTTTTTATTTTAATGCTGTTTTCTTTAGCTGCACAGAAGCTTTTTGTTTTGATGAAATCCCATTTGTTTATTCTTTCCTTTATATTCCTTGCTCTAGGGGACATATCAGTAAAAATGTTGCTGCGTGAAATATCTGAGATTTTCCTTCCAATGTTCTCCTCTAGGACTTTAATGATGTCATGGCTTATATTTAAGTCTTTTATCCACCTTGAATTTATTTTGATGTATGATGTAAATTGGTGCTCGAGTTTCATTTTTTTGCATGTAGCTGTCCAGTTCTCCCAACACCATTTGTTGAAAAGGCTGTCTTTACCCCATTTTATGTTATTGCCCCCTTTGTCAAATATTAATTGACTGTAGAGAGTTGGGTTTATTTCTGGGTTCTCTATTCTGTTCCATTGGTCTATGTACCTGTTTTTATGCCAGTACCAGGCTGTTTTGATTACAGTGGCCTTGTAATACAGTTTGATATCAAGTATTGTGATCCCTCCTACTTTGTTCTTCTCAAAATTGCAGCTGCTATTCGGGGTCTCTTATGGTTCCATATAAATTTTTGAAGTGTTTGTTCTATGTCTGTGAAATATGTCATTGGTACTATAGGTATTGCATTGAATCTGTAAATTGCTTTGGGTAGTATGGACATTTTGATGATGTTAATTCTTCCAATCCATGAACACGGCATATGTCTCCATGTGTTTGTGTCTTCCTTGATTTCTTTCTTCAGTGTTGTGTAAAAATCAAATATTCTTACTTAGAAAAATCATAAATATTGACTCTCCCTCATAACATATTCAAAAATTAACTTAAAAAATGAAAGCTATAACCATGATGAATCTAAAACAAAAATGAAGACAGGACATGTTTGCCACCCTGAGGAAGACAAAGATATTTTTTAGATAGGACCAAACAGCATTAATTTTAAAGAAAAACTAGATAAAACTAGCATCTGGATCAAAATAAACAGCATCTATACAACTAATGTTATTTCACACATGATGCTTTTTGTTTAACACACACCAAAGGCCTAGATATTATTCTGATTTTGTTACAGAACAGACCCATGGTGAGGGACAAGATACTGCTACTGAATGGACCCTCCCTCTCCCAGGGTCCCTCTGCACTAGGTTTGCCTCCCTTGTCACCCTTAGGAATTGGAGCTATGGCTCTCAATGCCAGAGCTTGGTGAAAAGGAAGGGAACTATTTATTCAAAAATTATACAGATTTAGAGTAATAGCAGAATGTTGCCATTAAATATTCAGAGTCCCTTGAAACTCCCACAGACACACAGAGTCCTTCCTTCACCCCTGGCTGGTCAGGCCAGTCGGGGTACTGTATCTCAGCAAAAAAAAAGAAGTCCATGTCTTGGTTAGCTCCCAGTTCTTCCCAGCAATTCGTGCTCTGCTGGCAGGTGCCCCATGGTTCCCCAAACCATCAGCTGTGTCACAAGGATCTCCAGTTCTTAATCCAAAACCATGTGGTGCCTTCTCATGGCCCACCAGTTAGAGAGTTTTCACCCCTATCCTTCCCTGCAAGGTCTCCCATTGTCCCCATCCCAAGTCTTGCATTGTCTCACCTGCATTCTTCTGAACTGCTAAGAGAGAGCTCTGCATGGCTACTACATCTTACTTTCCTGCTTCCTAAGCTGCATGGGCACAGGAGCCCCTTTCTCTGACCCCCAAACCACGTGGATAGACCCCACATGACTGCCACACCTGGATCTGAATCCCCACATGAATCTCCCTGTGCAACCCATTTCCAACTCCACCCACAATTGGCTGCACTGGCTAACATTCCCATATTTTTCCAGACTTTCTGGGCTGCCGTAGTTAGTCTGGGCAGGCATGGCCCTGTGGCATGGAGTGAACCATCTCCAAACTCTCACACAGGCACTTTAACCAGGGGCAGTTGTCTCCCAGTAACAGCATGGGTTAAAGTCACCCCTTTCTCCCAGGCTCAAAACATTGCCACAGCTACTTAACATGAAGCTACACAGCTGTTATAGATATGTAAAATAACCATCTTTGCATATCAGGTATGAAGCTGTCCAACAGTTGATATGCAAAATAACCCCCAATATCCCTGCACCATTTGTCCCATTCCCCAGTCCAGATTTGTGGGGTGGGGATATCCTGTATTTTTATATTTCCTGGACACCCCAAGTTCTGGACCCTGTTACAAATTCCTCCCTCAGGGGGGTCTTGGTTGTACCCTTTTCTTTCCACCAGAGATTAGTTTTATGTGTTCTTGAAATTCTCATAAGTGAAACAATAAAGTATATATTCTATTGCATCTGGCTCCTTTCACTCAATATAATATTTTCAAAATTAGTTCATACTTTAGTTTGTGTTTCAGAACTTCCTTCATTTTTATCACTGCATAGCCTTTCATTTGTGTGACAATATCACATTGAAATACCACATTTTGTTTATCTGTTCTTGTCTTATGGGCATTTGGGTCACTTTTAAGTTTTAGATTATTATGAATAAAGAAGCTGTAAACATTGTTGAACAAATATTTTTTTTTGGATGTTTCTTTTTTTAATATAATTTTTATTTAATTCTTGTTCACGTACAGGTTTCTGTCTTATATTCCCAACCCTGCCCACCCCCCACCCCATACTCCCCGCCTCCCTCCCTTTTCCACCCCCCACCCCTAGTTATTGTCCATGTGTCCTTTATACTTGTTCATGTGAGTCCATTCCCTTTTCCCCTATGATTCTCTCCCCTCTCCCCTCTGGACCCTGTCAGGCTGTTCCATATTTGAGTGTCATTGGTCGTATTTTGCTTGCTTGTTTGGTTTGTTTAGAATCCTGTTAACGGTGAGATCATATGATATTTGTCTTTCACCACCTGGCTTATTTCGCTCAGCATAATGCTTTCCAGTTCCATCCATGATGTTGCAAAGGGTAGTAGTTCCTTCTTCCTTTCTGCTGCATAGAATTCCATTGTGTAAATGTACCATAGTTTTGTGACCCAGTCATTGACCGATGGGCATCTAGGTTGCTTCCAACTCTTGGCTATCATGAATTGTGCTGCTATGAACATTGGGGTGCATAGGTTCTTTTGGATTGGTGTTTCAGGATCCTTAGGATATACTCCTAAGAGTGGGATTGCTGGGTCAAAAGGCACATCCATTTTTAGTTTTCTGAGAAAATTCCATACTGTTTTCCATAGTGGTTGTACCAGTCTGCAATCCCACCAACAGTGAACTAGGGTCCCCGTTTCCCCACAACCTCTCCAGCACTTGTTGTTTGTTTCTTTGTTTATGATAGCCAATCTGACTGGTGTTAAGTGGTATCTCATTGTGGTTTTAATTTGCATCTCTCTGATAGCTAGTGATATCGAGCATCTTTTCATGTGTCTCTGGATTCTCTGTATGTCCTCCTTGGAGAAATGTCTGTTCAAGTCCTCTGCCCATTTTTTGATTGGGTTGCTTGTCTTCTTTGAGTGGAGCCGAATGAGTTCTTTGTATATTTTGGAGATTAAACCCTTATCTGAGGTATCATTGGCAAATATGTTTTCCCAAGCTGTTGCTTCTCTTTGTATCTTGATACTGTTTTCCTTAGCCATGCAGAAGCTTTTAATTTTGATGAGATCCCATTTGTTTATTCTTTCCTTTATATCCCTTGCTCTAGGGGACGTATCAGTAAAAATATTGCTGCGTGGAATATCTGAGATTTTCTTGCCAATGCTCTCCTCTAGGGCTTTAATGGTTTCACGGCTTATATTTAAGTCTTTTATCCACCTTGAATTTATTTTGGTGTATGGTGTAAGTTGGTGCTCAAGTTTCATTTTTTTGCATGTAGCTGTCCAGTTCTCCCAACACCATTTGTTGAAAAGGCTGTCTTTACTCCATTTTATGTTATTGCCCCCTTTGTCGAATATTAATTGACTGTAGAGAGTTGGGTTTATTTCTGGGCTCTCTGTTCTATTCCATTGGTCTATGTGCCTGTTTTTATGCCAGTACCAGGCTGTTTTGATTACAGTGGCCTTGTAATACAGTTTGATATCAGGTATTGTGATCCCTCCTACTTTGTTCTTCTTTCTCAAAATTGCAGCTGCTATTCGGGGTCTTTTATGGTTCCATATAAATTTTTGAAGTGTTTGTTCTATGTCTGTGAAATATGCCATTGGTACTTTAATAGGTATTGCATTGAATCTGTAAATTGCTTTGGGTAGTATGGACATTTTGATGATGTTAATTCTTCCAATCCATGAACACGGTATATGTTTCCATTTATTTGTGTCTTCCTTGATTTCTTTCTTCAGTGTTGTGTAGTTTTCTGCATACAGGTCTTTTACCTCCTTGGTTAGGTTTATTCCCAGATATTTTATTTTTCTTTTTGCTATATCGAATGGGATTTTTTTCCTGATTTCTGCTTCTGCTGCTTCATTGTTGGTATACAAAAATGCCTTTGATTTCTGGATATTAACTTTGTATCCCGCTGTTATGCCAAATTCATTTATTAGTTCCAGCAGTTTTTTGGTAGAGGCTATAGGGTTTTCCATGTACACTATCATGTCATCTGCAAACAATGCCAGTTTTGTTTCCTCCTTTCCGATTTGGATGCCTTTTATTTCCTTTTCTTGTCTGATCGCTGTGGCTAGAACTTCTAATACTATATTGAATAGAAGTGGTGAAAGTGGGCAACCTTGTCTTGTTCCTGATCTTAGTGGAAAAGCTTTTAGTTTTTGCCCATTGAGTATGATGTTGGCTGTAGGTCTTTCATATATGGCCTTTATTATGTTGAGGAATGCTCCCTCTATTCCCATTTTTCTGAGTACCTTTATCATAAATGGGTGTTGAACCTTATCAAAAGCTTTTTCTGCATCTATTGATATGACCATGTGATTTTTGTCTTTGCTTTTGTTTATTTGGTGTATTACATTTATTGATTTGCGTATATTGAACCATCCTTGCATCCCTGGGATGAATCCCACTTGGTCGTGGTGTATGATCTTTTTGATGTATTGTTGGATGCGATTTGCCAATATTTTATTGAGGATTTTAGCATCTATGTTCATCAGTGATATTGGCCTGTAATTTTCTTTCTTTGTTGTGTCTCTATCTGGCTTTGGAATTAGGGTGATGCTGGCTTCATAAAAAGAGTTGGGGAGTTTTCCCTCCTTTTGGATTTTTTGGAATAGTCTGTGAAGAATAGGGGTTAGCTCTTCCTTAAAAGCTTTGTAGAATTCTCCTGTGAAACCATCTGGTCCAGGGCTTTTGTGTGATGGGAGTTTTTTGATTACTGCTTCAATTTCATTTGCTGTTATTGGCCTGTTCAGGTTTTCTGCTTCTTTTTCATTGAGTTTTGGAAGATTATATTTTTCTAGAAATTTGTCCATTTCACCTAGGTTTTCAAATTTCTTGGCATACAGTTCCACATAGTAATTTCTTACAATCCTTTCTATTTCTGCAGTATCAGTTGTAATCTCTCCTCTTTCATTTCTGATTGTGTTTATTTGGGTCTTCTCTCTTCTTTTCTTGATGAGCCTACTTAAAGGTTTGTCTATTTTGTTTATCTTTTCAAAAAACCAACTCCTGGATTCATTGATCCTTAGAATTGTGCTTTTAGTTTCTATGTCATTTAATTCTGCTCTGATCTTGGTTATTTCCTTCCTTCTACTTGCTCTGGGCTGTCTTTGTTGTTGTTCCTCGAGTTCTTGGAGGCGTCGGGTTAGGTTGTTTGTTTGAAATGTTTCTATCTTCTTTAGGTAGGCCTGTATTGCTATGAACTTCCCTCTCAGGACTGCCTTCACTGTGTCCCATAGGTTTTGGGTTGTTGTGAGTTCATTTTCATTTGTTTCCAGAAGCTTTCTGATTTCTTCCCTAATTTCAATCTTGACCCATTCGTTGTTTAATAGCCTACCATTCAGTCTCCATGATTTTGGGTGTTTTGGGTTTTTTTCATTGGGGTCGGTTTCCAATTTCAGTCCCTTGTGATCAGAGAAAATGCTTGGTATGATTTCTATTTTCTTGAATTTATTGAGACTCGTTTTGTGTCCTATCATGTGATCTATCTTTGAAAATGTTCCATGTGCGTTTGAAAAGAAAGTGTATTTAGCTTCTTTGGGATGGAGGGCTCTATATATATCAATTAGGTCCATTTCGTTTAGGGTGTCATTTAATGCTGCAATATCTTTGTTGATATTTTGTTTGGAAGATTTGTCCAATTTAGACAGTGGGGTGTTAAAATCTCCTACTATAATTGTGTTGCTGTCAATTTCTTTCTTGAGGTCCTCCAGAATTTTCTTTATATATTTGGGTGCTCCTATGTTGGGTGCATATATATTTACGATGTTAATGTCTTCTTGGTGGATTCTCCCTTTGAGTATTATGAAGTGACCTTCTGGGTCTCTCTTTATGGCCCTTCTTTTGAAGTCTATTTTGTCTGATATGAGAATTGCTACCCCGGCTTTTTTTTCTTGTCCATTTGCTTGGAAAATTTGGTTCCATCCTTTCACTTTTAGTCTGTGGTGGTCCTTTGACCTGAGGTGGGTCTCTTGTAGGCAGCATATGTGTGGGTCATGCTTTCTTATCCATTCAGCTATTCTATGTCTTTTAATTGGTGCATTTAATCCATTTACATTTAAGGTTATTATTGAAAGGTATTTATTCATTGCCATTTGTGTACCTGTGTTCCTCTCTATCTCTCTCTTTTCCTTCCTTTCCTAAAGCAGTCCTTTTAGTAATTCTTGTAGAGCTGGTTTGGTGGAGGCGTATTCTTTTAGACTTCTTTTGTCTTGGAAGCTCTTTATTTGGCCTTCTATCTTGATTGAGAGCCTTGCTGGGTACAATAGCCTTGGTTGTAGGCCTCTGTTTCTCATTACTTGGAATATTTCCTGCCATTCTCTTCTTGCTTGGAATGTTTCCGTTGAGAAGTCAGTAGCCAACCTTATTGGGACCCCCTTGTATGTTATTTCCTTTTTCTCCCTTGCTGCCTTTAGGATTTTCTCTTTGTCTTGGAGGTTTGCCATTTTAATGATGATGTGTCTTGCAGTAGGCCTCTTTGGGTTCCACCTGTTTGGAACTCTCTGCGATTCCTGAATCCGTGTGACTTTCTCTCTCCTCAGCTTAGGAAAATTTTCCGTAATTACTCTTTCAAGGAGGTTTTCTATCCCTTGTTCTTCTTCCTCTCCTTCTGGTATTCCTATTATTCGGATATTATTACGTTTCATGTTGTCTTGCATTTCTCTTAAATTCTCCTCATTTTTTCTGATTCTCTTTTCCATTATTTGGTCTGTCTGGGAGATTCTTTCTATCCTGTCTTCTGTCTCACTTATGCGATCTTCCACCATATCGATTCTATTCTTCATACCTTCTACTGTGTTCTTCAGTTCAGAAATTGTATTCTTCATTTCCTCTTGGCCTTTACTAAGGGTTTCCATTTCCTTTTTCATGTTGGTGTAGTTTGCAGAGAGCTCACTGTAGCTCCCCTGTAGTTTCTGGTAGCTCGTTGTAAGCTCTTTGAATTTCCTGATAACCAGTGCTTTGAATTCAATATCTGATAGTTGGCTTGCCTCTAGTTCATCTAACGTTCTTTCTGAGACTTCCTCCTTTTCTTTCATTTGGGGGTTGTTTCTTTGTCTTCCCATTGTTTGTGTTGTTCTTCTTGTTGGCTTCAGCTTCTTAAAGTGGTCTCTTCTGGGTTCCTGGGTTTATGGTGAGAACTTCTGTGGTAAGATGCCTGTGAGACTCAGTGGTGCAGTCTCCTGCCTGTATTTTGGTGTTCTCCACTTCCACCTATTCCTCTTTTTGGCTTCCAGCTGGTCAAACCTTTTCTTCTGCTCTCTCTAGCTGCAGCAGCCTGGGGGGCTATTAGTATGGCCTTTCTCTCCTTTCGGTGAACTTAGCTGGTCTCGCCAGTGCCCTCCCAAGATCCAGAATGGCGCCGCTCTCCCGTGCCCCGCTGAGAGCAGGTTTTTCCCCAGGCTTCCCAACTCTGGCCTGGCGTGAGGCCTGGCGTGAGGGCACGAACTCCCAGCCAGGCTTTCCTGGTCTAGCAGGCTTGGGCTTAGACCTTTCCCAGTGCTGTGGCTGCACACACTGGGCAACTCACAATTCTTCCAAGCTGGCAACCACAGCCTGACTCCAGGTGCTTCTCAGTCTGAGCCCAGCTGGGTAGGGATGAATCTGGCGATTGGCGCTTCCCCAGGGGCCGAGTCAGTCTCAAGCAGCGCCCCTCGGCTGTGTGAGAGCCCGCTGGAGTCCCCGGCTGGAGTCCCCCGGTATTGGGAATGTGCACCACTGGGACTGCGCACCACTGGGAATACACGGGATTCCCAGACTTCCAATCTGGCAACCACACTGGATTCTGGATGCTTCTCAGTCTGCGCCCAGCTGGGTAGGGATGGATCTGGCGATTGGCACTTCCTCAGGGGCCCTGTAAGTCGAGCGCAGTGCCCCGATGCTGTGTGAGCGCCCGCTGGAGTCTCCAGCTGGAGTCCCCTGGTATCGGGAATGTGCACCTCCAGGAATGCGCGCCCCCCAGACCTCCAAGCCGGCAACTACAGCCTGCCTTCCGGTGCTTCTCAGCCTGCGCCCGGCTGGGTAGGGAGGGAGCTGGTGACTGGTGCTCTTCCAGGGGCACTGACCGTATCCCGAATCACCCCCGAGACTGTGGGAGCACCGGCTCAGGCTACTGGGAATGCTGGGGCCTCTCAGTTCCCCAAACTGGCAAACACAGCCTGACTCCACAGGTTATCAGAGTTCTCCGGTTTGCTTCCCAATGCCCACTCCTCTCTCTGCCACTACAGGCAAACCGATCTCTCCTGGTGTTTTCCAATCTGCACCCTGCTGGTTAGAGAGGATGCCAGTGATTAGTTCTCTCATAGGGTTGTCCTTGTTGCCCTCCCTTGGCTCTCAGAGATCAGGGCGGCCCTGCCAGGACCCTGGCGCAGCCACCAGCGAAGGGCCCGCAGCCTCTGTGCTGTTCCCTCGTACCTTGCTGATCTGAGGTCCGTCTCCTCTCCTCAGCCTCTGGTCATTCAGTGTCCGCTATGCTCTCTGGGGTCCTGCTGTCCCATATGCTGGGTCCCTGTTGGGTGTTCGCCGTGCTCCTCTGCAGAGCAGCCTGGTTTTTCTCTGGCGCGTGAAGGGAAGTGAAATCCTTTGTCCTACTCCGCCGCCATCTTCCTCCCGCCTCTGAACAAATATTTTTTATGTGAACGTTTGTTTCTCTTTCAGATAAGTACAATGGGCCACCGATTAAACACACATTTAGCATTACCCAAAGCTGTCAAATGGTTCACCAAAATAATTTTTTTATTCTATACTCCCACTAAGAATACATGATTATTTCAATGCTTTTTACACTTGTCAGTCTTTTATTTTAGTCATTATGGTTGCTTTGAAATAATGTTTTAATTTAAATTTCCCTCAAGCCTAATTATGTAGAGCATATTTTCATGAGTGTATTAGCTATTCTTCTACATGCATTTATAATATATTTAAGTCTGTTGTTCACATTATTGGCTTTTCTGCCTTTTATTGTTGAATAATAAGGATTCTATATAAATTAATTTGTATGAAATATGTAGGGATGATAAATACCAGTATTCCTATAATCTCTGTCTTGCTTATTAATAACTTATATGGTATCTTTTAATGATTACAAATATTTAATTTTGATGTTCAATTTATGATTTTGTTTTTTCTATGATTAACCGTTTTTTGTTCATGAAAATTTTACATTTTCCAAAGTTGCAAAAGCATTCATATTTTTAGAAAACTTGTGATCCAGGGTTTTAGGTTTATACCTATGACCTACTTCCATTTTTATTTGTCTGTTTCAATTGAGATAAGACTTAAATTTTATGTTTTTGCACTGGGTACCTGGTGATTTTCTCTGTACACGTAAGGCCTTATTTCTCTACAATCTATTTCATTCCACAAGGACATTCTTTCTGCTCTACTTGGACTCTGTCTCCACGTGGGAACTCCCCCTCACGGTAATCAGACTGTAATATTCTACAACACGGTGCTGCCCCCGCACCCCGTGAAAGCTTCTGATTCTGCTTTGGCTCTGACAACCCTTACAAGGCCATCATGGCTCCTTACCACCACCACTACAATGCACACCCATGGTTCTACTCAACACAGTAACTTTAGCATTTGCTTCTATAGTAAGGCAAAAGTAAGGGCCATTTGACAATCTGATCCTATTTGAATGAAATTGTCTGGTAATTGCACTTTTTTATTCTTCATAGCTGAGATGTAGAAATATGCTCCAGTCAAGATGGAGGCATAGGTAGACACACTGTGTCTCCTTGCACAACCAAAATAAGGACAACAAAAATTTAGAGACAAAATAACAACCAGAACTGACAGAAAATTGAACTGTATGGAAGTGCGACAACCAAGGAGTTAAAGTAAACACATTCATCCAGACAGGTAGGATGGACGGATGGACCTTCCTTTTCAGGTGGGCAGGAGGACAGGGGTTGAGGCAAAGCAGTGGCTGGGGGACCCCAGGCATGGAAGGCGGCAGCGGGTGGACCCAGCATGGCAGCAGATTGGGGAGGGGGCAGTGCACAAGGTGGCTGGTGGACCAGGCGGTCCCACATTCATGCACAGATAAACCAAGCAAAACTGGGGAGCAAAACAGAATGCACAACTCAGGATCCCAGTGTGGGGAAATAAAGATTCAAAACACCAATTTAAAATACCTGTGCTAGCTGAGATTCCAGGAGAGACTCCCAGCCTCAAAGGAGAGTTCGTTGGAGAGACACACAGGGTCCAAGAATGTGCACAAGCCCACCCACACAAGAATCAACATGAGAAGGGCCCAGTTTGCTTGGGGGAAGTGGTGGAGGGGACTGAAATCCAACAGAGAGCAGAGCAAGCACCATTGTTCCCTCTCCGACTCCCTCCCCCACATACAGTGTCACAACCCAGCAACTGGGTTGCCCCACCCTGGTGAACACTTAAGACTCTGCTCCTCACTTAGTAATAGGTGCACTGAGAAAAAAAAAAAAAAAAAAAAAAAAAGGCCCAAATGAAAGAACAGATCAAAGCTCCAGGAAAAAAATATAAGCAATGAAGAGATAGCCAACTATCAGATGCACAGTTCAAAACACTGGTAATCAGGATGCTCACAGAATTGGTTGAATTTGTTTGCAAATTAGATTAAAAATGAAGGCTACACTAAGTGAAATGAAGGAAAATGTACAGGGAACCAATAGTGATGAGAAGGAAAGCAGAACTCAAATCAATGGAGTGGACCAGAAAAAAGAAAGAAACAACCAATCAGAAAAGAATGAAGAAACAAGAATTCAAAAAAAAAAAAATAAGGAGAGGCTTAGGAACCTCCAGGACATCTTTAAACATTCCAACATCCAAATTATAGGGATACCAGAAGGGGAACAGGAAGAGCAACAAGTGGGAAAATTATTTGAACAAATAATAAAGAACTTCCCCATTCTGGCAAAGGAAATAGACTTCCAGGAAGTCCAGGAAGCTCAGAGAGTCCCAAAGAAGTTGGACCCAAGGAGGAACACACTGAGGCACATCATAATTACATTATCCAAGATGAAAGATAAGGAGAGAATCTTAAAAGTCGTAAGAGAAAAGGAGACAATTCCCTACAAAGGAGTGCCCATCAAACTGTCACGTTATTTCTCAAAAGAGACCTTGCAGGCAAGAAGGAGCTGGAAATAAGTATTCCAGGTCATGAAACCCAAAGACCTGCATCCGAGATTGCTCTATCCAGCAAAGCTTTCACTTAGAATAGAAGGGCAAGTAAAGTGCTTCCCAGATAAGATCAAGTTAAAGGAGTTCATAATCACCAAGCCCTTATTATATGAAATGTTAAAGGGACTTACCTAAGAAAAAGAAGATAAAAACAAGTATAGTAAAATGACAGCAAACTCGAAATTATTAACAACCACACCTAAAACAAAAACAAGCTAAGCAAACACTAGAACAGGAACAGAACCACAGAAATAGAGATCACATGGAGGGTCAGCAACAGGGAAGTGGGAGGAGGAGAGAGGGGGAAAAGGTACAGAGAATAAGTAGCATAGATGGTAGGTAGAAAATAGACAGAGGGAGGATAAGAATAGCATGGGAAATGTAGAAGCTAAAGAAGTTATAAGTATGACACATGGACATGAACTAAATGGGGGGGAATGTGGGTGGGCGATGGTGTGCAGGGTGGAGGGGAGTGAAGGAAGAAATTGGACAACTGTAATAGCATAATTAAAAAATATATTTTAAAAAAGATGTAGAAACATGGTTGATTTTTATCTACTTTATCTAGTTTCCTGGTTTGCTAAATCTATTATTTGCTAAATATATTAATTTGAGCATTGTTAGACTAGGTTTTTCTATATAAACTATTGTCATCTATGAACTACATATATGAAATTTTATTTTAAATTCACAATGTAAATGTTATATGTTAAACTTAGTTTAAATATTACACCAAAGATGGAATTTTATGCAGCAGAAAGAAAAAAAGGAGCTCCTACCCTTTGCATCAGCATGGATGGAACTGGAAAGCATTATGCTGAGTGAAATAAGCCAGGCAGTGAAAGACAAATACCATATGATCTCACTTTTAACAGGAACCTAAACAACAAAACAAACAAGCAAGCAAAATATAAAAACAGTGAAATACAGAAATACAGAACAAGCTGACAGGGACCAGGGAGGAGAGAGGAGGAAATTTCAGGGGAAAAGGGGAGGGATTCACAGGAACAAGTATGGGGGACACATGGACAACAACTAACAGGGGTGGAAATGAGAGGGAGGTGGGGAGCACTGCGGCGGGGTGGGCTGAGATGGGAGTAAAAGACAGAAAACTGTACTTGAACAATAAATAAATAAATAAATAAATAAATAAATATTACACCAAGAATTCTTAAAATTATATTACATGGAAATTATACTTGAATAAACAGTTGTCATTACAAAATATTTAATAATAAAATTATATCATAAATTTAAATATATCTCACTTTATAATCATATTATATTTACATTTGATTTTCAACTTATACTTGTAACAATTATATTTTACCAATTGGTAAAAAACACCTTAATGGAATTAAAATATTAATTGCCTCATGCTATAAACATTTCTTGAACATCATATGTTTTGCCACAAGCGATTAACCTCAAATTTAGAAGGGAATATGGTACCTAATTGATACTGTGCTGAATGTTCCCTTCTGTTAATAGAACATCTTTTTAAAGTAATGTATGTGCATTCATGCATATGGCTAATTATATAAACAGATATAAATAGAATAAGATTTTATGTAAATGTATGCTTGTATAAGGAAAGCCATGTATTTATTTTGACAAAATACAAAGTAAATATACATGTATATAGAGATAGATACACATTAATTGTATTATATATTTTTGGAAATATTTAAATCTTAACAAATATTGTCTTAAAGGGATTGAAGCACCTCATTCACTAAGAATATAGAAAAAAGGACTATACATATCCAAACAAATAATACATGATTTTATTTGTGGAATCTAAAATAGTCAAAGTCATAGAAGCAAAGAGTACAATAATGGTTATGAGGGGCTGGGAAGAGGGAAAGTGAGAAGAATTTGGTCAAGGAGTACAATAGATTTTTTTCACACTAATCAAGGATATTTGTGTTCCATTGCTTTTAGGGAGAGAGAGAAACATCGATGCAAGAGAAAGGCATTGATCCACTGCCTTCGGTTCACACCCAGACTGGGGACTATGCAGCAGGACTTGGAACACACCCACAACTTGGGCATGTGCCCTTACTGGGAGTCAACTCACAACCTTTCTGTTACAGGACAACACTCTCTCCAACTGAGCCACACCTGCCAGCGCAAGGAGTGCAAACATTATTTGTGAAAGATGACTAAGTTCTACAGATCACATGAACAAAAATGTGAATACAAGTGCAAGCAAAAGTAAGGTTATAGTTGTAATACAAATAAATAATATAATAATCAATAAATCAAAATAGAAGAATAAACTCATGTACTCACAACTGTAAATGTACTTTTGCCCAACCCTGTACAGTTAACTATACTGTACTGTATACTGAACATTTTCTAGAGAGTAAATGTTATGTGTACTTACCCAGCCACCCTTGGAAAAAAGAAAGTGGTAACTATCAGAAAAAAAGTACATATTTATTAACTTGTTTGGAATAGTTATTTCACATATATAATAAATCATGCAGTTGTGTACCTTAAATATATCCATTTTAATTGTAAATTATACTTCAGTAAACCTGGGAAAAGATAACTAAAACATTTTGTAATAGCCGAAACACAATGTAAAGAATGTTTAATTCCCAAGAGAACTACTAGTCAAATTTAAAAAGGCCCTTATTTTATCTCACTTGTCTTATTAGCATAGAAAATTTTATTTAGTAAGTAAATAAAAATAAGCTGAAGGATAATCACATGAAGATTACTAGAAGACCTTACAAAAAGAAAAAATTCCTTACATTTATGACCAAATTTTTAATTATCATATAAATACATAGCAGAACAAATAAATATTGCTGATAAGAATAAAATTATTAATAAAATTTCCACAAATTATAGCCACATAACACTAATCAGCAATACTATTTTATAGTTACAACTACATTAGTGAATAATAAAATTCATTTATAAGTTATATTTAATGGAAAATTGAGTGCCTTCTAAATGCCCTGTTGAGTTAAGATAAGAAAATTATATAATTTAACATGTTAATAAATTAAAGAAAATATTCATATTATTTATTTTCTTTAATTTCAAGAAAACAATTAAAATGTAGTATCAACTAAAGATTCTTCTGAAAAGAAAGAATAGTTTACAAGTTAAAAATAAAGGGGAAGAAGTTAGCTTGATAAAACACATACAAATAGACCAAAAAAATTCCAGAAGAAACTATTAGACACAATAGTCATAAGTTGAAAACATTTCTTTTAATATCAGAAACAAACCTAGAATGCTCTATCTGAACATTTTCCAAATGGAAAAATTAGTTAATTGCATATTCAACCATTGTATGTTTAGAAATGCACACAAATCCACTGATAAATTATTAGAAGTAAAGGAACTTGGTAAATCTAATGAATATAAAATATTATGCAAAAGTTTATTGTGTTTTTAATTATAAAAATATTATTCAGATAATGTCATTATTAAAATTAACATGTATAATTACAAAATAGAACAATACACAAATAAGTTTATCATGTATTTTTAATAAATTTTTAAAATCTACATAAAAGGTTATATTAATATGTATAAGTTTAAATTAATATATACAGTTAATTTATTGTATTTATATTATTACTAATATTGCTTTATCATTTAATTTTATGTTATATATTATTAAGTACACAAAATTTAAAAATTTGACTTTTAGTTAAATTAATAAATTTAAAGCCCATATATGTATGTGGATATATACATTTCATATATTTGTACACATATATTCACACATTGGGGAACTAAATATTGCATATATAATTCCCTCTAAATTGCTTATAAAGTTCATGAAATCTTAACTAATATTGCCACACATTTTGATGGAACTTGAAATAGTTATTTTACATTTTTTACAGAATAGCACACAGCCAAGAATAAAACATACAGTGAAAAAGAAGCTGAAAAGACATTTCTTTTTTCTTTTTTATCCTTTTTTTAAGGACTTTATTTATTTTTAAAGAGGGGAAGGGAGGCAGGAACGAGAGGGTGAAAAACATCATTGCCCCTCAAGTCACCCCCCCTGGGGACCTGGCCTGCAACCCAGGCACGTGCCCAAGACTGGAGTCGAGCCAGTGACCTTTCTGTTCACAGGGCAGCACTCAATCCACTGAGCTACACCAGCCAGGGCTGAAAAGGCTTTTTTAAATTAGAAGTCAAGACATACTGCAAAACTCTGGCTTAGAACAATAGAAACTTGAAACAATGCAGAAAGCCTATATAAAATAGAAGTCATTTATTCTGTATTATAGTATAATGACTCTCAAAAAACATCAGTATGATATAATAAGTCAACAAAAAGGTAAAGATCAAATCACAGAAAAATATATATACTAATGTACAAAAAGACAAGCTTAGTAACATATTTTCTGGAAACAGTACAATAAAGACCATGAAGGATAAAACTGTTACAAAGTTCAGTATAATGTTTCTTTGAGAATGGAAAAGATGAATATAATGGGGAGAGGGGCGATGCAGTTTTCTTATCACTATTAAAACATTTTTATTTCTTAAGTTCTATGAAGCCTGGGTGACTGATAGAGTGAAGTGCTTCTAAAAGCAACGTACAAGGTATTCCAATAAGAAAAACACATGGCTTATATAGTTAACAAGTGGGAAACAAATATGTATAAGGACTGATGAAAAGAATGTTCATGTGAGCAATAGAAAATTCTCACAATTGTGTACTGTCTTTGGAGTAAGGACCATGATGTTCATACAAGCCCATGGAGTCTCCTAGCACTGGTCGTTTTTCTCAGTCCATAACACTAGATCAGAAGCACTACATTTACCAGTCTCAAAAACATGAATTATGCAAAAAGGAGATTGCTGTCAACAAACCATTTCCTTCACAAAAATGGACCTTCCCCAAACCATGAAGACTATGGAGGATGATGGCCGGCGGAGCACTACGAAGTTAATCGACTGTTAATCTCAACGGCGGCTTCCATTTCCAAAGTGCTAATTTTACTAGGAAAGATCAGCACAGCCTCTGGAACTTGGCATGTGGCTATTAATAGAAAGAATGCACTTTTCACTTTATATCGGTTAAAAAGAGCAAAAGTTGTTAGCATTCAACTGGGATTTTCACGGTTTTACCCAGGGTTATGTTCAGGTTCAGCCAATGGTTTGATAGTCTGTGATATTCAGGAGTACATTCTATAAAAACAAACAATCAAGAAAACAGTCTACCACCAAGTGAGTGGCCATGCACTTTAACAATGCTTTAGGCATTTTGGCAACATGTAGTACATTGGGAATTCTGTTTTAGTTGGATGAACAGGTGAATTAGGAGTATTAATTTTAAGTGGGACCCAGGATAAGAAAAGGAGCTGCAGTTGATTTGAGTTTAGTATCCCCTGCCCCGCTGCTTGGGCCACATGATCTGAAACCCTTGATGACACTTGTGATATTTGTAACAGTGGGCGAAGTCTCTAGTAAGCCTCAGTTGAAAGAGTTATATCACAGACCCCATGATTCTTATAATGGAGAATGATTTCCTATACAACCAGCAGATTTAGATATGCTATTAGGTGAGACTGTGACTTTCACTATCAACATCAAGTGATACATGAATAGACATGCTCATCAACAGCTGAGTATTGTCAGATTCTCCAATCTGGCAGGTGCAAATGCTATCCATTGTAGGATAGAAATATTATCATCAAGATTTTATTTAGGCAAGGCCAGAGATGATAAATGCATTAGATAAGCATGGGGTCTTGGCTACATACTACCAACATGTTTCACTGACATACCTTCCTTGATATATGCCTATGACCTTATAGGCCATTTTTATGGTAAGCTGGTAGATAAGATAAAAGGTATCCCTGGCTGGTGTAGCTCAGTGGATTGAGCGCAGGCCTGCGAACCAAAAGATCTCGGTTCGATTCCCAGTCAGGGCACATGCCTGGGTTGCAGGCCAGTTCCCAGCAGGGGACTCACAAGAGGCAACCATACATTGATATTTCTCTCCTTCTCTCCTTCCCTTCCCCTCTAAAGATAAATAAATAAAATCTTTTAAAAATCTAGAAGGGTTTCACAGTATCTTGGTGTAGGGTGAAAAAGAATGGCTACTACTATACAGTTCTCATCATTGGTGGCTCTAAAAGACAGAGATGATAACGGACACGATCAGTGGGCATACATTTGAACATTATCCACTTCTGTGGAAGAAGAAGTGATGACTATCTTGGTTCGATCATCAAGGGAATAGAGAAAATGGAAAGATAAGAGAAAGATGGCTAGGGTAGGTGCAAGGCGATGTCCCATAGAACTGGAAACAAAAGATGTAAGTTGTTGTCTCTCTTCTGAGTGCCATGTACATAGCAAACACTGCATAGAAGCTGCTTAATCACCAGGTGCTCAAAAGAGCTTTTCTATAGGAAGTCCTCAGGCGCTTCAGTGCTTGCTCAATGGGTCCATGAACAAAATCAAGAGGGTAGAAATGGAGACTATGCATGGGGTCAAAACTGATTCTCCCCTTTTAGAGACGACCTAGCTTCTGCTGGTGTTTGGTGCTTAACTCGCCTCAGCAAAGACCAATGTTGGGTCCTCAATAGCATACCATCCTTCGTGGAGATCATTTTTCTTTGTATATATATACAAAGAAAACATAAACATATATATGTTTATATATATGTTTATATATATATATAAATGTTTATATATATGTTTATATATATATATGTTTATATATATGTTTATATATAAACATATATATATGTTTATATATATGTTTATATATATATGTTTATATATATAAACATATATATATGTTTATATATATATACAAATAAACATATATACACACACACTTGTGCACTTAGTGTAAAGTAATTATATGAGACTACTTCCAGCTTGAGATCTTAATGATTTGTCTTGATTTCAATTAGTATGTATTATAGTTACAGATTTCTTTTCTGTGATATTTGCTCTACTTGCATCATTTGCACAAAGATCACACAAAGCCTAATTAACGAAAATGGGATCCTATAGAATGACGCCCGAGACTAAGGGGATGACATTGTGATGAAGGAGGCAGAAGAATGCACGCTGGACCAAAGGATCCACTTGTCCTGTTATAAATCACTCAAAGGCTACATTCATAATAAAGTTCTGAAATGGCTTTTTAGAGGCTCAAAGTTCCAATTAGAGGAGAATATCTAGGAATACTAGGAAATTGTTGCCCCAGATACAATGTCTATATTATCACGATTTCCACAATTGCCTCCTAAATAAAAGTCACATATCCAGATATTTCTCTCTTAGGGCTGCTTTTATAAAAAAAAACAAGTTATAATAGTACCCTATAGTTAAAATTTGAGTCCATACTCAACTTTTAACAAATTATAGTCAATTATCTCATGTTACATGAAATTTTTATCAAAAATGTATTGGAGAATTTCTGTGCAGTTATAAAAGGATTCACATGTTTTCTCTGTGTGTATATATGTTTATTTGTGTATATATATATATATATACACACAAAGAAAAATGATTTTTATTTAACAATACACTATTTTAATTATACACTCCATAGTCATGCAAAAATCATGTCGGCATCATTATAATATGACTGACTCGGTGTTAACAGTAAATTGATGTTAGTGAATATAGTATGAGGGTTTTTTGTAGCTACATAAGAAATGGTATGCAAAAATACAATGGAATCTGATATTAAGTCTTATGTCATATTATACTTATTATAAGTGGCTATATGTTTCCTTAGCTCAGACTTACCCACAATTATAAACAAAATAACACTAATCTCTCAACATGCCAAAGGATTCATTTCTTTATATTATTTATATTGATTGAAATTTTAGGTAAGCACTAGCCATTTTATTAAGGTTTCTAGCAATATCCATAATAAATCTAGTGTACTATTGCAGAGAATATCATTAATTTGATATTTCTTGGCACATGATGTAAAAGTTGATTTAGAATATTTAGTTGTGTTAATTACATCTTGTTTTATTTGGCTTCCCTTTTGAAATAGAAAAGAGTATACACCCATGCATTGTAGTATTTCATCTCATACATGATAATTTCCCCAAAACTAAATAATTATGAAGTGAATTTAAGGACTAAAGAGGAATTACATAGTTTCATTTATTATTATAAAATTATATAAGAAGGTGAAATTAACATAACTATAGAAGCTTGTCTCTTTGGTATATGTTAACAATTTCAAATGTGGATAGAAGTAGATAAAACCTAGAAGCTGATGACATGGGATCCCCCAGACCATCCAGGGATAACAATTGAAAATATGCAGAAGTCCAGAAGACTGGAAAAGTGTCACTTCTCCCATGATATTTATTCCTCATGCAAGCTCCTGAAATGAGACATTACGGTCTCTTTTCCCATAAATGAGGGAATAGGGACTTATGAAGGGTGAGGTAGAACATTTCTTAAAGTCATGTTTCTGGTGATCTTATTTTAGGAGTTGGGAAAGACATCTGGGAAATAGGGAAAGGAATTTTCTGTTGCAAATGGATAATTTTATATATACTTTTAAACAATTTTAATAATATTTATAATGAAATAAATATTGCAAATCTAAGCAGCTAAATTGGATATAGGAGGATTCATCTTTAAAAATGTTTTAATAACTATCCATCCAAAGGGATTTAGATCTATACTCCTATTTCATAGAAGTCTTCTAACCTGGAATAAGGTGGTAGAATAAGAAAAAGTGTCTGAAGAATATGGTCTTTTTTTTTTTAGCCTATTATCTTGATTAATAGGCATATTTGCCTTTTTAAATACCTGATGTTTAAAACTTATTACTTTGATTAAAGGACTTTGGAGGGGGAAGAACAATTTAAATAGGTTGTAAATTATTAAAACGGCACCATAAAAACTATTCTTCAACAGACAATATTTAATAGTCCTAAGGTCAAAAAGTAGTAAGTGGCAGAGGTGAAATTCAAAGTTCTGTCTGAAGACAAATTTCTTGATTTTTTTACCTCATTAATTTAGCTTTCTAAATTGTTTTTCCCCATAAAATATAATTTTTTTAAATTAAGAAAATTTAATTATTGGACAGTGTTAATCTTGTCCCTTAGGGAAAGTACTTAAATTATTTTAAACCCTCAAATTCTTCATCAGCATTTCAAAGCCATCCAATATTCCTAAAGATCTAAGCATTAGGAATAAATCAGGCAACATACATCACTTAAATGTCACAGAATTTTTTCTCAAAAGATAATACACTAGAGCATGGACTGTGAACCAAGAAAAAAAATCTTCCTGGATAAATGTGAATGTTGAAAGTCTAAATCTAAAACAGGCTTTTTTTACTTCTTTTTACCAAAATCAAACCCAGTTATTATTAATTTTTAAGATCTTATTTATTTATTTTTAGAGAAAGATAAAGGGAGGAAGAGAGGGAAAAACCATCAATGTGTGGTTGCCTCTCCTGCTCCCTGTGCTGGGGACTTGGCCGGCAACCCAGACATGTGCCCTGATTGGGAATTAAACCAGTGACCTTTCAGTTTGCAGGACAACACCCAACTCACTGAGCCACAGCAGTCAGGACTAAAAGATTTATTTAAATTCAACTTACTGGGGTAACATTGGTTAATATGATTATATAGATTTCAAGTGTACATCATCTATATATATATATATATACATTCTGTGCCCACCACCGAAAGTCAAATCTTCTTCTGTCATTATATATTTGACCCTCTTTACCCTTTATTACTCCTCTGCTTCCATTATTTCAACCACTATACTGTTGGGGGACTCAANACAGGCTTTTTTTACTTCTTTTTACCAAAATCAAACCCGGTTATTATTAATTTTTAAGATTTTATTTATTTATTTTTAGAGAAAGGCAAAGGGAGGAAGAGAGGGAAAAAACCATCAATGTGTGGTTGCCTCTCCTGCTCCCTGTGCTGGGGACTTGGCCGGCAACCCAGACATGTGCCCTGATTGGGAATTACACCAGTGACCTTTCAGTTTGCAGGACAACACCCAACTCACTGAGCCACAGCAGTCAGGGCTAAAAGATTTATTTAAATTCAACTTACTGGGGTAACATTGGTTAATATGATTATATAGATTTCAAGTGTACATCATCTATATATATATATATATACATTCTGTGCCCACCACCGAAAGTCAAATCTTCTTCTGTCATTATATATTTGACCCTCTTTACCCTTTATTACTCCTCTGCTTCCATTATTTCAACCACTATACTGTTGGGGGACTCAATATTTTGTTTACTTTTCTTATTTGTTCACTTGTTGCTTACAGTTTTATATGAGTGAAACTATTTCTCCTACATATGAGTATTGTTCTTCACTTCTGTCTGACTTATTTTACTTAGCATGTCATTCTCAAGATCCACCCAGGTTGTTCCAAATGGCAGTATTGCATCTTATGGCTGAGTAGTATTCAATTGCACATATGTACCATATCTTCTTTATCCAATTCTCTTGCTAAGGACACTTCAGTTGTTTCCATGTCTTGACCACTGTGAATAATATTGCAGTGAACATAGGGGTGCATATATCTTTGGAATAAATATTTTCAAAATATTGGGGTAGATTTGCAGAAGAGGGGTTGCTAGGCCATGTGGTAATCTTGTTCTTTTGATAACCCTTAATTTTTTGTTATGAATGTCATTATATTTTTATAATGATTTACATTATCTTCATACACTAGCAGTTTTCCCCTAAGGCTTAAGATAAAGTTAGTTTTAATCCATGACTACATGCCTTCCAGAATATAAAAACAGGCAACCAACCACAGGTACTTTTCCTAATATATAACACAGAGCAAAAAAAAAAAAAAATGACCGATCTAATCAAGCCATATACCATTGTTATGACTTTACTAAATTAACATTTCTCAAGTGGAATTCAGCATGCTGGACAGTGAGCAATGGTTCAAAAAAACACCATAGGAGAAATGAAAATAAGTTGAGAGAAATTAATTACTTACAGGTGGTGGAAAATTTCCTCAAAGGGCCTTAAGGTACTATACACCCTAAGCAGCTACACAGGGACATCGATGCAAAAGGTAGACACAAAGAGAGAAGCATGGCCTAGGTCACATGCTTTTATTAAGAATTCATTGGCAGAGTGCTTTGGGGTACCCAAACGAAGACTGGACTGCTCAATTCAAAATATAAAGTTGGTGCTATTAGACACCAGGGCCCAAGTCACTGTCGTTCCAGGCAATCCCTTCTGAATTCCCGATGACAAGTCTTTCAACATACAGGGCTTTACCAGTAAAAGAATTGAGAGTATGCAAATCCAATCAGATGCAAATATTGAAACCATTCGTCTCAAATGGCTTCTTCTGGTAGTGGCCCTCTTTGCCCTCTATTTCTCAATAATATAAGCATGAAAGCATTGACATAACATGATGCTAGATGGAACATGATCAAGTTCTTGGCTTTGCTGGTGAGATTTGACAGATGGATATTGATGACTCTTTCTCCTTGGGTCAATACAATAAACACAGTAAATAGCCCTCAATACTGACTTAAACAAGGCATTGAAGGGCTACACCTGTCATCAAATATATGCTTCAAACAGGAGTCATTAAACCCACAACATCCCCATCTGCCTACTAATTAAGTCAGCTACTAACTAGTGGTGCTTCACCATTAACTATTGACACCTCAATAGGCAGGTATCCCCTATTCAGTTTGTAATTCCTAATATTACAAAGTTAATTAAGGACATACAAGTGGCTCAAGGAGCCTTTAGGGTCATTGACTTGCCTAACATGCACTGTTTTGCTCCCACGTGGAGGAATCCTTGGCCCAATTTGTTTTTATTTAAGTGTCTCAGTACATGTTTACATGGCTCCTAATGGTATATTTAAACAGCCCTGAAATTATACACAACCTCTGCTGCCAGGATTTAAATACCTTACCATTGGAAAATTGTGTTTGGGGTATTATATTGATGACATTATCCTGGGTCCCCTCTGAATAATCAGTATGGACACATTTACATACCTAGAACACCACCTACACCAATACAGCTGGACAATCACCCTTTACAAGATCCAAAGCCCAGCCTCATCTTTAACTTTCTGGGCATCATCTGATCCACTAAAGACTGAGAGATCCCCCACCCATCAAACATTAGATTTTCACTATTAAACCACCCACTATACTCTGCCGAGTATAGCACATAATAGGTTTTTTCATATTCTGAAGGCAGAACATCCTTTATCTATAATTCTTCATCCTACACATGCAATCGTAAGTCTGCACCGTGCACTGGGGCAAGGCCCAACAGTGCTTTTTAGAAGCTGCCCAGGAGGCAGTCCAACAAGGCTTACCTTTAGTCTCACCTAGCTCCGCATTCCAGTCCTTGGCCACACCTTGCTACACCTCCTGGAGTCTCTGGACAAAATATGAGTCAACCTGGCTCCCCAGTGGTTTTGGACTAAGTGCCTACCTCAGAGACAGCCCAATATACTTCTCTTGAATGCCACCTTTTGGCATTCTATCAGGCTCTTTTAGAAACCAAAGCTCTAACCAGCCTCCACCTAGTATTACTCTTTGCCCATGTTGGCCTATAATGTGCTCGGTTAGGGCTGCTTCCCATCAAAAGCTCAGCACAGCCACTGGTGAAATGAAACTAGTTCCTTTAAGAGAAAACTAAATATGTCATCAAACCCTTTTAAAATTATAGGAGGATGAACTTCCCTAATCTCAAGGATTTGCTGAGAGTCTTTTGAAATTGGTATCAGCACCTACCCCACTTTCCCTGTGGCTACTCAGCGAACCCCTGGAGACCCACTGTCTAAGATGAAAAGGAAATAAGTGTTCTTTTCCAATGGCAGCCCCCAATAGTATACAATGAGGGTAGCTGAAAGGCCGCAGCATTCCACCTGACCTCAGGCATTCCCAGCTAAGACAGGGCATTCCCAGCTCAGCTCAACTGGTGGAAGGTGAAAATGTTCCCCAAGTTCTTAAGGAGGCCATTTAAAGGAATTTTTCACAGATTCACATTTCCGTACATTCTTGGGCTATTATTAAAGGCCTTGTGGTTTGGTCTGACCAATGGCTGAGGGGTAATGTTCTTGTACAAGGCAAGGCCATCTGGGGTGCCCATCTATGGAGGAAATGAGCAGAGTTCCTAATTCCTATCATTGTTACTCAAACTTCTGTGCATACTAACAGCGCTACACCTGAAGCCATTTTCAACATCACAAACTCTCTCTCTAAAGCCCATTCATACCGTGCTGATACAGGCTTCTCAGAGTAGCAACTCTTCCTAATAGCTTGCCAAATGTGCCCTCAAAACAGCAGAGTCACTGGAGAGTCTTCCCTTAATAACTTGGAGACCCCCTTCTCTTCTTGCAGTAGCCAGAGTTGTGACAGATGATTGCACTCTGCTTCCAGACTAAACAATGGAAGGCTATGTGGATGGGGATGTATTCCCTGGGAGGCTGACTATCATCTGGCTGGAAAATTGAATTTATTGGCTCACACTTCCCTCATGCTTAGCTTTGAGATAACACTGTCACATTAACTGATAGCTATACAACTCCTTTTGGCAACTTCTACCCACAATTCCTCTTCAAAACAGGTAAGTTCTTTCCTGCATACATTTATCTCCTTCCCCTTTGTCTTTCCAGACATTATTGATTCTGACTAAGGCACCCACTTCACCTCTCAGGAGACTCAGCAATGGGCTCTCCAACATGTTTAATACTCTTTGAAATTTCCATCTAGGCCACTGCCCCCAGGTGGCTGGCTTCATTGAACTTCATAATTGCCTATTAAAGACACACTACTTAAATTAATTTCAAGCAAATTATCCCTAAAAGGGACCAAACTCTTGCCCCAGGCCTTCATATTACGTAATTCTTGCATCCTAGGCCGGTGCCATTACACATCTCTTAAAATTCCACTTTCAGTCACCTCTGTCAATCCTGAAATGAGTACTCTCCGAGATAATGCTAATTTTATCATTTTCTGACTCCTCCTCTTCACGATGATTTCTTGACCATTTCACTGCTTTTCACCACTCTTCACTCTTGCCACGTGATTGATGGAGGGCAAATAGTCCACTGTTATCCCTCATCACTGAATGTCCCTTAAAGCAAAAGCCCACCAAGTTAATGACAGATCATGTCTTTGAAAACCCTGACCATAGCAAAGACTATCCTAAAGAAGGCATCTCTATTCCAGTCCCTCTCCATAAATGTAGTAACTACAAAAACTACCTAATGAAACCAAATTCCCTGACTAGTTTACAAAAAGTAGAAGTGGAAGTAGTAAAAGTAGTAAAAGTAGAAGTGGAAATCATTGACCAGAAATTAACCAATGGTGCGATTTCAATGCCTGAAAGAGGAAAAACAACCCTCTACTTGGTAGACCTGATTCATATTCGAAGATGAGAGCATGGCAACAAACTGTAAGTGGTGTCCTTGCCTCATGCTAAATAAGCCATAACTTTCTTAACAAGAGCGATCACACACCACCATTGATTATCTTACAAATAACTCGGCCAAAAGGCACCTGTCCTAAGGCTCAACAAATGCCGGGGCTCCAGATAGCTATAACTATTCTGCTCTACTGCTTTATGTGGCCTCAGTGATAATGTTATAACAGATCCTTGAGGCACAACCATCACCCAGAAGCAATGTGGAATAATATCACTCCAGAACACAACTGCACACAGGGTAGAGAAGCAGGGAGTGTTGGGAAGCCCTGCTGGCTCAGGCCAGGGTGCTATCAAGTGTGGTGGCAAAAGGATTAAGTCACTTCACACGCAGTGATTTCTCTTGAAGAGAAATCTACATAGCACTCAACCTGTCCCCAATCTCTTAACATTAAGTTTTGTTACAAGTTAACTGTCCCTAAGATTGCCCATACATAAAACCCATCTAGTTATTGAGACTGTGTTTCCATGATTTTCCCATCTTCCTCAAGGGCTGTTCCTAGACATGCCTACATAGAATCCATAAGATATATCTTAGCCTGGGATATAATTGCACTCATAACTGTTATGTGCTTCAACTAAAATCCTCAGGGAGTAAAAGGGCAACCATCTATTTCTTTGCCAAATGTGCTTCTGATGACCTTAAATTTTAAGAGCTCTTAAAATTTTGTTCTACCATTAGCAAGTGCCAAATAGGCAGGTTAGTCCTCAGAGAAAGCTTCACATTATATAAGACTAGCCTATCCTCAGCCTATGACCAATGTCCAACTGGATAGCCACATGTGAGGGTCACCCATGCCATGATGCCCACCACTCCATAGGACCTCGTCCCTGAGTAAGATGGACTCATCACTGGAGAGGACATTGCTGCAGACAACATTTCTCCAGCCCAAGAGTTTTTCACTGAAGATGACTCTGAACCCTAATCCACAGATGACAACCCAAGGACAAATCACCATTTGGAGATCCCACCTCTCACCCAGATGGCCTCACCACCCCACCCCAGTTCCCTGAGAATTTGATGAAATATCACAATAACAACTGATGCACTCTGTGGACTAATAATGGACTAAATGTACTTTCCTAATGAAATCAGGGTATCAGTTGGACTATTATTCCCCTAAATTTGTCTTTGTTTGCCTGATATCCTTACATTCTAGCAACATGCTTGTCAAACTATGAGAATGTCCTCTGCCAACTGCAGGGCAGCACTGCATCATATTCCCCAACTGGGGCAAGCCAAAATGTGCAGTCCAAACCAGACAGCTCCCCTACCTAAAAGTACCAGTTCCCCATTTCAATTGTCTACCCTCACCTAAGTCTTTCTGACCTTCTGTTTCTGTGTGCTTACATGGAAACGCCCAACCCTAACCTTTGCTTGTTTCCTGTTTTTTCTGTTTACACTGTGGGTTTCCCTTCACTGACAATTGTTAGTCACATGTCAATTGCATCTGCCTTCAGTCCTCCCCCTTCAAAACCATGATCCCATGCTGTGACCATCCCCGACACAGTCATGACCTCTTCAACCCCACTTCATACCATGCTTTGCAGACTCAGGCAAGACACTTCATAAACAGTGCTCATACTTATATTCAATGGGCTGAGAGGGCTACACGTGCATTGGAAATTAGAAGTTGCTAAACAATTCTTTTGAATTTTTTGTCAGGCAGGCGGTGGATGTCCATTTCTTTAAGGTTAGTTTTTGGTACTTTATTCTGTTTCTTTGATGGTATCATGTTTCCTGGCTTATTGGTGATCCTTATCTGTAAATTCAAAGAAGGAATCAGCTATTCCCTTCTCTACCAAATGCTTCAGTAGTTGAGGTGCTCCACTAGTTAGCCCATCGAAAAATTTGGGATAACCATCTGGTGGTGTCTACTGGAAGAGTTCTCATGCCCTGGTGCCTGGGTCAGTAGGTGGGCAGGTATTGTACCAAGGACTAGATGTTCAGTTCTTAGGGGCAGGCCTGGAGCCTGGATCCTTGTGGGTGAACCTGGCACTTGGGGCATCCTTGGAGTCTGCATTTGCATAGGTCAGCCAGAAGGCTGAGTCTGTGGGTGGGATGCTGGCCTGGAACCTGGGACCAAGAGGGTCAGCCTTCAGGCTGGGCCCATGGGTGTGGGCCTAAAGTTTGTTTCTTATGGCTGACCTAGAGCCAGAAATCATGGATGCTGGCCTGGTGCTGGAGTTCACTGGAGTTCACTGGAGCAGGCCCGGTGCTGTGATTCACAGTGAAGTCCACTACTCATTCCAGTTTCCTTTATCTGTGCCCAGGGTAAGGTATCTTTTCTGGTGTTACACTGCCCGGGAGTGAAGTACAAACACCACAGGTAGTACAACACTGTATTTTCCTACCCTCTGTAATGCACCTTTTCTTATTTCTGTGCTCTGCCTAGGTGCTGTAATCACTCCCCTAGATTGCTTAGGTCCTTATAAAGGCATTACATGTGAACAGTTGCTCATATTCATGTTTCTGCAAGGGCACCATGCTGGAAACTCCTATTTCACCATCTTGCTGACATCACTCCTCATCTGACTTTTTTATTGATCTTAAAGAAAGAGCAATGAGAGGGGAGAGAGAGAGTGCTTTGTTGTTCCCCTTATTTATTTATAGCTTCATTTGTTGTGTCTTGTACATGCTCTGAGAGGGGATCAAACCCACAACCTTAGGATCTGGACAAAGCTCTTAACAACTGAGCCAGCTGGCCAGGGCCTCACGCAATTTGTTTTAAATTGCCTGTTAGATAATTCCAACTTCTATGTCATATCAAGAGCTTTTGCTCTTGAGATTGTGGGGGCTGTTCTTTGCTTTTCAGGTGCCTCTTAATATTTTCTTTATATCTGGACATATTGTGTAGAACAGTAGAAACAGAAGTAAATAGGTCTTATGCCAGGAAGTGAGCACACTTTTCCTTGGGCCAGAGCTTTAGTGTAGTCATCAGTGTTATTCTGGTTAAAAAATAGACCAGCTTTAAGATTTGTTTCTGCTATGGTTATTCACACTGCAGCAAAGTTTTCAACTTCCTACAGAGATTTATTGTATCTAAGGGGAGATGAGACTTACCAGAATAATTTTGGTTGAATCCTGAGTTGTAGATCTTTTCTTTTCTCTGTGCCTCTGAATCAGTGTTGTTGCACACTCTTCCTCATCTCCTATCCCTCGCTCATCTGTATTCTGCTGTTACGTGTTGCTAAAGGCTGCTCGACAGTAAAGAGTTAGAGAGAAGTCGGTGGTGCATGCGTGTGGTTTGTTACTCTGGCCCAGTCTGAGACATGTGCCCTGCATCTGGGACTTGGAGGTGTGGCCTCCTCATTCCTCTGCTCCTCCCCTGGTTACAATCATGGGCTCTGCATGTAATACTGCTCCTCTTTGAAGAACAGATTTTTAGACCCTTTCTTTATCCTAGCACTTGCTGAAATAAGGGTTTACAAATATTAAGGTCATTAGTTCTGCTGTATGCCCCATGCCACACAAAAGCTTTTTTTGCACCATGGGTACAACAGAAAAGTATTCCATCAGCCTTTCTTTCCTCTCCTGCATAGGTGTGGCTCCCCTCCCCAGGTCTGTACCATACGGGACGCTTCTTACAGCTCTGTCAGAACCTTCTAGTAAGTGTCTGGCAGGGTTCCTGGAAAAGCACCTGGGAGATGGTGCAGACTTCAACTTTCATACAGTCTGTACAGCCCACACTCTGCCTTCACCAGTCTGTCAGCTATTCCAGCTAAACTGTACTTACCAGTGTCTACTTTCGTATCCTCAGGCTCCTGTCTTCCTGAATACACGTCCCTCTTTCAATTTGGGGGTCATTACTTAATCTATAAACACAGCGATCTAATACATTTGAAAAGGCATGAATTTGAATTTAGCCAAGCTCTTTTTTTATTATAGTGATGGAAAGATTCTACTCCCAGCTCTCTACATCATGAAGTTGAAGCATGAATCTTCATTAGTTTTTTTGGAGTACAAATGATTTGGTATTTTTATTAAACTATATACAAATATGAGTTTATAAATGCATCAACATGAAATTTAATAAAATGAATATTGCTTATTGCTATTTAATAAGTCAAAACTAAAAGAACTTGAAAGACTTATAATTGTAAGTAAAATAATATTTTATAATTAAAAAGCTAGCTCTCTAGGTTATTAAAATATAGTATATATTCTACCAATATTTAACTTGAGGCATCTTTCAATATTAAAAGTTGTTGAAGTAAGAAAACAAACAAAAAGAAAATGTAGAGACCCATACTTGTGAACAAAAGAAGAATTAAATGTAGAACACATCAGGCTGAGTTTGTTATTGCATTTCACCACTTAATTGACTTCTGGAGTTTCTGGCAGGCAAGGCAGAAATCTAAGCTTGTTATCAGTCAAGTAGGTTCTGTTTGAATACTTCCATGGTGTGGTAGACACTCTCCCTTCTCCAGGGTCTCAGGTATACCTTAGCAGTATGTAATTTTGGTAATAAAACCTTCTCATACCTGATAAAATCAGAGACCTAAAGGGAAATTCTTGCTAATTGCATAGAAATGACTTTCTAATACTTGTTGAGGGGAGACCATCCTAATAAAGGTGACAATATATATATATATATATATTTATATATATATAAACTTAAATATTATACTCCCTCGGAACAGTTTCTTTTTTTTTTAAAGATTTTATTTATTTATCTTTAGAGGGGAAGGGGAGGAGAGAGGGAGAGAAACATCAATGTACGGTTGCCTTTTGTGCATCCCCTGCTGGGAGTTGGCCTGCAGGGAACTGGCCTGCAACCCAGGCATGTGCCCTGACTGAGAATCGAACCGCGATCGTCTGAGTCGCAGGCCCGTGCTCAATCCACTGAGCTATACCAGCCAGCGCTGGAACAGTTTCTTATTCATCAAAATAAGATCTTTGAAAAATTCTACAGAATGTTTTATTAATTAAACAAGCACCTAAAATTCCTGACAATCTTGCTGCCTAGTGTTACAAAAAAGAACTCAAGGTGATAGATTACTCTAATTAAAAAATGCATTATAAAATCTACATTTATTATGCTTACATATATATGTATATGTATATGTGTGTGTGTGTATGTGTATATACATGATATATACACATTTAAGTTATACAATTAAAATACAAACTAGGTAATTTTCCAGTCTAATAGTAAAATCATTATGCGCTTGACTTTATGGCCTGCCTAAGTTTGTGTGTATAGGTGTGGGTTGATGCATGTGTGTGCTTCTATGCGTGTGTAGCTTCTACAACTGAAGCCAATATGCAGTAAATACAAAAGTTTTAAAGATATCATAATGTACCACAGCTAACTGTTTTAGCTTTAAAAGCCTCTTGACTCAAAATACACTGAAAAGCTATAGAGTTGGGGATTTTAGGTAAAATTTGGTTCCCTAAAACAGTACATGATTATAAAGGAAAAGGAGCAAGTAAGAAAGAAGAGAATGCAACAAAAAGATATAGAAGTGAGTCTGATTTTGTCCTTGGCTGTGAGCAAAGAAAGCAAAAAGTTTTAAAATATGTAAAAATCACACTTTAATTTACAACAATGCAAGATAAGGTAAGATGTACCCTCAAGACACTATAGTATTAAGCTTTTAAAATAAATTCTACTAGTCAATTTATTTGTTTTTTCTTTTGCTTTTACTGAGGTATGATAAACATAACATTAGATTAGTTTCAGGCATACAGTGTTGTGATTCCATATTTTCATATTTTAATCATCATAATAAGTGCAGTTAACATCCATCACTATAGTTATGATTTTTTCTTGTGATGATAATTTTCAAGTTTCATTCTCCTAGCTACTTTCAAATATACAGTAGAGTATTATTAATTATAGTCACTATAGCTACTTTACATCTCTATGACATTTATTTATTCCTCAAAATGTGTACTTTTGACCCTCTACACCCATTGTACCTGTACTTCCACACTTTTTCTTAGGCAGCCACCAATCTGTACTTTATATCCATGAGCTCATTTTTGCTGTTGCTGTTTTTTTTTTTTGAGGGGGGGTTCTTTGTTTTTATATTCCATACATAATTGAGATCATACAGAATTTATCATTTTCTGTCTGACTTATTTCATTTAGCACAATGTCTCCAAAGTCCATTCATGTTGTCACAAATGGCAAGATTTTATTTTTTAATGACTGAATAATATTCTAATGACTATATATCATTATATCTTTGTTTATCCACCAACAGATATTTATGTTCTTTCCATGTCTTGGCTATTGTGAATATTACTTAATTGAATGAATATGGGTATGCAGAAATTATTTAAATTTAGTGTTTTTATTTTCTTTAGATAAATACCCAAAAGTGGAATTGCTGGATTATATGGAAGTTCTATTATTAATGTTTCAGGAACCTCCATACAGTTTTCTGTAGGGGTTGCACTGAATTATTTAAAAACCAGGAAAACTGTTCATTTTTGAAATAACGAGTAACTGATAATTTAGAAAAAATTAGATGAAACTGGACTTTTGATAAACCACTATCGTGTTTTAATGACCAAAGCTTTATGTTTTGTTTGTTTTATCATGTTCTGAATGTATTAGAATTTGAACAGGAAGATGTCTTCCTTATTTATTTCACCAAAATTTCACTTATAAGAGGATAAGATTGATAATTATCATTTTAGTCCTTCCTAATTTAAGATCAACTTAGAATTTGGTAATATGTAATTTATATATATTTTATTAATGTTTTAGAAACCTTCAGAACATGCCTAAATAAAAACTCAAAATACAAATCAACATTAGTAATAAATATTTGTTGTCATAGTAATACAACCCTGTTTTCTGAGCAGCTGAAATTTATTTATTTATTTATGTATTTATTTATTTATAGAGAAGGGAAGGGAAGGAGTAAGAGAGGGAAACAGCAATGCGTGGTTGCCTCTCATGCGCCCCCTACTGGAGACCCGGTCCCAAACCCAGGTGTGTGCTCTGACTGGGGATCAAATCAGCAACTCTGGTTCATAAACCAGTGTTCAATCCACTGAGCCACACCAGCCAGAACTTTAGATGTTTTGCTTCCAAAAATTGTTTGATATTCACAGAACAGACTTCACTTTCACTTTTGAGTTTTAGAAAGGAAAGAAGATTGTTTTCTTTCTCCTACTTTGTTCAAAATGAAAGGCTACATTTTATCTTTATTTTAAATATTAAGATTACAGTGATTTGGTAGTTTCACTGACCATTACAAGCTGGTAAAGTACACTTTAATTTTATAAAAATTATGTTCATGAAGAATACCTATTTTATATAAAAATTACTGCTATAAATCTACTTCAGGTTTTAATCACTTCTCACAGTATCAGGAAAAGGGCACTTTTCTCCTTTATTCTTATGCTACCTATTAAATGCATTAGTTTTTTCAGTGATTGCCAACAGAATGTTTATATTCTCCAAATTTAGTAACCACTTTAACCAATATAGTAAGCGTTTAAATAGAAATTGCATATAAATTTTTATCCCATTACTAAGATGTTACTATGTGGCTATTGGCCTATGGCTTTGAATCTATTCGTCCTCTTCAACTATGAAGTATAATATCCATATATTAACAGCCATTAACATTACTATGATATATGGGTATCAGATTTAATGAAACTTTGTGATTAATGATACTATAATAGTTTAATTAAAATAAATGAGTAAAAAGTGGAAGAGATGAAATATAGCATTAGGATATATAAGTCATGGTCACTTAAAAAATGATCTTAATACAAATTAAAGTATTTAAAATAAAAGTAATTGACCTCAAAAGAAGTTTGTCCATGAAACAACAAAAATTATCATATGTCAATATATTATCCATGACTTGAACAAAAGTCCATTGGGCACCTACCCTGTACCTGCTAAATGATAAGAAGAGAGAAGATGGAAATATATTGTATTATATTATATTATAATATATCATATTATATTATAAAATGTAATAATATATGAGAAAAGACATTGTCTTAAGCAGCTCATGTTGTAACAAATGACCAAAAACTGGGTGGCTTAACAAACATTTACTTCACATAGTTTTGAAGGCAGGGAAGTCCAAGACCAAGGTTCTGGCAGAGCTGCTGTCCAGTGTGAGCCAGTGTTCCAGCTTGCAGATGACCTTCTTCTTGCTGTAACCTCACGTGACAGAGAACAGGGGAAAAACAAGCTGGCTGGTGTTGCTTCTTATAAGCTCACTCATCTCATTCATGTGGGCCTCACCCTCACGACCTAGTTACTTTCTAACGGCCTCAATATTGTCTCACTGGCTATTAGGCCTTGACATATAAATTTGAGGAGGAAGGAGACAAAATTATTTATTTAATAGTATATACATACAGAATATTAAAGTGGATAAGCACAATGATAATAATAGGAATAAAATGCTCTGGGGGAAATTGTTAGCAGAGTCTTATGAATCTAGGAAATTAACACAAGCTACATGGAGTTAGAGGCATGAAGTATTATTATGAAAGTTTTAAAATGGTAATTGTAACATAAGGAGGAAACTAGAATAATTTACTATCAAATTTTAAAATTAAAACTATCTCTTTCACCTCTCAAATATTTCACAGTCCTCTCATAGCTTGCTTTGAAGGGCAGGAAAGAAATTAGTAATTAAGAATAAATTTCCAAGAATAACAAAAAAATCCCTATAAATTTATCTGTGTTGCATCTTGTCATTTTGAAGAACAGGAATGCAAGTAGAGACTCTATTGACCTGAGATCTTCCGAATAATTACTTGGCCTTAGAATTTTTCTTTTTTGTGACGACTTAGTATTTGTGTGAGTCAGCATATGTATGTGTGCTCATGTACACAATTTGTGATATTGATAGGAGTTCAAACTGATTATATCAATACACCAATTTCTTCTAAATCTGAATCATATATACATTTCAAAGGAAAAAATGTTTCTTGGGGATTTTTCTTCCCATATTTCTTTCTTGCTTCCATTCTTTTCTCATTTCTTCTTTGTTCAAATAGATATTAACTTTCTACTGGGTAGAAAGTATTCATTTCTAGAAAAGTTTAAAAATATCTTCATATGCATAAAAAAAGCAGCAGCAGAGAGGCATGTAGATAGAGCAGCAATTTGCAACCTTTTCACCTCATGGCACACATAAACTAATTACTAAAATTCTATGGCACAGAAAATACATATTTTTTACAATCAGACAAAAATATGTATAATTTTTATTTATTCACACCAGACAGCTATTATTACTTTGGCTGTTGTCTCTTTTTTATTTGACAACCTAAGGAAAAAGAGTTCAGTGTCCCCGACTAAACAGTCGAGTATTGCATATTCTAAAAATTCTTGCACGCACCCGTGTGCCTCTTGTTGCACACTGGTTGAAAATCATTGAGATAGATGATAGCTAGGTAGATAGACAAATCGACAGATGTATGCAGCTACATGCACACACACCTTAACACATGTACACACACACCACATACCTCACACTATACACACAGTTATAGTAAATACTCATCATTCTTTTTCTGGCCACATCAAACTCCATAAGTAATTATTAGAAATTCTTTGTATAATATCTTATACTCATTAATATAATCAATATACTTATTATAAGATAAGCACTATGATATGTACTCTTGAATGCAATGTGGATGGATATAGCAGTGAATAAAACATGATAGTCTCAGATCCTTTTTTTTAAATTCTGATAGACATGAGAGAGATAGCAAACTAATAAAATTATAAATATATCATCTACTCATAAATACTATGAAGAAAAATAAATAGAGATCAAAATAAGAGCATGTTGGTGCTATTTTACATGAAGAGGTTAGAGAAGTCCTCTCTACAAAAAGATTTGATTAAAATGAGAGAATGGGCAAGACTATTTCTACATGAGGAAGCGTCCAGTGCAAAGGCCTTGAACATAATTGTGCTTTGTGAATGTGGAGAACAGTAAAAGGACAAATCTGTCTGAAAGAGAGAGACTGAAAAAGAAACTACCAGTAACTGAGATTGGAAAGGTGATTAGAAACCACAGTAAGAAATTCAGATTTGTACTTAGATGGGTAATCACTGGAAGGGTTCATCCTTTTAAATGACCTCTGGATGTGGGGAGAACATAATATAGGGGGATTTGTGTGGCAAGGAGTCGGGAAGTGGTAATTTTGTGAAAGGTAGGTGAGAAGTTTGGTGGCACAGACTATGATAGCAGCACTGGAGATGGTAAGTATATCACACAACCAGAAAAGTAAGTAAACCATGGATATATAGTGTGATCACATTAGGAAATGAATATTTCCCCAAGATGAATATAATCCAAAAAGAAAATCTCTGCCAGCCTCCGAAGGATCACCAGAAGGGACCACTTCCCCATAATTACAATTTGAACACAGTAGGTTCCTGGTGTTCATTCTTCTTTTACTGAGTATTTTCTTTCTGAGATTCATCTGTTTTATTGTATGTGGCATAGTTTATTTGTTTTCACTACAGGATAATATTTAATTTTATATTTCTGATAGGCATTTAGATTATTTTCAGTTTATGAAACTTTTGTACGTATTTTTTGTTTCATAACCGCTCATGCCTGTGATGTGTATTACTTGGCATAGAATTGCTAATAATAAATTATGTGTCTATTCATCCTTAGTAGAAACTGGCCATTTTCCAAAATGATTGTACCAAATTATACTTCTACTAATAATGTATGAATTCTAATTATATAACATCCTCACTGAAAATATGTATTCTCTGTTTTTACTTTTCAGCAATTCAGGTGGATCTGTGAATTAATAGCAGATTATAATTTAATTTACGTTTTCCTGAATTTTATTAAAATAGGTGAGATTTTATTTTTATAGGTCATTTGATTTCCTTCATTGTGAAAAGCTTATAAAATAATTTACTCAGTACTGTATTGTGTTGTCTATACTTTTCTTTAGAATCATGTAGATTTTTAAACAAATTTGTAAAATATGTTTAATGGGAATTTTTTTTTCCTGTGGCTCACCTTAATTATGTCCTTCAATGGACAGTTTTTCTTAATTTTAATGTTAATTATGTCCATAATATCAATTATTTCCTTTATGCCTAATGCTTTTTGCACTCCTATTTTAAAAACCCTTTGTCTACCCTAGGGTTAAAAATGCATTCTCTTATTATTTCTTCTGAAATTATACAATTTATTTTCATATTTTGAAACGACATTTTGAGCATAGTAAAGCAGAAGTCACAATTTACTCTTTTCTATATGACATGTAATTGAAACAACACTATTTACTAACAAACCATCTTTCTGCCAGCATGTCCCATAAATCAAATACTGGGTTGCAGCGTATGACGGGCTGTGCCTGGGCTCTGTTTTTTGTTTGTCTGTTTTCCTCCAGTGTCTGTATATTTTCTTGTGCCAATGCTCCACTGTCTTAACTCAGTTACTTGAATAATAAGTCTTGATATCTCGTAAGTCCTTCAACATTGCTCTTGTTCAAGATTAGCCTCACTGCTCTTGCTTAGACACATTTTTTGAATTAACTTGATCGTTACATTTTTGGCAACCTAATTGAGAAGAGCCTTTAATTCTAATTAATTAATTGATTATTTTTTATATTTGAGGGCAAGATGTTGAAAAAATAATAAGCATTGATAAAATTATTTGATATTAAAAATTTTGATGTTACACAAATATTATGCCAGACTTAAAAATTAGATATTAACTGTGTCATCAAATATCTGTAAATTTTTCATGTACATTTAATTTCCTTCCTTTGTTTTTATGATTTTTTATTTTGTTTTTTAATACAGTTTTCTAAATCTTTATTATATTTTTCCCACTACCATTTAGTCACCTAACTTTCCCCTAAGTAATCACCACACTGCTGTCTATATCCGTGAGTTCTTTCTTTTTCTGGTCAATGCACTCACACCCAAACCTTTCCCTACAGCATTGCCCCATAGACTGGCATCCTGCTCTCCACCTTTAAGTCTATCCCCACTTTCTCTGTTTGTTTGGTTTGTTCATTAGATTCCACGTATGAGTGAAATCATATGGTATTTGTCTTTCTCTGACTGGCTTATTTCACTTAGCATAATGCTCTCTGGGTTTATCCATATTAACTCAAAGTAAATTTTTATTTTTTATGGCTGAGTAGTATTCTACCGGGTAAATGTCCCATAGTTGTCTTATCCTTTCCTCTACTGATGGACACTTTGACTGCTTCCATGTCTTGGTGACTATAAATAATGCCACAACGAACAAAGTGTGCTCATCTTCTTCCAAAGTAGTGGTTTGAAATGGTATCTCAGTGTGCTTTTAATTTGCATTACTCTCTACTGACCATCTGTATCTTCTCTTTGGAGAAGTGTCTATTCAGGTCCTTTGCCCATTTTTTGATTCACCCATTTTGGTGTTGAGTTTTGTAAGTACTTTATAAATTTTGGATAATAACCCCTCATCAGATGTATCAGTGAATATGTCCTCTGATTCTGTGGGTTGTTTTTTTATTTTGTTGACTTTTACTTCACAGTTGATTGTTTCCTTTTGCTTTGATGTAGTTTCATTTATTTATTTATTTTGTTTCCCCTGCCTGAGAACATATATCTAATAAAACATTGTGACAAGCAATGTCCAAGATTTTGCTAAGTTTCCTTCTACGAGTTTTATGGTTTCATGTCTAACATTTAAGTCTTTGATCCATTTTGAATTTATTCTTGTGTGTGGTGTAAGAAGGTGTCTAGTTCCATTTTTCTCTATGTATCTATCCAATTTTCCCAAAACCATTTACTAAATAAACTATCTTTATCTTATTGTATGTACTTTCTTCCTTTGTCAAATATTAATTGACTATAGAGGTGTGGCTTTATTTCTGGGTTCTCTATTCTGTTCCATTTACCTATATGTCTGGGGTTGTGTGTGTGTGTGTGTGTGTGTGTGTGCCAGTACCATGCTGTTTTGATTACTATGGTCTTATAGTATAGTTTGATATTAAGTAGTGTGATTCTTCCTATTTTGTTCTTTCTCAGGATTGCCGTTGCTATGCAGAGATTTTTGTGGTTCTATATACATTTTTGAAACACTTTTCGAGTTCTGTGAAATAGGTCATTGGAATCTTGATAAGAATTGCATTGAATCTATAGATTGTTCTGGTTAGTGTGGACATTTTAATGATGTTAATTCTTCCTATTCAAGCATATGCTTCCACTTATTTGCACTTTCTTCGATTTCTTTCTTTAGTGTCTCGTAATTTTCCAAGTACAGGTCTTTGCTATCCTTTGCTTGTTTTATTCCTGTGTGTTTTATTCCTTTTGTAGCACTTGTGAATGGGATTGTTTTCTTAATTTCCATTTTTGTTAGTTCATTATTGGCATATACAATGCAACTGGTTTAGGGATATAAATTTTGTATCCCTACTTTACTGAATTTATTTATCAGTTCTAGTAGTGTCTTGGTGGAATCTCTAGGGTTCTCTATGCACAGTATCATGTCATCTTCAAATAAAGACAGTTTAACTTCTTCCTTTCCAATTTGGCTGTGTTTTGTTTCTTCTTCTTGTCTGATAGCTATGACTAGCACTTCCAGTACTGTGTTAAATAAGAAAGGTGAAAGTGGACATTGGTGTCTTATTCCGCATCTTAAGGGGAACACTTGAATTTTTTTCCCTTTGAGTATGATGCTGGCAGTGAATTGGTCACAATAGTCTTAATTATGTTTAGATATATTCCTTCTATTTCTACTTTGCTGAAAGTTTTTATCATGGATGGGCGCTGGTTCATAGCAAATGCTTTTTCTGCATATACTGATATAACCATGTGGTTTTTATCCTTCATTTTGTTTATGTGGTGAATCATATATGTTGATTTGCAAATTTATCAAACTTGCATTCCTGTAATAATTCCCACTTGATTATGGGGTATGATCTTTTTTTATGTATTGGTGTATTCAGTTTGCTAAAATTTTGTTGATTTTAGCACTTATGTTCATCAGGGATATTGACCCTAATTTTTTTCTTTGTAGTATCTTTATCTGTTTTTACAATTAGAATAATGCTAGCCTCATAAAATAAGTTTAGGAGCCTTTCATCTTCTTGAATTTTATAAAATAATTTGAGAAGGAGAAGCATTAGTTCTTCTTAGAATATTTGGAAAAAAATTCACCTGTGAAGACATCTGGTCCAGAGCTTTTGTTTATTGGGAGTTTTTTGGTTATTGCTTCAATTTCCTAAGTTGTAATCTGTCTATTCAGATTCTCTGATTCTTCCTGATTTAGTTTTGGAAGGTTGTGTATTTCTAGTAACTTTTCCACTTAGACCTGGTTGTCCAGTTTGTTGGCATATTATCGTTCATAATATTTTCTTCCAATCCTTTGCATTTTTTAGTGTCACCTGTTGTGTCTCCTATTCAGTTTTTGACTTTGTTTATTTGGTTCCTTTTTCTTTTTTCTCCTGATCAGTCTGCTTAAAGTTTTGTCAATCAGCCCTGGCTGGTGTGGTCAGTGGTTGAGTGTCAGCCTGTGAACCAAAGGGTTGCTGGTTCAATTCCCAGTCTAGGGATATGCCTAGGTTGCGGGCCAGGTCCCCAGTAGGGAGCACATGAGAATAAACCACACATTGATGTTTTCTTTTCCTTCTCCCTCCCTTCCCCTCTCCCTAAAAATAAATAAGTAAAATCTTAAAAATAGAGTTTTAAAAGTTTTCTCAAGCTTTTTAAATTTTTTCAAAGAACCTGTTCTTGGTTTTTTTGTATCTACTTTTGAGACTCTATTTCTTCTCTCATCTTTATCATTTCCTTCCTTCTATTCACTTGTTTTGTATGTTTTTCTTTTTCATGTTCTTTTAAGTGTAAATTTAGATTTATTTGAGGTTTTTCTTGTGTGTATGTGGGGTTTTTTTTGAGATAGACCTGTAATGCTTTCAGTTTTCCTCTTAAGATTGCTATTTCTGGGTCCCACAGATTTTGGATTGTTGTGTCCTCATATTCATTTGTTTCAAGGTATCTTTTCATTTCTTGATCTTGTTTTTGACCCATTCATTGTTCAAGAACATTTTATTTAGCTTCCATGTCTTTGCATGTTTTTCAGTGTTCTTCTTGTGATTGATTTCTAGTTAATAGCACTGTGGTAAGAGAAGATGCTTAATATGATTTTGATACAGGGTGCAGCCAAAGCGGGGTGGGCAAAAAAGATTTGGAATGGTGTCCAGAACTCAAAGTGTATAGGAATATTGGAGAGACATATAAAATGTCCTCACCCCTTTCCCTCCACAGATGTGAGTTGGGGAAGGGACACATAGAGCAGGAACATGCAGGGCTGTTTTGTACAGCCACAGCCTTGCAGCTAATCCATGGCTTGGTCATTTAACATATCTATAGCCTTTGGCAGGTCTCTTGGATATGTTAAATGGCTGTGGCCAGGCTTGGATCTAGGAGAATGAAGTCACTTCCACCCAAGATGTAACGGGGAGGGGGCAGGTCCCCTGAGTTACAGCGCCTTTGTGGGAGCTTGGAGAAGATTGGCTATAGGACATGGGGCCATACCTGCCCAGACTAACAATGGCAGCCCAATAAACTTGTAATAATACAGAAATACTGGCAGATGTAACTAATTGTGGGAGGAGTTAGAAATAAGGGTACAGAGGAAGATGAGCACGGAGATTTAAAACCCAGACACAGCAGCCATTAGGGAGAGAGCCATGCAGTTTCAGCAGAGTTAAGACCTCCTCTTGCCCAGGTGAAAGAGAGAGATCCACGTGCTTTCAGCAGAGTTAGGACTCCCTCTTGCAGTCATGAAAGAGAGAGCCATGTGGTTTTGGCAGAGTGCAGACACCCTCTTTCCCAGGTGAAAGGGAGGACCACATAGCTTTGCCAGAATGGAGATCCCTACGACCAGGTGAAGAAGAAAGACATGCGCTTTTGGTGGAATGAGGACCCCTGCAGCTTTGGTAGAAGAGGCCCACGTGGCTTTGGGGCGCCCCCTTTGGCCGAGTGGCCTGGAAAGCAGGAGAGACTTTGACTGGAAGTTGGTACAAAGAATTCTTGCCAGTGGAAGGTGCCACATGACTTTGGATTAATTGGAGATCCTGCCTGGACAGGCAACACAGCTCACAGTGCCAGTGACCTGAAAAACGGATGTGTGCTTCTTTTCCTGATTTACGGTACCCAGAGTTAGGACAGGGGGGAAAGGGAGTGATGTGTGTGTGTGTGTTTGTGTGTGTGTGTGTAGGTGTATACCCTAAAAGACTTTGATATTTTAATGGAGGTATTAGGCCTGAATAGCGTTAAATAAACATTTTGTTTCCTTTTCACAAATCTCTGGCATTGAGAGATGTCTTTCCAATTGGCGGCAGACAGAAGAGCCCAGTAGGTATTAGTATACTGTCCTTGGGAGGGGCCTCTGTTGTTCTATAGCAGTTTTTTGGCATCCCTCGGTGGGCCAAGTATTGCCTCCACCCCTTGGATCCCTGTTCGGTAACAATTTCAATCTTCAAGTTATTGAGATTTTTTTGTGTGTCCTAATGTGTTTTATTCTTACTGTCAGTGGTTATAAGTATTCTCTCCAGGCACTGGAAGTGTTAGGTTGGTTATTCAGGATTCTTTCTCTACAATTTAGGTGTAATTCCAGATTGGTCCTGGGGAAGGTTAGCCTAGCTTCCATTTACTCCACTGTCATCCTGTATCCCTTGTGAAATTTTAAAGTTAAGTTAAAAATGATAAATGATATATTGAAATTTCCTGGAAATAAACTTGTAAAGTGAAATCACTCATGTTTTTGTTTACTTGTTCTCAACTAGTTCACTCATACTAAAAAACACTCGAAATCAAAAACACTTCTGCTACCAGACTGTATTTCTCACACCAAGCAAGTCTATGACACACGATGGGTGCACTACAATTCAACTCACTCTGACACTAAAGTTAGCATCAGATTCCATGGGATAAAGGCTCAGTTCTACAAGATTGCTCCTCCTACCTATTTCAGATGCTAATTGTAAGTATAGTTTGTTTCCTGTGCTTGTGAATGACTGGCTGTAAATCAGAGATTCTCATAATCCCCTCCTTGGTTTTGAATAATAAGCTCATATAATTCAGGAGAGCATTTTACTTATTAATGTGCCTGATCATCATAAAAAGCTATCACTGGGCAACAGCTTATATGAGAGAAATGCACAGGGAAAGTATGTGGGAAAAGAATGGGGCTTCCACGACCTCTTCCAGGTGCGCCACTATCCCAGCACCTGCACACATTCGTCAGCCTGGAAATTCCCACCATTTTAGGTTTTTATGGTGGTTTCATTACATAGGCATGAGTGATGAAATCATTGACCATTGGTGATGATTCAACTTTCTCCTCTCCCCTCCCTGGAGGTCAGGGGCTGGGTCTGAAATCTGCAACCCTCTAATCATAAGGTTGTTTGCCCTGACAAAAGCTTCCCATTTTAGGGGTTTTCCAAAATGACCTCATTAACATATACTCTTGTGTGGCTGAGAGGAGCCTGTTATGAATAACAAAACACGAGCAACTCACCTTTGTACTTTGGAGCTATATTAGGAACTAGGGCTGTAACTGAATATTTTAACAGAAAATGCCTCAGGGCTCTCATAGAAAATGACAAAAGTTGTAGGAGTTATGTACTGAGAACACTGGACAATGCTCAAATATATATTTCTTATTATAAATCACATAATATAAATATAAATAATGATGGGCTTATGCCATAGAATATTAGATACCCAACTTTTCTTTAAATCTTTTGCAGTATTAAAAGTTGCCAAGATTTTGAATTCAGATTTATAATTTAATTTTCTTCAGAAAGTTAATAACACAATTCCTTTCTAAAGATCAAATCCCAGTAAGAAATTAATGTTTTCTGTGTTTTATTAAACTACATAAATCTTGTTTTTAGCTCTAAGTTTATAACTTCCTTTGAGAGATCAGCCGGAGACTAATTGTGGAATGAAAACAACACTTACCTAGCTGTTCTAGCCAAAATATTTGGAACTATCTCTGATTTACTTGTTTATGTTCTTATCTAATTAATCAGTACATTTATGCAGCTCTACCGATGTAATACATACATAGTCTGTCTTCCTCATATCACTTTCATCTTTACCAGTCAAGTTTAGCCACCTGGACTCTGGCAAACACCTCCTAATTGGTCCTTCTTCTGGATTCATCTCTAGGAAAAAAGTTTATTTTCCTAAAATATGAAAAGCTTTCAAAATCATAAGTCAGCTCATGTGAAAAACCTTGCTCAAAACTCACAATGATAAACTTTATAATACACGTAGATTCAAATCCAAAATGCTTGTAAGAGATTGAAATGCTGGGTATCTCATTTTGGGCCTGGGTTTTTCCCAGGGCCTTCAGGCTGATGATGCCTCCTTTAGACAGGCTGATCATTAGACAAGCTTTGCTTGCTGCCTAGTTCGTACAAAAATACCCTCTCTCATTTTCCCTTCCTGTGGTTTGAAAGAAGGCTGAGCTTGGTGATAATTTTCAAGTGAATGTGAGGACCTGCAACTGTGCTTTTTTCCTCAACTGGCACCTTTGCAATCAATAGACCTTTTCTTATTCCAAATTCTGGTATTCTGATATTGGCCTTTTTGTAGTGTTCGGCTTGCAGACTTTTGAAATGGTAACATCTTGAATTTGAATCCTCATTAAATTGCTTCTGTTACCCAACAGGGGTCCGAGGCGAGGGGCAATACTTGGCCCACCAAAGGATGCTAAAACACTGCTACAGAAAACAGGGGCCCCTCCCAAGGACAGTATACTAATACCTACTGGGCTCTTCTGTCCACCACCAATTGGAAAGACATCTCTCAATGCCAGAGATTTGTGAAAAGGAAACAAAATGTTTATTTAACGCTATTCAGGCCTAATGCCTTCATTAAAATATCAAAGTCTTTTAGGGTCTACACCTACACACACACACACACACACACACACACACAGCACTCCCTTCTCCCGCTGTCCCAACTCCAGGTACCGTAAATCAGGAAAAGAGCACAGGTCTGTTTTTCAGGTCACTGGCACTGTGGGCTGTGTCCCCTTGTCCAGGCAGCATCTCCAGTTAATCCAAAATCATGCGGCACCTTCCACTGGCAAGAGTTCTTTGTACCAAGTTCCAGTCAAAGTCTCTCCTGCTTTCCAGGCCACTTGGCCAAAGGGAGCACCTCGGAGCCGCGTGGGCCTCTTCTACCAAAGCCTCACTCCACCAAAAGCGCGTCTTTCTTCTTCACCTGGCCACAGGGATCTCCATTCTGGCAAAGCTGCGTGGTTTTCTCTTTTCACCTGGGCAAGGGGAGGTCTTAACTCTGTTGAAACCGCGCGTGACTCTCTCTCCTAATGGCTACAGGGGTCTACATCTTTCCAAAATAGCGTGGCTCTCCCCCTCACTCTGCTAAAGCCACGTGGCTCTCACACAGGCACTGTCTCAGAGGATCAGCCCCCAGTTACATCCTGGGTTCCAAGCCCCTCACTTCTCCCTGGCTCAAAACTTGGCCACAGCTATTTAATGTATCTATGAAACCAGTTAAAAGTTATAGATATGTTAAATGACCATTCCAGAGGTTAGCTGCAACTGTTGCTATGCAAAACAACTGTCAATGGCCCTGCTCCATTTGTCCCTTCCCCCAACTGACACCTGGGGGCAGGATGTGAGGACATCTCAATATGTCCTCCAATATTCCTACACACTTTGAGTTCTGGACACCATTCCAAATCTTTTTGGGCCCCCCCCCTTGGCCGCACCCTGTATAACTTCCTGCATGGAAAGGAATAAACATTAAGTGAACGTTATGTAAAATTTAATGTATTCCATTAATTCAAAAAAAATCACTAAGTTCAAACATAAAATTTACTGGAGATTCATATATCCACTTTCCGCTTACCCACTTTCCATGAGCTTTTGTTACTCAAACAGAGGAGGCCAAAGGTAAGTGTATAACTTTCTGAGATAAAGCAAAACACACGGTTCCAGGGGAAACCCAGCAGGAGATGCCCCTCATCCAGAATTGTAGGTCAGAATAGATCTCTGGGAGGATGACCCTCACACTGATTATTAAAGAAGCGTCTCAGACTTGTTTTTTCTCCAAAACTAATTTCTCAATTTTCAGACAGCTAATGCCAAGCCCATTTATATAGGCTTAGAATTTTATTTTCTAAGCTATGATTAAAAATATTAGAATATATCAAGCAGAGATTGGCCAAAGATCTAGAAAATTTACCCAGCATTAATACTAAATTACAAATTGTGAATCATTGTGCTTAAGTCCTTGAGCGGCAGGATATCGGCACAACAATAACATTACCCAAACCACATTCAGTGCTGTCAATGGAGAAAGAAAATGTGTCATTTGGAAGATAAAAAACAGCTTTGCTGGAGACAAGATGAATCACATTTGCTATTTCTTCCTACGACAAAGCCTATCGTGTTGCCATCAGAAGAAATTTGTTTGACAGGCATGTGTCTTACTTGTGATTTTTTAAAATCAAAAATGTTTTCTAAGATGCTGTGAGTCCTAATACAAATTTTTAAGTTATTGTCAAAATCTGAGAATTTTAAATATACATGAAATATCAAAATATGTTTATAAATCAATTTTTTAGCATTAATCACTATATTCAACTGAACAAAACTGACAAGATAATAACATAAATGAAAGAAAAGAATTTGAGAATATTGATTTTGTGCATGAGGCATTTGGATAGGCATGAACAGAGCAGGAACAATAGGCCAGGGGTGGAACATCAGCAGGGCAAAAAATTTAGGTGTCTAGTAATGAGCAAAACTAGGGAAAGCAACTATTAGAAGCTAGAACTTCACCTCCCCTTTTGACCTTTGCAACACTAGCATGTCATTAATCATGTAGTTTAGACCCCCTTAGAGGAGGAAGAAGGCAGGTAGAGAGTAGTCTCATCTGACTACCATGCAAGCCCTTGCAGGACCACTCCCTTAAGCATTAAACCCTCAGGACAATGAGGTTCTGATCACCATCAAAGTATCTTAGAAACTAAACCTTGAATATGTTAACCAGAGACAGAGTTTTAGGCAAACTAGAGATAATATCTAGGCCTCAGTTGTGCTTCAGCTCTAGGCCCAGAAAAGCAGCAAAACCAGATGAGGTGAACTATGGCTAAAATCAGGACCAGATGCAATAACTAATGTCCACCAGTGCCAATTAATCAGTGGAGACCTTAACACTGAAAGGGCACCCTGGAAAGCTGATAAATAGTCTGTTAAAATCCTCCCATGAGACTACCTCTGAAATTCCTGTCATTAGAAAACAGATAATAACCCATAAGGCAAAGGGACACAGTGTTGTCTCTCTCTCTCTCTCTAGAGCAGGGGTGTCAAACTCATTTTCAGCAGGGGCCACATCAGGCTCAAAGTTGCCTTCAAGGGGCCGAATGTCATTTCAACTCCTTAAGAGTTAAGGAGTAGTTACACTTATATAGTCCTAAAATTACAGTCCCAATGAAGGCAACCATGAGGTTGATGTGGCCTCCAGTGAAAATGAGTTTGACACCCCTGCTCTACAGCATGCCTGAACCTCCTCGTCTCCTCGTCTCCTCCTCGTCTCCTCGCCTCGGGCATACATCTTTTGCCTTCCTTCTCATAAGCTACAAGGGCCCCCTTTTTGCCTCTGTAACTTGTTCCCCAAGTCCACACAGCCCAGCTGGCTCATGTTTCATGCCTCTGTAACTTTCTGAAAACCAAAACTTCTCGCATTAGAATTATTAGCTCTGAATTCTTTCTTAGCCAGACTCAAGCACCAAGGTCTAATTATGCTGTAAACAGATTCAAGAACATATTTCTGTGTAGACAACTAAGCTTCGTGTTTGGCATAAATAGTAATCACTATTATTGAAGATAAAAAAGAATCAAAGTATATAAAAATTTTATACAAGTAATGTAGTATTAAAATAGAAAAAGGAAAGGAGTGTGGAGAGAAAAATATAAGCTTTTCTTACTTATAAAAACTTAAATATAACTTCTCTACTCAGAATAACATTTGAATAAACCCCTACAAAATAAAGATCTTGACATTGTTCTAATTAATGATTCATATAAGATAGTTAGGACATACTTTAGACTTTTAGCCCAAAATTCATGTTCTCAGAAACTAAAATAATATTGAGAAATTCAAAACAACTCTCTGATATTTTATGTCATGATGGCACTCAGAGAGAGTCCTATTTTTTTATCTAATAAATACTCTCCAATATTATAGGGCATAGCCCTACTGTTACTGAACAAGGGTTCTGGGGAGGTGCAATACTTGGCCCACTGAGGGACACCAAAAAACTGGTACAGAAAACAGGGGACCCTCCCAAGGATGGTGTACTAGTATCTATTGGGCTCTTCTGTCCGCCACCAATTGGAAAGACATCTCTCAATGCCAGAGATTTGTGAAAAGGAAACAAAATGTTTATTTAATGCTATTTAGGCCTAATGCCTTCCTTAAAATATTAAAGTCTTTAAGGGTATACACCTACACACACACACACACACACACACACACACACACACACACACACACAGAGTGCTCCCTTCTCCCACTGTCCCAACTCTGGGTTTTTCAGGTCGCTGGCACTGTGAGCTGTGTAGCCTGTCCAGGCAGGATCTCCAAGTAATCCAAAGTCATGCGGCACCTTCCACTGGCAAGAGTTCTTTGTACCAAGTTCCACCCAAAGTCTCTCCTGCTTTCCAGGCCACTCAGCCAAAGGGAGCACGCCAAAGCCGCGTGGGCCTCTTCTACCAAAGCCACACTCCACCAAAAGCACGTCTTTCTTCTTCACCTGGCCACAGGGATCTCCATTCTGGCAAAGCTGTGTGGTTTTCCCTTTTACCTGTCCAAGAGGAGGTCTTAACTCTGTTGAAACCCCATGGCTCTCTCTCCTAATGGCTACAGGGGTCTATATCTTTCCAAAACAGCGTGGCTCTCTCCCTCACCTGGCCAAGAGGGGGTCCTCACTCTGCTAAAGCCACATGGCTCTCTTGCAGGCACTATCTCAGAGCATCAGCCTCCAGTTCCATCCTGGGTCCAAGCCACTCACTTCTCCCTTACCCAAAACTCGGCCACAGCTATTTAACATATCCATGAAACCAGTTAAAGGTTATAGATATGTTAAATGACCATTCCAGAGGTTAGCTGGGAAACTGTTGCTATGCAAAACAGCTCTCAATGGCCCTGCTCCATTCGTCCTTCCCCCAACTGACACCTGGGGGAGGGGGGTGAGGACATCTTAATATTTCCTCCAATATTCCTGTACACTTTGAGTTCTGGACACCATCCCAAATCTTTTTTGCCCCCCGCTCCCCCCCCCCCGGCTGCACCCTGTATCACTACTTCTCCCTCTCTCTCTCTCTCTCTCTCACACACACACACACACACACACACAAGTTCTTATGACAGGCAAGGATTTAATTTAATACATAATATGTCTAACAAGTACAATATAAGTCTTCAGGGACAAATTTTAACCTCATGTGTATACGGAAGACATTTAGGAAAAACAAGTAAAATTCCTTAGATGGTCCAAGCCACTTCCTCAAATATCAGCTTCATTTTAAAGACTGAAGAAAGATGTGTGTTTGGGACAAGAGGAAGGCAATTCCAAGGAAGGTTAAAAGAGGGGATGTTTGGAAGGCAAGGTTTGTCTTGTCATAAAGATAACTCTCCCAGGTGAAAAGTTGTATCTGGTAATAGCTCATGTTGTGGTATAAACTTCCTTTCTAATGTAAATTTTCTTTATAAATGTAGATTTCTTTAATAAAAGAGTAACTTCTCAATGTGTCTGCAATTTGTCAAAATAATCAGCTTAAAATAATCCTTATGCTAAAGAGGCACATTGGACAGTCACATACTCTGTAACACTTCAACCTTTACCTTGACTTAATTCCTTTTTTCTTCTTTTGAAACTGTCTTCACTTGCCAGCTCTCTTTCTATTCAACTGAAATTTAACTGTACCATTATTTTTTTATTCACTGCCTATTGATGAAGACTTTAATTACTAACAGATTTGCAAGGATAATGATTAATATAAGGAATGTTTTGAAACTTAGAAAAAGGTTCAAGTCCTGTTACTGAATTAAAGGAGTTTGTTTGCCTGTTTACATCAAGACCTCATGTGCAAATGGGAATTTGCAGCCGAGAAAGTTAATGGATTATTAATTAAGGAAATGGTACCATTAATCATGGTGGAGTTAGAGTCATGGTCTTTATCGATTGGTTGGTGCTGAGGTAGAAGGTACTAGAGCATTGCTTTTGGACCTGATGTCTGGATTCCCGAGGGCATGGCTGGTGGGCTTGTTCTGTTTTTCTGGGTCTGAAGCTAAAACACAGCTAAATCCTAGGATGTCATTTATGGTTTCACTGAAATTCTCCCTGGTGGTCAATGTACTAGGGGCTTTGCTTTGGAAATTAATTTGATGCTACCCACAACCCCGTTGTCTTGAAGGCTTAATGATTAAAGAAGTGCACATCCAAGGGAGAGCAAAGTCCTCAATGGAGCCAGTTTGGAAAAAAAAAAGAAAAAAGTTCATATTAAAGAAATAGAGTTTCTGCAGTATTATACTTTTATTGTTTCTAATAGATTTTCAGGTAATTATCTTCAGTTTAGATGTATAAAGTATTATATGCAAATAATGATCATTTTGTTTCTTATTTTTTAAATGTATAATCTTTTTTAAGATTTTATTTATCTTTAGAGAGGGGGAATGGAAGGAGAAAGACAGGGAAAGTAGCATCATGATTCCCTTGATGCGATGAAAATGTGGAGAATTTTAAATTAGAATTTTAGACTTTGCCAGTATCAACTTGCTAAATAACATTAATAACAATGATAGTATGTGGAGGTGTTTTTTTACTATGTCAGATAATGTTGGCTTAAAGTAATTGGCTCAAATTTACCTATAACCAGAGATCTGTGACTTACAAAAATCCGTAGTAAAATTTCAAAATATTTTTGTAATAATTTTCAAGATATTTCTTTTACAGTTCATCATATTATGATACTTCTTGTAGTCTTGTGTGTGACTCATTATACATTAAGATTATTAGGATGAACGAAAATTTTGTAATAAGAGACTGAATATTCTTAGCTAAACATAAGGAAATTGCCATCTCCTCTTTCTGAATGACTTTGTGGAGGGCTGTTACCACCCCTGAAATGCAACAAGGGAGATAATACTCCTATTTCCTAGTTTCTGTGGAAGGAGTCTAAAAATTTTGGTATGAATCTTCCTCCAAGTTTCAAAACTATCATGCTATAAAATATAAGAAGTTTATTACCCCTCTGAATAAAGCCTATTTCACTAACACAGGTAGCCACTTCAATTAACCCAATGAACCTACTATGAACTATGTATGACAGATGGTGACCTCCAATCTTTTTATTTAAGGGCTAAGTTGCTGTTCCTTTTGCAAACATATGCAATGGTTGCATCTGCTGGGCTGCATACAAGTTTAAGAGTCCTTTGTCTTTGTGCTCTTTTAGTAGGTTGTTGGCAATGGGTGTCATATTCTGGTTTCATGCAAATAATAAAAATATTTTAATATTTTATATTTCTATATTATTTAACAAAATGTTTTTATTTTTCTACTGCCTTTGTGCAGAGGTTTTCTGGTTGGGAGAGGTTTTGTTTTGAATTATATTTCTGCAACAGACATAGTTGCATATATTTTATGTAGATCAGCCAAACACTAACTATATATTATGAAGTATAAATATCTCCTTTTCAACACCTTAGATATTATGCCTTTTTATTACACCAGAAATCTTATTATAATGTTTATTTGTGGAATTGTCTGATTTATTTACTCATGAAATAATTGTTTTTCCACATATTCATATGTTAATTAAAAAAACTAAAACCGTGAAACAATTCCTATTATAACTGAAGTTCTCTATTGGATTCTGGATGTCTGTGTGAGGAGATAAGATAAATAAAGCGCAAACTTGCTATAAAATAACTCAATCTCCTGAGAGATTTATTTTCTGCTGAGTCTAGGAAAGTCATAAAATATAGTATAAGACAGAGTGAAATAAGCACTATTACCCCACCTTCTAGGGAAAAGTCCCCAAAGTAATAACTCTCTAGGTAATAATAACCCCTTCACAACAACTATTTACCAGTAAAATTAAAATATTCATTATGAAAAATATATAAAAAATGCTGAAGGTAAATTTGGCATATATGAAGCATGACTATTTCACACTAAAAGAAATTACCTCCTTTCAGAAAATTAGGAAAAAGCAATTGTGATGTCCAGCTCAGATCCTGAGATGTAGAATATATAAAACTATGTACATGGGATAACCACCATGCTATTGCCAAAATAATATACTGCTTATTTAAATGGCATTAAACATCCTGCCGAGCTTTGGTTATAACACCACTCCTTTGAAAAAAGTATTAAAATTTTAAGTGTAAAATATATTTTATTACAAGAGAGAAAATAACAGTACCATAAATGAATTTATAGATTCTGAACAGCTAAAATAAAAAAGGATGGAGTACTTGTATTTACAAAAAATCATGTATTCCAATGTTTATTAGCACATTATGGTTAGTTGTAAATGTTAAATTAGAAATAATTACAGAGGAAACTGGGGAAAAAGGCTCATTGGAATAATTTCATTAGCATCATATGATAGAACTTAAAAAATCTATACTGGAAAACATTAAAAGTGAAAATAAACATATAAATCTAATACAGCAATGTTTATCTAATATATTTTGCATGAGGAACCTAAAGTAAGTAAAGAAAGGTGATTTTTTATCACTGCAAATGATTTAGAAAATTATACTCTCAAATTAAAATATTCTACCATATTTTAGACTGAAATGTCAGTTTCAGAACACACTAATTTTCTTACAGATCAAGTATAACTTAAATTATAGAGATATAAAATTATTTAAGACTGTTTACCTGTTATTGTTAAAATATATATTTGTTGAGTAGTAATTTGCATCTTGTTGTTTTTCCCTTGCAATCAAGATTCTGTAATCATAATCTTGTCACTTCGCTGTGATAAACTAATGTATGTAAAAGCAACAATATTTGAGAGAGAAACATTTTTACATGTTTATTAATTTGTATTATACTTTTACCATAGTTCTTCCTTATTCAAAATTTAATATTCCCCAGTTTCAGTTATTCATTGGCAATTCCAGTGAATAACGGGAATGTTAAATGGAAAATTCCCCCCCAAATCGTAAGTTATCATAAATTATGTGCCGTTTGGAACAGTGTGATGAAATCTTGAGCCATCCTGTTCTGCCCCACCTGTTCTATCCCTTTGTTCTATCTGAGTGTTTATCCAGGTTGTGTGTGCTGCCTGCCCAATGGTCACTTAGTGGTCATCCAGATCATCAGGCTGATGGTGGCAGTACAGCAGCAAATGGGTTCAACCTATGCTTTTTTAATTATTATCATTGTTTTATTATTAATTAATTTTCCTAATCTCTTACTATGACTTATAAATTATACTTTATCATAAGATATGAATGTATGTGTAGAAAAGCGCATACTGTAAATATAGGGTTTGGTACTACCAACCATCTACTGGGGGTCTTTGAACATATCCCCTGCCAATAAGGAGATCATTATTAAGTTCTAAGTTGAATAACAAAAAATTTATATTATATTAATCAAATGATAAAATTTATATAAATTTAGACATAGACATGTACACTTTGTTTCTTTTGGAATACATAGTGGTTTTTTTACATTAAATTAGCTGTGCAGGTTTTTGTGTGGGTCCTTCTCACCCACTGCAACAATCAAAGTAGCAGCTTAGCAGGGATTTGTTCCAATAGTTTATTTTTTAATCAATTCTCAAATAGAAACTAAAGAACCTGTAACGTGCCCATCAGTAAATGAATGGATAAAAAAATGATGGTACATTTACACAATGGAGTAGTACACAGCAGTACAAAAGAAGGAACTCTTACTTTTTCTAGGTTTAAACAAAAGGGAAAAGATACAAAAAAATGGCAAGAACAAGAAATAATTATACCAAGGACAATGAAAAAAAGTTCTACTTAAAAGTAAGATGCATGTGAGAGTATGGAGTAAAATAGTAAAATATCTTGCGTTATAAATGTAGTCATGAATAGTTCCAACTATCACATATACTTTTGTTCTATTAAACATTCTTATCTTCATAGAAGAATCTGGTTTGCTTCCTAGCTACTGTTTTCTTATTACTCATTTTCTTAATATCATCTCTGATTTTAGCCATGTTTTTGGTTTGTACTTGTTTCCCTCAAGCCCTTAAGCCTGTTCTTTACTTTCTGTTCCTGTTTTTCCAACACAGATGCCTTTAGGGGCTCACTTTTAAGACAAGCATATAGAGCATTGAAATGTAGGGAATCGTTTGCCCAGAGGGATAATTGTAAACAAATGGAAAATAGGAACTGAACAATAGATAGTCTTTTCTGTTAATTCTTGACTCTCAGATGAATAGTTCTGCTCTCCATATGCTCTCGGCAGTTCTCAAGTACACTGAGGCTCATTTTTTTTAAAAAATTGACTCAACAATGAACTCTTACTATTGATTTTTTTCTTTGATCATGTTCCCTTGGACTACTTCTGCAAAAAAATCTATATTTATTGGAAATCTTGTGTCAGGTTTCTCTTTAATGGCAGTAGTTGGGGAAGATAATCTTAAAGATTATCATCCACCAAATTTTAGTATAGTTTACTAAATTATACTAAATTTATTTACTATTTACTACTTTTTATTTACATGAAATACTATTTACTTCATGCTTCTTAATTCAAGTGTTTTCTCAAATGATTCTGCATCATCTATGAATCTTTTTTTTAATTTAATTTTAGTGGGGTGACACTGGTTAACAAAGGTATACAGGTTTCAGGTGCACAATCCTACAACACATCACCTGCACAGTGTATTGTGCTCTCTGCCACCCAAGTCAAGTTTCTGTTCATCACCATTTATCCCCCCTCTACCCCCGCACCTACCCCCACATCCTCTACCCCTGGCAATCACCACACTGTTGTCTGTGTGCATGAAATTGTTTTCTCTTTTTTGCTCAATTCCTTCACTCCCCAGCACCCCCATCTCAATAGCTGTCAGCCTGCTATATATGAGTCTGCTACTATTTTGCATTTTAGTTTATTTTGTTCATTATTCTACATATGAGTGAAATCAAATGGTACTTTCTTTGACTAATTTCACTTAGCAAATTTCTCTCCGGATCCATCAAAGCTATCGCAAAGGATAAGATTTCATTCTATTGTTATGGCCAAGTCAACTTTCTTAACTCTCTGTGTATCATGTTTTATTTATGAATTTGAAAATCATCTAGATACTTTTGTAAAGCTTTTTTGAGCAACATTTGATCATTGCATTTTGTTGCTTTTTTATTGCATATGTAAATAATAGTAATTTTTAAAGTATTTTATTATGACTTTTCTGGTTCTCTAAGTTACATATAACTATTAAAACAAAAATATTATACATCACTTTAAAATTATTACGGTGCTTGGCAGTGGTGTGAAAGGAGCATAGAACAAAAAACTGGTTAAAAAACATTAAATGTTAAGTTCCATGAGAGGAGCGGTAATTTCAGTTTGTCTTATATTTAAAAATATATAGTTTCTTCTCTGGATTTTTCATCTAACAGTTATAAATCCTGATAATAAAGATAACTGACACTGGATAGTTTAATAAATTGGAGAGCACAATTTATTCACATTGTCTCACTGAGAGTCATTTACTCACTGTTATATTTGAATAGCATCTCCTGTCACCATCTTGTCACCTGGTAATTCTTGGCCATAGCACTTATCAATACCAGGCATTATACTCTACATTTATAGGTTTATTTATTTTCTATTTCCTCTGTTTTCAGAATATAAGCATAATGAAGACAGGGCCTCTATATCTGAACATGTAACACAATAGATACTGAATCAATATTTGTTATTTAAAAGAATGAATGAATTTACAGCAAAAATTTGAAAATAGGATATTCATATTCCTATTTCCAGTAAAGAAATTGATATTTCTGGTGAGTCAAGCTAATTTCTCAAATCCATGCTGTTTCTAAAACCTAAGACAAAAATTGATACAAGGTCTACTAATCTGACCTAATCTTAAATCTATATTTTTACTACCTTATCCTGACTCCAAGTTGCAGTCATGTACCAATAAGCAGTCTTATTCTATAAAGACTTTTTAATGTGCTTATATGAGTGTGGGGAACCTAAAGGACACGGCATTTGTCACCCAAACCTCTGGCCAGCCGGGCCCTATCTCATAATTAATTGGAGATTCTCAAAGTATACCAGAAACTTTATAAAACACCATGTATTTTTATGTTAAAGTTACATACTGTGATCTTTTCTAAAATGTGAAACAGGATCAATATTTCATTAGACATTTTAGAAACAAGCTCAGAGTAGCAGGGGTATGGCATATGCTGTGTCAAATAAATAGTAATGCAGGTGACGCTGAGACACTGACATTGCAAAGTGTCCGTGACATTATAAGTACCTGCTAAGAAGTTGGAGTGTTGAAAAAAAAACCTTTTCACACTGTAGATACAGTCTATTTTCTCACTGAATAAAACTGTACTATGGAATGCCCACATTATATTTATTTTTGCATATTCTCTAATTTTTTTGTTAATTTTATAATATACAGGGAGAAAAAATGCTACACATTTTTAAATAGATATGCCAAGAATAGGACTTTAAACAAATTACATCTCTCTAAGGATATCTTTTTGAGAAAATTCTATTGAAGGTGAAACCCTTGGCAGCTTCTTACGTGTTCCGTCTCTCTGTTTCTGTCTCCATATCACTCTCTCTGTCTCTCTCTCACACACGCATAAAATGATTACACACCAAAAATTTTATTCTATATCCTTTAACTGATAATTATAAAACCTTAAAAAGTGAATGTTATTCCTTACAAAGAACTATCTCATAATTGTTTCATCCAAGGCTCACCAGGTAACAGCACAATGTTGTCTATCTAGCAAATAGGCCAGACAAATGGAGGTAAACAGAATCCACCACGGTAAAGGCAATGAGATCCTGAGTGTCCTTCCCTCCCCACACAAGCTCAGTCTCACCAGCAACTGGCTGCTGTTTAGCCTTACAGTGCTCTGCAAAACCTGTCCTCTTCATTCATGTGATTCAGATCAAGGCCCTCTGGATTGTTTGTGTGTCTAATGGAGGGTCATGCTTGGGGGAGTAAACGTATTTCCACCTCTAAAACAACAGACGAGAAAAATTTTAACCAAAAATTAGATCAACTCCTGCCCATCCTCACCCAAAGGCACAGGGATGCCTGGCACCAGCCTGTAGCAGGGGGAGGCCAGTAACTCACTGGCCACTCTCCCACTTCTCTGGAGTAGTCCGCGCTAGATGAGAAAGTCTCTCTCATGAGAAAATGGAAATTTGGAAAGATTTGGCATCTTCTCAGAGATTTCAATACCAGGAGATGTCCAGCACTGAAATCAAGGCACTCTTTCAGATTCTAACTCTAATAGTGAAGCTAAAGTCTGTGAGCTCTAACTTTGGTTTATCTTCTTTCTTTCTCCCTTTTTTCCTTCTTTCCCTGTCTGTCTCTCACACACATACACACACACATACCCCTACTCAACCTCAGAAATATAATTTGTTTCCCAAAAAACTGTTAGAATTTGATGTGGGCATTGTCTTTCTTCCCCAAGCTGAAATACCCCATTCGGAAGTGATGAGCCTATGCAATCTTATTAGCAAATATCTGATGATTAGTTTTTATTTTTAAAAATTTTAGTAAAAAGCTAACATTCTGATTTCTTAACGTCATTTTATTAGCATGATATATTTTACCTCAATTATACATTAAAATATTGTCATCTCAATTTTACAAATGGAAACGTTGAGGATGAGAATTTTTAACTTGAATAAATGATATAGCTCAAGTGACTGACTAGTGTCCAGGTTTCTCACTCTCTGTTGTGTTTATGTCTGATTCTACCTCTATTGACTATTGCTTTCAGAATTATATCACTTTTATAAAGAAGTTTTGCTAGATACATTTACTATATTTTATTTTACATTTACTCATTAGAAATACAGCAGTTGTCTAACTTTTATTTAATGTGTCTTTTGTTGGAGTGAAGTTGAATAGTTAATGTTCACATACCGCATGAATTCATTTTTTTCAAACATCAGTACCACCACAATTATTCTTTTATCATAGAACTATATTAACTAACCCTTATAATAAAAAAAATTAAAATATAGGATCAAGAGGCAATTGTAAGAAATTGGGTTTAAGATGGTGGATTTCAGGTTGGCCATTTTGTTACTACTTGTATATTATTTTGGAGTTCCATAAGCTCTAGACTCTAAGATAAGCCCTCAAATTTTTCATGATTTCCTCTTGCAAAAACACAGATTCATTATGATTAAATAGTAATCCAAAGAGCAGATTTCTGGCTGGGAATTTCCATTCTAATCTTAAATTAATATTGAGAGAGGAGGTATATTATGGCCAAATGCACATTCCCATATTTGCCACAATCCATTGAACTCCCTGAAGATAATGTTATCCATTTCAATGTTGCTTTATTTTCATAATTAGATAATGATCAACTCTTCACTGAATACTTAGAACCCATAACCTCTTTTGGTCTTATATGGTGTTCTTCTTCACTACAACTAAAATTTTCTACAATAGTTTCTTCTCTTTCACTCAATCTATATTTTATACTTTGTTTAAATATAATAATTTTTCAAGTTACAAATGATAGATACTAGGTCAAAGAGAAACAAACGCTCACAGTAAATCTTTCCTCCTATCTTCTCTCAAACTGCTGGCTCAGTTCCAGCTGCCATTCTGTTTGTTCATCCCATGTAATTCTCTCACCTAAACCTGAAATCACAGTTGTTACGTTACACATGTAGGTTTTATGTTGTGAGCAGACTGCTTATTTAAAAAATTAAATCACCATTGAAAACTGGAAATCTTGTAGTAAATCCTGAATTCCCATGTTCTCAAATAATCTGAAGTGTTAGCAACATCATAAACTAAAAGTGAGAATGTGTTGCCTCTTATAAACCAGTCAAACGCTCTTCCCTGGCCCCTTCCTTCATTGCTAATTTACACACCAAACTTTTTACAAAGACCTTTTAACTTCCTGCAACCTCTAGACTTACTCGGTCCAATTGAGCACTTTCTGTAATCTGTGCAGCAGAGAAAAAGGAAGAGTACAAATTGTTCTGTTTTCTGGCCACTACCAAGTGGGACAGACTGCTTGATCAGTGGGAGTTTGCCCCTAAAATGGGGCATATTCTGTGCCTCAGGCTGACATCTTCTGATAGAAAAAGTGTATCCCACATGGCATTAATTCTGTCATCCCTGGGTTTCACATGAGTGGACATGGGACCCAAGCAATGTCAACATATGCTGACATTGATACGCTGAGGCCGTAAGCAAGGTATTATCAGTTCCTTCAAGAAGGTCAGTGGGAGCCCACACAGAGCTAAAACAGCAAGTGAGTCGGGTGAAGGGGATCTGACATGCACAAGAGAGTGTCAGAGGAGGCGCCACAAAACCAGCTAAAGCTAAAGACATAGCCCTGATGAAATGTAGACATGTAAACTGGATACCTGTGCATAGTGAATCTTGAAATGTAGAAAATAAGCCATTGCAGTCAGGAGGTGTTTTTCTGGTTCAGTTCTAACTTTTCAATTTTCTAACTTTTTATTTTAACATGATTTCATGTATTTTGTTTATTATAAATTTAATCTGTATTGTATTTTTTCCATTACCATTTAGTCCCCTTATACCCCCTCCCCCCAGCAATTGGAACACTGTTATGATTTTAAACTTACAGGAAAATTGTAAGAATAGCACAAAAACAACCTATTTATCTTTTAACGAGATTGACCTTTATACATTCTGTTGGATTTGCCAAAATTGTCCATAGTAATAGTACAATTTCACATTTCTGCAATAATTTTGAGTTCCAGTTATTCCACATCCTCCTAATGGTTTAATATATATGTATTTTAAATACGTCTATATATACAAACATGCATACACATATACATATGCGTGCATTCTTGGTTTATTATGTATATTTATAAACATCATTCCCATTTATATATGTATATTTATAGAAACACACAAATATTTGTGTGTATTATGTATTAAAAACATATACACATGATTTTCCTTACCCTTCCATTTTGGATGCTATATCATCTACAGATTTCAGGAAATCAAAGAAGCAGTGACTGCATGTGATTTTTTTCAATTTGCAGATACTTGCCAAGTCTTCTGAATTTTAGTCATGAATTAGCCCCCTAAATTCATCCATTCTCTTACTTTATCATGCTCATATTATTGTTAAACTGTCTCTCACTAAAAAGTAAATGATTGTGTTAATGGAGGTATACATTTACCACATTTTATAAATATACCAAGAATGTTTAGAGAAATACAAGTGAAGGTTGGAATGACTTCTAATCTTTAGAATGTGTACAGTTTTGAGCAGAAAGAAACACTCCATCATAGTCAAAATACAGGTGCCTGAGGAGGGAGAGTGGATGGAGAGACAAGTCATCACCCTTAGCTCTTTGTCCTGAAGTTGATTCATGGAAAATACTTGAAATCAAAGACCTCTGTTTTCCTGATACGTATCGTGGTATTTTCAATGAAGGAGTAGACTCAGAGTCAAGGAGATTTTTTTTTTCTAAAAATGGTTTGCTCTATTAAGGTTGAAACTGTGATGGAAGGACTAATGCCTACCCAATTGTGTTCTAGAATGGTCTAGAATTTGTTTGCTTTGAGTTAAGTACATGTAAGGTATACTTAAGAGTTATTATAAACATCAAAATACCAAAAGCAGTGGCATTGGCTTTATTATTTTTCTGGAAATGCATATTTGATAATATATGGGTGTGCCTAAACTTTTTATTTTGAATAAGCATATTACATGAATTTCTGCTCTTCGTCCAATGTACAAGGAATATTAAAATACTGACTAGTCTTTGGATTATGGTACTACTTTTAAATAATTTTATTATTAATTAACTATAATTTTGAGCATAAAGAAAATAGGTGTCCTTTTATATGTTTTCTGATGTTTTTAATTTCAATTTAAAAGAACATCTCAAGCATATGGTACTTTTTGTACTGTTTGTGTGGAGGGACAGGGTTTATAATAATGGTTTTATAAGTTCATGTCATGAAAGGAAATATCTAAGCATCCATACTTAAATGAAAGTGAGTTCTATGAAAACCAGTCCATTAGACTTTGAAATATCTGAATACATTTGATAATATGAGGGTACTGTATTCTATACCAAAATTAAGTGTGTACATTTGTAGTAAAAATTACAAGGTGTCTTGTTTCCCGAACAAATCTCAGTTGGTATAAGCCTTTGTTACTTTGTGGAAGTGGCTGTATGTGCTGTATGTGCTAATGGACCCACAACCCAGTGGCTGATGTTCAGTGTGCTATACTTGTAGATCACACAGCAGCTCAGGGAAGGGACTGAAACCAGGTTACAGTGATAAAGCTACCATCCAAAAGCTAACATATCAATCAAATGTTCATTATACTTTATAGTAAGTTGGTGAAATAATATTTTTAAAACATTCATATAACTAAATTAGGGTCTTGCAAAAAAGTTTTTTTATACAACGAGAAGAATAACTTAATGGTGATTAATCGAGCAGCACTGTGTTCTGAAAGGAGTGAAAGTCGACTTGTCCTAAACAAGAACTATTATTCTTCCTTCACAGATCAAATTTGTACCCCCTTTTTTGGGCACTAGCACCAATGTTCGCCTATTCACAAGCCTGATTGTCCCTTGATTCCTCCATCCCCCTTTTATCCATGTCATCTAATTTTCTCCTAAATACTGAAAAATCTACCACTGCCAAATGTTTCATCCCTTCCTCTCCTTTGTTTTTCCAAATTTTTCAATTCTCCACTACTTCGGTAATCTCCTGACTTGTCCATCTGCCCTGCTCCCCACCACATCACATTTATCTTCCCCAGCACCACACAAAGGTCGTTTGTATTTCCAAGTGTTTTCCTTTTATCATCCAGATAGGAAGTAAGTATCAGGTAGTAATGATGACATACATAGAGTCACAGCAGAGCTAATAAAGCTTAAGTTTCAGGAATCCTCACTTCCTTGGATTTCTTACAAGACTCTAAGTTTTGAATTATTTTTCCTAAAGCAAAGTCCAAAATAATACAAATATTAAACTTGGGTTATCTTTTTTCCCACTGTTAAATTTGTTAAAGACTTCATAAAAATACTTGTTTGGATTAGAAAACACAATAGGAGAAAACGAAGCCAATGGAAAAGAAATAAACCTTCATTTAAATAGGCAGGTTTCTTACGAACATTAATACCATCTAATGTTACATCTTATTAAAATTTCAACTGCTTTTTCGCCAGTGAGAAGAAGAGGGAAGGTAGATTAGTCACAACTCACCATTCTTATAAAGGCTACTGTTTGCACACTACCCAAGGTAAATTTTCTCCTGGACCATTGAGCTTTATCACTGTAAAGAAATAAGAATGATGTGAGAATTTGCCTTAATTGTAAGCCAACAAGTAAGTGTGCCATAGCTCCTGGTTGTCAGAAAATGACAAACACCTGAATAAGAGATAAGAGATTTTATTATTTTACATCAAGCAGCCTGAACTTCACATTTGCATTTATCCTCATATTCCATGGGAGTGATGTGGAGTGGCCAGATAGATTCTTCACAAGCAGTAGGTTTCTACAAAATAAAAGAAACCCAGTCTTAGGAAACCCTAATATTTTAAAGGGACCACAGCCAAATTCACCCAAACTTTGGCCTATAGGAAATCATTATCTTTTTTAATTTGGGAGCACACAAAGCTGCCCCCTGCCCTGGAGAGACATTCTTTCTACTTCCCATATTTTCATTCTGTACAGTGTTGAAAAGATAATCTGACACAAAAGCTTTTAATGTCCATGATCAGAAGACACACAGAGTTGTGAGAAACCATTCGATGCATGTCTCCCAATAACCATTATCACCTTCTGTTGTTTTCATTGTCTAAGAATTTATAAGGTACTGCAAACACAGGTTAAAACTGATCGTCAGTATTCAAGGTGACAGGAAGACATCAGAATCTGTTAATCATTTAGTGACAACACATTCATTATTTGGCAAGCTAACCAGTCAGTGTTAACTCCTTTCTTCTGAAGGTCAGCCAATCAGGAAAGGATTGTATCTAATAAACACACTTCTGAGTGGCAACCACTCAATGACCATCTCATCTTTGTGACCATGGTTCTACAGATGATATTGACTCTGTCAGCCATTAAAGCCCTCTAATTATTGAACTTCATATTTCCTTTTAACACTGTAATAAGATCAGTGATTTCTTATGTTGAAGGAGACTGAGACAGGTTAGCATAACTCCATCCCAAAGCAATAAATTCAACCATGTCATCTTATTTAAGGTATTTTTTCAGTTCTACCTTCTAACATATTTTATTAATTTATTTACTTGTATATTTAGTATTTCCACTCAATATTATAAGCTCTGTGAAAATGAGGACCTCATCTATCTTGTTGCCCCTATATGCCCTTCTTGACTGGGTCACTGCTGAGTCCAGAGGAGGCTATTGATAAACATTGATTGGAGAGGTGAATTAGGTAAATAATTAATTCAGTGTTAAATATTGGTAAGATATGTGACAATAAGTAAACTATACTTATTGAATGTGCAATTACTCAACACAACTGAAATCTGCATTAGAAGTATGTAAAATAAGTAAAACCTAGATGATTGAAAGTATTATCTAGAGTACAAGGTCTGAAATCATGATAAAATATAAAAGATATAATATAATATAAGATAATTGAAAATCAGAGATAATGAAAAATATGGTTAGAAAATAAAAAATTCAAGTTTATGATTTTATTATTTAAAATAGTTGGTAGAAACTAGAGAGTATTGCTACCCAATAAACTTTATGTAATAATAAAAATAGTTGTATGTAGCTATTAAGAATTTGAAATGTATTTAGAGTGACTGAGAGGAGAGGCTGACTTTTTCATTTTATTTGATTTTAATTCAAACAGCTACATGTGATTTGCTACTATATCGGATAGCTCAAACCCAGGGAATTGTTAATTTTTTTTGTTTGGGAGTCTCTGGAAGTCTGACATAAGATCTGGATTCTTTTTAAACAATCTTGGGATGTAAAGTGAAGACCCGGAAGTAGTTCACTGAGCCTCGGGGGAGAGAAGTTTACTTATCCACAAAAAATCATAAAATAAAGACATCTATGTGTAAAAATGGAGTTGCATTGACAAGGAACTCACACAAAATGATAGAAGTTAGGTTCTCCTTGTTTCTCAATGCTGCTTTCTAAAATTCATCTTCTTAATTAAGTAATAGCGTATTAGCCTTCTGCTTTGGCTCTGCTAGTTGCAGTAACAGGCTGAGAAAATTTGTGCAAGAAGAGGCCTTAGACACCAGTCTCAAACATGGGATTTGGGCCCTGGATTACTCTCCACTTTGATAGTAATGAAAGCCTTATGGATGGAGGCATATAGGATGGGGAGATCCTTGGCACTCAGTGGTATAACTGAACACATAATTTTCTGCTACACATCTATTATGTAAGAAAGTTTACAGATTTTATAGCACCCTTAAGTCCAGAAATCGACCTTAGTTTAAGAATATCTGAATTTAATGATGCTTAGAACAGTACACAAATTAAAAAGCAATTTTGGAATTTTGAGCAATTTTTAAAAGGATGTTTATTAGAGTTAATAAACATTATTTAAGCAAGGAGTGTGGACTGACTGATCTGTCAAAACAAAGTGGTCAAGAAGGTTGCAATGGAAGTTTTCAATGAAACAATGCAGTACAGCTGAGAAAGAAACTATTATAAAGAATGACAACTTTTTGATGGGAAAGCATAGGTGATTATGTAACAGCATAGGTCACAGGTGGCAAACACAAGGCCTGAAGGCTGAATCCAATCCTCCACCTTGTTTTATCTGTCCCAGCACCTTGCTTCTACCAAGCAGCAGCACTGAGCTTCTTCTCCCTAGTTAAAGAGTAGTTACATTTATACAGTCCTAAAATGACATTCGGCCATTTGAAGGCAACCACGAGGCTGATGTGTCCCCTCGGGAAGTGAGTGTGACACCCCTGTATAAGTGAATAAATGCATGCAGTGGCATGAGGGCCTTGTTAGCCTTTTTACAAGTGCACTGTAAGGGATTTTCCTTTTTTGGTATGAGGCTGGGAGGGAGAGGTGTCATTTGTGAGTATACTACGAAGGACTCTAGGAAAGAAAACTGCTAATGTTGATTCGGATGACTTTCAAATTTTCTCGTGTTTAGCACAGATTCTAAATTGATAATTCAAGAGCATTTTTAAAAAATGCTTTAACAATTACATTAAAGCTATCAAAGAAAATGGGGATAAATTCAGAGATGGAAAGCAGGATGACAGCTAGCTGAGGGAGGTTTGGGGTGGACAGATTGAGCAAAAAGAAAAAAGGACTCATGGACATGGACAACGGTATGGTGATTGCTGGGGGAGGGGTGTATAAGGAGACTAAAAGTTCATGAAAAATACAATAAAATTAAACTATAAGAGGTGTCAGTTCATTTTGGGCTTAATTCAAATAATTGTATCATTTTATCTTTTCTTCCATTTTATATTTGTGTGAAATTAAAATTTTTAACTTGGTATGGTTACATTAATCAATACATTTTTAGTCAGTAAACATGTATGTCATTTTAATATCTAGCATAGATATTTTTCATTCCATAATTATGTCACTTTACATATCATTAAAATATACCACAATGTTTGTTCTGCATCATTTATTTTTATATTATAATTCCTTCCTATACATTATAGCTTAACATACACAGATATCCTATATTGTTCCTTGATGATGTGAAAGAGCACTATAAAACAGTAGAATCTGCTAAAAATTTTGTTAGCAATTGAAAAGAAAATAGTTTGTTTCCTTTTGGACGTTCAGCATTCATTTTTCATTCTTGCAGAGGTAAGCTAATTCCAAGGCTCTCTCCATCTCAGTGCTGTAAGTTTTGGATGTACATGTACAACATTGCTTTTAGAGGTATCCTGTAATGCAGTGTGAATGTAGTACCACCATCCCTTTAAGTACTTCAAGTAATTCTATTACTTAATTTAAGGGCACCCAGTTCTACCCACTTCAAGGAGTCCCAACGGTCTTCATTTATTGGATCAACAAAACAAACTCCTTGAAACTGTGCACAAGTGTCTCTAAAGTTGAGATGGACTATAGATGAAAGTCTTTTCTTTCCCTCCTACCACACCCCCACGTCTTTCCTTTCGCTTATGTACCTTGAGCGGCAGCTGCACTCTGGTACCCACTCTGAAAGGCATCACATATTCTTCTTGTCGTGTGCCTTTCTGTAAGCTCTATTATCTCTGAGTCATCTTCCCAAATGGCCTTACCTAATAAACCTTTAATTTGTTGCAAGCCTCAGTTTGTTATACTTTCCTTTTGGATGCGTAAGTCCTGGATAGAGTTAATCAGTAATAAGATTCCTAAATCATATAAACCATATTCATGATGTGTACTTCATATACTATAAATCAAATATTTGTATAAAGTTTTAAATAAATTTCATGGTTAGAAAGTAATTTAAAGTTTATATAGATGAAACTTATTTGAATGCATAAATATAAGCAACATATGGGATCTTTGTTCTTACTACTCTTAGAGGATTTTATATTTAGGTGTAAAGAGATATTCACAGTGAGACCAAAGATGGTGGAGGAGTAAGTGGAAGCTACACTAACTCCCTCCTAGGACCAAACTGGAATTACAACTGAATTATAAAAAAATTCTGAATAACCAACTGAACCCTAGCTAGAGAGATGCCTTATAACCACAATAGACGGAAGAAGCTGCTTCACCATGATGTGACATGTAGGGAATGCAGAGGAGATGTGAGAGGGCTGGCAAGACTCACTTGAGGGGAAGGAGTGGCAGCTGAAGTTCTAGAGGGATATTTTAGTGACAAGGGGGTTCCTCTGAGAAGTGTGGCACCTAAACCCCAAGCTGGGCTCCCCAGAATACTACACCAGAGCTGGGAAAGGAACCCCAAAACACACAGCTCTGAAAAGCAGCAGGGTTTCTGTCCACCAGGGACAGATGGCCAGAGATGTAGGGAACCTCTTAAAGGGCCAACACACAAAATTCTGTTTGCAGCCACTTACCTCAGGATCCAGCAAAAGGAAGGCAGAGTGGACTAGAGATGAATGATGAGAGACTTGAGGTTGGTGGCTCTGGAAAAAGAACTAAGCAGTCACCTACCAGGATACCTGTGCTGAGTCAACCCCACACTGCAGGATCCATCTTTCTTGGGCAGACCACTCCCACTCAAGTAGTATCAGCCCAAACGGGGACAACAATAGCCCACCCACAAGAATTACTCTGCCCCACTTGTGGGGCTTAAACCCTTATTGAGAAGTACAACTGGAAGACTTTCACTCTCTAAGCCTAATAGAAAGCCTGCAGACAGAGGCCAATCTCTGGGAGCTCTGGAACTTTTAGCTGACCCTCCCCAGGCCCAGTACCAGATGAAGCTGGCCTTGATGCACAGCCTGGTTCTTTCTGCACACAAACAATCCCAGTAGAGTGAGACACACATTGTAGATTGCTGATAGTTCCAAGCAGGTTGTACAGGGTCAATCACAGGCAGGTTTTGACATATGCCTACACCAGGGTCTTTGTAGATCTAGCTAATGCGTAGAAATAAACGCGAAGAGGCACTAAAAATGGGAAGACAAAGAAACAGACCCCAAATAAAAGAACAAGATAATTCTACAGAAGAACTAGAAGAAATTAAGGCACGCCACTTATGAGATAGCGAAGTTAGAATAATGATTATAAGCATACTCAACAACATGAAAAAACACATAAAAACCATAAAAAGGACAAATTAGAAATAAAAACTGCAGTATCTGAATTAAGTAATATACCGGAAAGATTAAAAGGTACATTAGATGAAGGAGAAGATCAAATCAGTGATTTAGAACACAAGATAGGGAAACACAACCAGGCAGAGCAACAAAAAAAAAAAGAAAAAGAAAAAAGAAAGAAATTTACAAAAATGAGGAGAACTTAAGAAACATTCTGGGCAATATGAAGCATAACAATATCCGCATCATGGGAATGATGCATCAGAGATCACAGACCATTTATTCGACCCCACTTTATCATCGTGTATGGTGTTTGCAAATCAATAAATGTTATTCACCACATAAACAAAATGAAGGATAAAAACCACATGATCATATCAGTAGATGCAGAAAAAACTTTTGGTAAAATCCAGTACCCATTTATGATCAAACTCTCAGCAAAGTGGAAATAGAGGGAGCATACCTAAACATAATAAAAACCCTATATGACAACCCCACTGCCAGCATCATACTTAAAGAGCAAAAACAATGAGTGTTCCCCTTAAGACTGGGAATAAGAGAAGATGTCCACTTTCACTTCCCTCATTCAATATAGTACTGGGAGTCTTGGCCACAGCAGTCAGAGAAGGAGAAATAAAAGCCATCCAAATTGGAAAGGAAGAAGTAAAACTGTCTCTTTTTTTTGCCTACGACATAATACTGTATATAAAGAACCCCAAAGAGTCCATCAAGAAACTACTAGTACCAATAAATGAATTCAGCAAAGATGCAGCATACCAAACTAATATCCAGAAATAAGTTGCATTTTTATATACCAATAGTGAACTAGCATAAAGTAAGAAAGTAAGAAAGTAAGAAAGTAAGAAAACAATCCCACTCACAATTGCTACAAAAATAATAAAATGCCTAGGAATAAATCTAACTAAAGATGTAGAAGACTTATTTTCAGAAAATTATAAGACATTGAAGAAAAACATTGAAGAAGATACAAAGAAGTAGAAGCATGGATAGGAAGAATTAACATTAAAATGTCCTTGCTACTCAAAGCAATGTATAGATTCAACATAGTTCTTATCAAGATTTCAATGATGCATTTAATTTGTGCTACAGAACTAGAACAAATACCTCAAAAATTTATATGGAACCACAAAAGACCACAGGAACAGCAATGCTGAGAAAGAAGGACAAATTTGGAAGAATCATGTGGCCTAGTATCAACCTGTAAGACCATAGTAGTCAGAACAGCATGGCACCAGCATAAAGACAGACACATAGATCAATGGAACAGAGTAGAGAGCCCATAAATAAACCCACACCTTTATAGTCAATATTCAATAGAGGAAGAAAGCACATACAATGGGCTAAAGATAGTTTATTCAATAAATGGTGTTGGGAAACCTTGACTAATGTGAAAAAAATGAAATTAAGCCACCTTCTTACACTACATTCAGGATAAATTCAAATAGATCAAAGGTTTAAATGTAGACCCCAAACCAAAGAAATTGTAGAAGAAAACATAGGTGGCAAAATCTCAGACATTGCTCATAGCGTTATTTCATTGGATATATCTCTCCAGTAGGGACATAAAATTAAAAATTGACATCAAACAAAAAAGATTTTGCATTAATATCCAAAATTTATAACAAACTTATAAAATTAACACACAAAAAACAAACAACCTAATTTAAAAATGACAGACAATTTTCAGGGCAGACACCAGAATAGACACCTCTACAAGGAGGATGTACAAATCACGAATGGGCATATGAAATAGTGCTCAACATCACTCACTAATCAACAGAGAAATGCAAATTAAAACCACAATGAGATACCATCTCACACATGTCAGAATAGCTATAATCAATAAATCAACAAACTACAAGTTCTGGAAAGGATGTGGAAAAAGGGGAACATTTTTGCACTATTGGTGGGAATAGAGACTGTTGCAGCCACTGTGGAAAGCAGTATGGAGACACCACAAAAAATGGATCTACCTTGAACCAATGATCACACTAATGGGAATGTATGTGAAGGAACGCAAAACACTAATGGAAAAAAAACATAAGCACCTCTATTTTCACTGCAGCATTATTTACAATCCCCAATATATGGAAGCAGCCCAGGTGTCCATCAGCAGGTGAGTGGATAAAACAACTATGGGGCATTTACACAATGGGATACTCAGCTGTAGAAAAGAAGAATATTATACCCTTTGCAACAGTATGAATGGACCTAAAACATTATGCTACAGGAAATAAGCCAGTCAGAGAAAGACAAGTAGTATATCATTTCACTCATATGGGGAATCTAATGAACAAACTGAACTAACAAGCAAAATAGAGACAGACTCATAGATAGAGAGCAGGATGTCAGCTAAGGGTATGGAGAGTAAGGGGAGGAGGTGTTGAACAAAAGTTAAAAGTTCCAAGGACATGGACAACAGTGTTGTTATTGTAGGGGGTGGGGGTAAAAGGGGAATAAATGGTAATGGAAAAATACAATAAAAAATAAACTTTGGACACACATAAAAAAAGAAATACAACCAGCAAATAGCTAACTATATTTAAAAGTGGGGATTTTTCTCTTATCACCAGAAGGCTGTCATAGTCTTTAACACTATATTTAAAGTTATCTAACACCCACGTAGTTGGGAAATCTTTTCTCAACATTTGTTACAGCAAATAGATATTATCAAATTAATTTCAGTTATTTCAAAATAGATAGCAATGGAGTTAATAATTTTAAACATAGCTTTGAAATATGAATGAATTTATATTGGTGAGGGCATGGTTTTTCCTTAAAAACTAAAAGAGATGATTCTAAGTGAAGAACAACCAAACACAGGAACCTGCTCAGAGAAGACAAAAGGAAGACAGTTCAGGACTTCCGCCAAGATGGAGGCATAGGTGGAAACACTGTGCCTTCTCCCACAACCAAGTTTGAATACAACAAAGGTTTGGAGAACAAAGACACAGCCAAAGAACAGAAAATTGAATTATACGGAAGTCCGACAACAATGAACCATTCAACCAGGACGGTAAGAGGAGCGGAGCCAGCAGCAGGGCAGGGTCCGGCAGGAAAAATCCACAGACCTAGGTGTGCAGGCAGCCCTGACCCAGTCATGGTGTGGGGCAAACTGACCGCGGTCTCACATTCTCACACAGTGAGACGGACCATGCAGGCCCTAGACACCACTTCGCCCTAGAGGGCGAACCCAGTGGTGGAGGGCTGACAGCGGTGGCACAATTGCGTGCAGTGGGACGAAACGCGCGGGCCCCAGATGTTGGCAGCTGCGGCACCTGTGGCAGTGGCGGCAGGAGGCAGCAGACTGGATGCCATTGCTCCTCTTTGACTCCGCCCCCACATACAGTGTCACAATCCAGCAACAGGGTTGCCCTGCTCTGGTGAACACCTAGGGCTCCGATCCTGCTACGTAACAGGCACAAACAGCCCAAAAGATGGCGGAAGAAGAACTCAAAGTCCCAGAGCCAATAACTCTAAATGACCAAGAGATTGCCAGCCTCTCAGATGCACAGTTCAAGACACTGTTTATCAGGATGCTCACAGAACTGGTTGATTATAGTCACAAATTAGAGGAACATATGAAGGTTAAACTAATTGAAATGAAGGTAGATGCACAGGAAACCAATAGTGATGGAAAGGAAACAGGGACTCAAATCAATGGAATGGACCAGAAGGAAGAACAAAACATCCAACCAGAAAGGGATAAAGAAATGAGAATTCAAAAAAACGAGGAGAGGCTTAGGAACCTCCAGGACATCTTTAAACGTTCCAACATCTGGATTATAGGGGTATCAGAAGGGGGAAAGAAACAGCCACAAGTGGAAAATTTATTTGAACAAATAATAAAGGAGAACTTCCCCAGTCTGGCAAAGGAAATAGACTTCCAAGAAATCCAGGAAGCTCAGAGAGTCCCAAAGAAGTTGGACCCGAGAAGGAACACACCAAGGCACATCATAATTACATTAACCAAGATGAAAATGAAGAAGAGAATACTAGAAGCAGCAAGAGATAAGGGGACAGTCACCTACAAACGAGTACCCATCAGACTGTCAGCTGATTTCTCTAAAGAGCCCTTACAGGCAAGAAGGGGCTGGAAAGAAGTATTCCAAGTCATGAAATCCAAAGACCTACAGCCAAGATTGCTTTATCCAGCAAAACTTTCATTTAGAATGGAAGGACAGATAAAGTGCTTCTCGGATAAGGTTAAGTTCAAGGAGTTCAGCATCACCAAGCCCTTATTATATGAAATGCTAAAGGGACTTATATAAGAAAAAGAAGATGAAAAATATTAACAGTGAAAGGACAGCAAACTCACACTTATTAACAACCACACCTAAAACAAAAAGCAAACCAAGAGGACAGCTAGATCAGGAGTGGAACCATAGAAATGAAGAACACATGGAGGGTTAGCAACAGGGGAGTGGGAAGAGGAGAAGGGGGGAGAAGGTACAGAAAATAGCATAGACGGTAGGTAGAAAATAGATAGGGGGGAGGGCAAGAATAGTGGGGGAAATATAGAATCTAAAGAACTTGAGACACGTGGTTATAAACTAAGGGGGGAGAATGGTGGGGGAGGGAGGGTGTGGGTAGAGGGGAATGAAGGGGGGAATAGAACAATTGTAATGATATAATCAATAAAATATATTTTAAAAAAAGGAAGACACTTCAAACTAAATATTTTTCTGATCCTTTTGTCTTCCCTGTTATGTTTACATTCTCCTATGATTTTATAAATACACATGTTTAGATACACAGATACACATATTATGTATATATATGTGTGTGTGTGTATATATATATATATATATATATATATATATATATATATTCTAAGTATCTGTCTATCTTTTTACCTAAATTCACACAGACACTATGGTACATCATGACAATCCACCCTATTCTCTGCTGACCAAAACCAGAAGCATATTCATTCAAGTTTTAATTTGACTTTTAATTTATTCAATTGGACTTCGTAGCTTCGTATAACAGAATGGATAACAACAACTGACTTCTGAACGTAAAACTTTCTTGACTCTTTTGCCTATGGTTCCACTGCCTTACTGTAAGCACTACCTTGGATATTCCACATGAATATTTTTCAGACCCTGCTCAGTTCTCCTCTTTCCCTTAGAGATTTCTAATATCAAAAACAAGTCATATCCTACTAAAGGATACATAGTGCACCATAGTCATTTTCAGAAGTGCATCATTGTATTGCCCTCTTGAAACAGAGTGAAAAGGCTAAGTTTTCTATCAGGTGCCACTAGTGAAATTGCCACTTAAAAAATAATCATAAATTTATACTACACCCCAGGGAATCTATCTAGATACGTAGGCAGTAAAACCTTAACATTGAAAATGCTTTTAAAGTCACAGTCCTAGTTTCACAATCTTGAATACTATTGACTTTCCTTAGTGTTTTCTGATAGTTAATTCCGATGGGACTTTTTAAAGCTTTTGCGACAAATTTCTTAGATTAGTTCTAAAGAGTGCCTTCCGCTTATGGGTAAGCAAAAGTAATTTCTGAAATCTGGCTTTAGAGAATGGTGTTTTCAAATTTACCCTGTTCAACCTCTTTCCCCTGATGCATTTCACTTTCTAGTTTATTTGTCTTTAACCATTATAAAACCAGGAATTCTGGATGAAGTAGAAACAAACATGACTGAGTTGGAAGGGAAAGAATAAAGATTCACTTTCACTATTGCTTAATAGTAGAGTAACCATAAAAAGTTAAAGCATATAACCCATACTATACTTTAAGATAAACCAATAGCATTAGAACTGATGCAAAGGATATTAATTTCAATTAGTTTCATATAATGCATTAATTTCAATTCCAAACAGCTACCTATAATTCTTTTTAAAAGATATCTTATTTATTTATTTTTATTTAGAGGGGAAGGAAGGGAGTAAGAGAGGGAGAGAAACATCAATGTGTAATTGCCTCTTGTGCTTCCCCCAACCAGTGACCTGGATTGCAACCCAGGCATGTGCCCTGGGGAACCAAACAAGTGACCCTTTGTTTTGCAGGCAGGCACTCAATTCACTGAGCTGCACCAGCCAGGGCTACAGCCTATAATTCTTAAAGCATTTTATTTTTTATTATTTTTAATATATTTTATTGATTATGCCATTACAGTTATCCCTTTTCCCTCTTTACTTCCCTCCACCCTGCATACCCCTCCCCCACCATTCCTCCCTTTTTGTTCATGTCCATGTGTCACAAGTTCTTTAGATTCTGTATTTCCCATAGTATTCCTGCCCTCCCCCCTGTCTATTTTCTACCTACTGTCTATGCTACTTATTCTCTGTACCTTCTCCCCCCTTTTCCTCTTCCCACTCCCCTGTTGCTAACCCTCTATGTGATCTCTATTTCTATGTTTCCGCTCCCTATCTAGCTATCCTCTTAGTTTGCTTTTGTTTTAGGTGTGGTTGTTAATAAGTGTGAGTTTGCTGTCCTTTCGCTGTTAATATTTTTCATCTTCTTTTTCTTATATAAGTCCCTTTAGCATTTCATATAATAAGGGCTTGGTGATGCTGAACTCCTTGAACTTGACCTTATCTGAGAAGCACTTTATCTGCCCTTCCATTCTAAATGAAAGCTTTGCTGGATAGATCAATCTTGGCTGCAGGTCTTTGGATTTCATGACTTGGAATACTTCTTTCCAGCCCCTTCTTGCCTGTAAGGTCTCTTTTGAGAAATCAGCGATAGTCTGATGGGAAATCCTTTGTAGGTGACTGTCCCCTTATCATTGAACCATCCTTGCATCCCTGGGATGAATCCCACTTGGTCATGGTGTATGATCTTTTTGATGTATTGTTGGATGCGATTTACCAATATTTTGTTGAGGATTTTAGTGTCTATGTTCATCAGTGATATTGGCCTGAAGTTTTCTTTCTTTGTTGTGTCTCTATCTGGTTTTGGAATTAGGATGATGCTGGCTTCATAAAAAGAGTTTGGGAGTTTTCCATCATTTTGGATTCTTTGGAATAGAATGTGAAGAATAGAGGTTAGCTCTTCCTTAAAAGCTTTGTAGAATTCTCCCGTGAAACCATCTGGTCCAGGGCTGTTGTGTGACAGGAGTTTTTTTATTATTGCTTCAATTTTATCTGCTGTTATAAGCCTTTTATAAGGGACTCAGGGACATGGCCAACAAATACGGTGATTGCTGAGGAGAGGGGCATTTATGGGTATTAAATGGTAATGGAAAAACATACAACAAAGATTAAATTAAATATATATATAGTCTCATATTCATTGACTAAAAAATTGAAAAGTTGGAAGTGTTTGCAAACACAATCTAGAAATATTTATTTACTTATTGATTTAATAATAAATCATCTGTATATTATATTATGTGCTCACCACCTCAAGTCCAGTCTCCTTCCATCATCATTTGTCCCTCTTTTATGGGCTCTCACCTTTCTCCACTCCCCTTTCCCTCTGATAATCACATACTGTTGTCTCTCTATGAGGTTTTTTAGTTTTTGTTGTGTTTGCTTAACCCCCTCCCCTTTTTTTCTCAGTCCTTCTGCGCCTCCCCATCTGACAGCTGTTAGTCTGTTGTCTATATGTATTTACATATGTACTTTTATTGATCTATGTATGCTAAATATAAAGTCAACATTACAATTATATTTCTGACTTCAAAACATACAGACGTATATATGAATGAATCAAAAGAGAAGCCACGAAATGTGGAAATATTGGGTAATGGGTACAAACTTCCAGTTTATTAACAAGTTTCAAGGATCTAATATACAGGATGGTGATTACAGCTAATAATACCATATTACATATTTGAGAGTTCCTAAGAGAGTATTTTAAAGAGAAACAGTAATTATATGATGTGAGGGAGATGTTAGCTAGTTCTACGGTGATAATTATTTTGCAATATATAAATTTACGAAGTCAACAGCTTGTACACTTCAAACTTACAGAATTCTATATGTCAACGATAAATTAATAAAGCTGGGAGAAAAGGGAGAAACAAACAAACAAAAAACACAATACACATTCTTTGGCTAATGTTTTTGATAAACAGTTGTCATTTATTTAATGTTTATCAAACATGTATTTACAAGCCACATGTAGGATACATAAAAGAAAGCGTTCTTATGCTAATAAAAGAATTAAAAAAACAGCCCTGGCTGGTGTAGCTCAGTGGATTGAGCGCAGGCATGAGAACCACAGGATTGCAGTTTGATTCCCAGTTAGGGCATATGCCTGGGTTGCAGGCCAGTTCCCAGCAGGGGACTCACAAGAGGCAACCATACATTGATATTTCTCTCCTCTCCTTCTCTCCTTCCCTTCCCCTCTAAGGATAAATAAATAAAACCTTAAAAAAATAAGTATTTTATACATAATGATGTATAAAGTTTCATAAAGATTAAAATTTAGGGAAGTTGCAATAGACGGGTGAGCAGAAACAGGACTATGCAATTTCTCTTGGTTTCCCTTTCCTATGCCGTTCATACCTTGTAGTAAACTGACTCAGTACACTTCCACTAGTGGCACTGTCTTCTGTCTTAGAGTGCCTTGGATTCTGATATTTCCATTAACAGAGCTACCTTAATAATAATGAGCCATTGAAATAAGATGCATGGGATAAATAGGTAAAGAAAGCAACCAGTATGTGTTCAGACATATGCAAATATCACTTTTGGGGCAAAAAGGAAATCCAGAAAAATTAATCAAGATTAGAGTGTATGATTTTAAAAATAATTTATATCCCATTTTATGGATGTGCTTGAAACGTGAATGTTTTAACATGATCACAATAAAAGAGAGCTTTGCTTCTCTGTACCTAGAAAGTTAATAATTAAGTGCAGTCTTATTAAAAAAAACTGTATTATGTATACTACTTTTGTTTAATTTTAGATACATTTCTCATGTTTTATATCTATTCAATTTTAATTAAAATGTATTTTCATTATTATTTAAATATATATCATGTGATATTATTTTATAAACAATTTGAACTACTCCTACAACCATTTGCTACTTAACAAATGATTGAAATGTATTTTCTGATAATTATCATGAAGGTGTCATATTATTTTAAAGCTTGCTTCTTAGATTTATGTAACAAAGAAAACATTGCAAATGTATCTCATTTCTATTTGGATACTAAAGTTTGTAAGTTGTAAAGAGTTACAGGGTAATTTATTGCAGAGCAACAGAGAGAAGAAAAGGCAGTAAGTGAGAGAATGATTCAACTGTAAGCTCACATTCAAGCCACAACTTCCAGGAGCAATTCTCAATTGAAAAGGACTTAATGTATTATCAGTACTAGATGCTGAGGCTCTCCAGTGAAAACAAACATGACAAGCAGTGATCAATACTGATCATTGCAAGCAGAGTTTTCTTTATGTTGAGTTTTAGATGAATCAGGAATCTTTCTCAAATTCTTCCAGTACTTTGTAAGGATTCTGCATAGATATAGATGTGTAAACACACCCATAATTACATAAGTTAAGAATAATTATTTAATCATATTAGTCAATGTTTGTCATGCATCATTTATTTTTTGTAATGTGATTATCTTGAGTTTCCCTCAAATAAAGACATTAGCAAGGAAATAGCACAGAACACCTCTATCTTAATTTTCTTAAAGTTTAAATGTCTGGCATTCTTTAGCTCCCACCTGTGCAGTATATTATCACATGAATATAGTGCTTTTACTCACCTACTTCATGAATTTTCATGTGGTAATGTCTTACTTATCTACTCATTAATTTTCTGGAAATACATATTATTGGAAACAAAGCAGAAACTAACAAAAATGTTAGAGAAAATATCTCTAAGCTGCAAGGAAAAATGATCATCACACTCCCCCAATTGGAGAACCATAAAATTATTATCTATTCGCCTGCAGGTTAGAGTCTGTTATTTTGAATCATTGTAATATTAAACATGCTGAATTGACATATTTAGTTATCACATTTGTTCAGACAACTTCTAGTCCCTTCCATTTAAAAATCACAGTGAGCAAAATAGACAATAAAATTTACTGAACAGGTAGACATTAAATGGAGTATCAATAAAAGCATATGGAACGTAATTTATAAACCACTTGAGGCATTTAGTATCAGACAAAAGAATTCACATATCTCTATACTTCCTGAAGGCATTATGACAAGTGAAGTTCATTAAGATTATGTAAAGTCTTTTTTTAATTAAAAACACTGTTGTTTCTTTTTTTTTAAAGATTGTATTCATTTATTTTTAGAGGGGAAGGGAAGGAAAGAGGGAGAGAAATATCAATGTATGGTTGCCTCTTGTGTGTCCCCCACTGGGAACTGGCCTGCAACCCAGGCATGTGCCCTGACTGGGAATTGAACCGCACTCCCTTAGCTCGCAGGCCCACAGGCTCAATCCACTGAGCTACACCAGCCGGGGGCAGATTATGTGAAGTCTTTATTAAAGAGAAGTAATGATGAATTAGTCTATTTAAAGAAGGCAATACAACTTTCACTTGTTTCTGAAAATATGTGCATAATGTCATTTAATTAAAACTGTTCATAGAGATAAGTCGTGTATACCAGAAACTTAACAAATTAGATTAACACAAATGTAGATAAATGTACCAAAAAAGTAAAATATTGTGGAAGCTAATATAAAATGAAATAAAACACATTAATTTTCTATCTATAATCAGTTATTTAAAAGCATAGAAATTCTGACTTATTTAAAAAGTATGTCTTTTATTTTTTGCACAGAAATTTCAGGCCTTGAATCGATTGCATACCTTGATTTGACTCTGATATAATGAAGGCTCTAAATTTTATTGAAGTTGTTTTCAATTACTATTTGAACTAATGAAGAAAAAGATAAGTGTTAGGTAATAAAGACCCATAACTGGGTATTTACATGTGTTATTACTAATGTTATTAGTAGAGTAAGGGAGAACTCTTGCAAAAAACATAGCTCTCTCTGGCTGTATTTTGACTTTGAGCCGTCAAGATAGAGTAAGAAAAATACCTGTTCATTAATCAGTTATTTCCTATCTATTAGTAACCAAGTTTTGTCAAATTGCACACATACTAAAGGCTACATATTTAAAACAACTTAATTTGTACAATTTTACTCTTTTTTGGTTTTGCTATTTTTATAGTATACTACTTGGGCAGTGTTTAATTTTTCTACCAGAATTACATGCTGAGTTTCAGCACAAGTATTATGAAAAAAATCTCATAGTGACAGATGATAAGCAAAGGTTCATTAAATAAAGAGATGTCAATCTGTTATTTAATATTAATCACTCGTGTTTTATTTTTAGAAAGAAAGAGTTTGGTTAAAAAGTCTATTTAGAGATAATCTTCTTTTAATGTAATATATTGGAATTCTTTCTAGGTTTTTTTGGTTGCAAATAGTATAAAGTCCTAGGGCTACCTCTTGAATTTCAGGTCTCTTGTTGGTATATCCATCCAATAGAATTAGATTGGCTTTTTAAATTTTTGTCTTTATGTTTTTCAACAACAACATTAATAGTGGTTTGTAGCTTAGGTACTGATGTACTGATATAAAAGAGTAAGTCAGATGTTTCTACTAATGAAAAAACAGACCAATAGTATAATTTATCTTCAAAATGACTGAATATATTATAGGTCTCTTAAACTGTTTTTGCTTCTTTTTGGTGACATAGATTGTTAGTGCTCTTATTACCACTTTTACTGAAATGGGAGAGAATTGCATGTCTTTATATAAATCTTCCATAGCCAAGTTTCAGAGACTGAGAGAAAGATGTGAAATTTACTCATTTTTTATGCCAGCATTTAATATAGTTTCTTGCATTCAGTAGGCCCTTAGGAAATAATGAACTAATGAAGGTACTAATGAATAATTAAAGAATTAGAATAAAATTCTTAGATATTGTTTTCTTTGAATTTCATACTTTATATAAAAATCGAACATAGAAAAATGTTTAGAAAAATCAAATTTAACATGTACATTTTATCCAGTTTGTTATTACAAACTGCACAGCAACCCAATATATATACTAGTACAACATGTTCTCATTTTCTTCACACAAGGTTTTGCTTTTTGCCCTTTTAATTGATCATATTAAACTTAAATTAAGATGAAACACGAGAACATATATTTGCTTTAAGTTAACCTACATATCTCATTATCTTTTTTGAGTATACAATTCTATATTTTATTTAAATATTATTGAATATTCACATTCAATGAATATTAACTGCTTTTGTGTACTGTTATACCAAATATATGAAATTCAATTATATTAAATATTTATAGAATATTTGTTACATAAAACTCACCAAGTGATTGAAATGCATGATTTAGCCCTTGTATTAATGTATGTAATTTATTTTAATGTATGTAACTTACAATGATGAAAATATTTCTAAACAGTAACAGAAGCTATAAGATGACTGTACTAAGTAGAAATTTTGTTTTATCTATATTATAAAGCAATTGTTTTAATAAAATTTTTAAAAAACCTAATTTTCCATATTTACAAATCCTAGCTGTGCTAGCTCAACAATATACTGTGGATAATTAAAAATTAAAAAATTAAATTTGTTTATGGATTCTGTGACTTTCCAAGAGGAAGCCTGTATTGGAAGCTTGGTGCAAACTGAAAAGATAAGACATGATCCAAGGTGACAGAGGAGTGACTGGAAGCTACACTAACCTCCTACCAGGACAATTCTGGAATGAACTAAACTGTAGAGAAATCATGCAGAATAACCAACTGAACACTAGTTGGAGGAAAGCAGTATTACCAAGAACAGACAGAAGAAACAACTTTACCACACCGTGACTGGTAGGCAGTGCAGAAGAGGCACAAGAGGGCTGGCTGGGCTCCCACTGGTGGCAGCTGAAGTCCTGGATGGATATTTCAGTGGCCAGGGATTCCCCCTGAGAAATGTGAGGTTTGAACCCCAAGCTGGGTTTCCCAAACTACAGCACCAGAGCAAGAAAGGAACCCAGATAACATCCAGCTGTGAAAAGCAGCAGGGTTTCTGTTTGCCTGGGAGAGAGAGCTGGAGACTCAGAGAGTCTCTTACGAGGCCAACACACAAAATTTTATTTGTAGTCACTGACCCTAGGTTCTGGCAGAGAGAAGGCAGAGTAGATTAGTGACACATTAATAGAGTCTGAGCTCGGTGGCTCTGGGAAGAGACCTACAAGAATAGCTACCTTGTGCTGAGCCCTCCTCCATATTGCACAAGCCCTCATTCTCAGGCAAAACACTCCCCTCCGAGTGGCATCTCCCTGATGGGAAGGAATAGCCCCACTGACAGAAATTACTCTGCCCCGTCCTGTGGTACTTGAGCCCAACTGCTATTACACATTAATTAGGTCATTAAATGATCGGTTTAATGGCTGATCACTTTATCATCTAAGGCTGAAAATACAAAGAAACAGTCAAAATAGAAAGGCAAAAGAACAGATCTCAGACAAAAGAACAACAGAAATCTCTAGAAGAACCAGATGAAATGGAAACAAACGATTTATCAGATAGACAACTTAGAATAATGATTATAAGGATACTCAACAGGATGAAAAACAACATTGAAACCATTAAAGAAAGGGCCAGTTTGAAATAAAGAATGCAATATCTGAAATAAACAACACACTGAAAAAAATAAACAGTAGGTTAGATGAAGCATAGGATAGATTCAGTGTTTTGGAAGACAAAGTAGAAAAAAACACCCAGGCAGAGCAGGAAAAAGAAAAAATAATTTTTAAAAAGTGAGGAGAGCTTAAGAAACATTTGGATAACAGGAAGTGTAACAATAACCACATCATGGGAATGCCAGAAAGAGAAGAGAGTGAGCAAGGGATCGAGAACCTATTTGAGGAAATACTGACCCAGATCTTCCCTAATCTAGTGAGATTCCCTAATCTGGGAAAAAAATCACACAAGCCCAGGATGCTTAGAGAGTCCCAAACAAGTTGGACACAAAGAGGTGTATACCAAGACATGTAAAAATTAAAATTACAAGGCTTAAAGACAAGGACAAAATCCTAAAAGCCACAAGAGAAAACCAGGGAGTTACCTACAAGGGAGCACCAATTAGACCGGCATCTGATTATGCAACAGAAACATTTCAGGCCAGAAAGAGTGACATGGAATATCCAAGGTGATGAAAAACAAGGACCTACAACCAAGGTTTCTTTACCCAGAAAGGCAATTATTTAAAGAAGTAAGAGTTTTCCAGACAAGAAAAAGTTAAAGGACTTTCTTAGCACCAAAACAGCACTGCAACAACTGTTAAAGGGCTTGCTTGAAGAAGGTGAAGAAGGAGAGAAAGAAAAAAAATGGAGAAAAATAATCTAACAAAATCACATGACATATGCATCTACCAATAGTAACCTAAAAGTAAATGCCTTAAATGCTCTGATAAAAAAACATAGGGTAGCTTAATGGATAAGAAAACAAATCTCATATATATGCTGTCTATAAGAGACTCATCTTCTCAAAAGATACGCATAGACTAAAAAGCAAAGAGTTGAAAAAAGATATCTCATGTAAATGAAAAAGAAGAAAAGCAGGTGTAGAAGTACTTATATTGACAAAATAGACTTTAAAACCAAAACTATAGTAAAAGACAAAGAAAGACACAACATAATGATAAAGGGAACAATCCAAGAAGAGGATATAACCCTAGTAAAGATTTACACACCAAATATAGGAGCACCTAAATATGTAAAGAAAATCTTGATGGACATAAAGGGAGAGATCAACAGAAATAGTCATAGTAGGATATTTTAACATCTCATTGACTTCAATGGATAGATCTTCCAGTCAGAAAAACAATGAGACTGGAGAATTAAATAACATATTAGGTCAAACGGATCTAATTGACATCTTCAGAGCATTTTACTCCAAAGCAGTTAATATACATACCTTTCAAGTACACATGGGATGTTCACTAAGACATTTTCAAGTGTATATGTTAGGACACAAAACAAGTCTCAATAAATTTAAGAAGATTGAAATTATATTAAGCATCATCTCTGACCCCAGTGCTATGAAACTAAAATCAATCATAAGAAGAACACTGAGAAACACACAAAGATATGGAAACTAAATAACATTATTAAACAATGAATAAGTCAACAATGAAGTCAAGGATGAAATCAAAAGGTACCTTGAAATAAACAAATATGAGGATATAACAATCCAAAATCTATGGGACACTGAGAAAGAAACCCTAAAGGGAAATTCATAGCATTACAGACCTGTCTCAAAAACAAGAAAAAGTTCAAATAAATAATCTAACATCACACTTAAAGGTACGTGAAAAAAAACAACAACAAACAAAGCTTAATGTGAATAGAAGGAAGGATATACTAAAGATCAGAGCAGAAATTCATGAAATAGACTAAAAATATGATACAAAAGGTCAATGAATCCTGCAGCTTGTTCTTTGAAAAGACAAAAAATTAACAAAACTTTAACCAGACTCATCAAGAAAAAAAGAAAAATAAATCACATAAATAAAGTCAGAAATGAGAGAGAAGAAATAACAACTTTCTCCAAGAAATACAGATTATACAAATATATTATGAGCAATATATGACAAAAACTCTACAACCTAGACAAAATGGATAAATTCTTAGAAACATGTAACCTCTAGAATTAAATCAGTAAGAATCAGAAAATCTGAATAGACAGATTACACCTAATGAATTTAAAGCAGTAAACAAATATTTCCAGCAAATAAAAGCCTTGGAGCAAATGGCTTCAGAGATGAATTTTGCCAAACATCCCAAGAAGAACTAATACTTCTTCCCAAACTATTTCAAAATATTCAAGAGGAGGGAAAACTCCTAAACTCATTTTACAAAGCCAGCATTATCCTAACTCCAAAACCAAATAAAGACACTCACAGAAAAAAAAAATAAAATAAAATTATAGGCCAATATCCCTAGTGAATTTAGATGATGAAATCCTCAACAAAATATTACCAGTCAGAATATAGCAATAATCAAAAGATCATACATCATGGATCAAATGGGATTTATTCTAAAAATTCAAGGTTGGTACAATATTTGCAATTAATAAATTTGATTTTACCACATAAACAAAATGAAGGAAAAAACACATGATCATATTAATAGATACAGAAAAAACTTTTGACAAAACCGAGCATCTATTCATGATTAAAACTCTCAGCAAAGTGTGAATAGACAAAACATACCTAAACATAATATAAGCTTTTTATAACAACTCCACTACCAACATCATACTCATGGACAAAACTACAAGTGTTCCCCTTAAAATTAAGAACAAGAAAAGGATGTCCACTTTTACCTCTCATTCAGCATAATTCTGGGAGTCCTAGACACAGCAGTCAGACAAGAAGAAATAAAATGCATTCAAATTGGAAAGGAAAAAGTAAAACTGTATTTATTTGCAGGTGACATGATACAGTTCACAAAGAACCCCAGGAGTCCACCAAGAATGTACTAGAACTCATAAGTGAGTTCAGCAAAGAAGCAGCACACAAAATTAATATCCAGAAAAAAGTTGCATTTCATATGCCAATAATGAACTAACAGAAAGGAAGTTAAGAAACCAAGCCCGTTCACAACTCCTTCAAAAACAATAAAACACCTAGAAATAAACCTAATCAAGGATGTAAAAGACCTGAACTAAGAAAATTATAGGACACTGAAGGATTGAAGAAGATTTAAATAAATGGAAGCATAAACCATGTTCATGGATACTATAATTAACATCATTAAAATATCTAAGAAATCTAAAATATCAAAGAAATTTATAGATTTAACACAATTTCTATCAAGATTCAAATGACCTATTCATAGAGCTAGAACAAATATTTCAAAAAGTTATACAGAACCACAAAAGTCCCATATAGCAACAGCAATCCTGAGAAAGAAGAACAAAATTGGAAGAATCATGCTACTTAATATGAAACTATACTATAAGTGCATAGTAATCAAAACAGCCTGGTACTGGCATAAAAACAGAAGCATAGATCAATGGAACAGAATACAGAGTCCATAAATAAACCCACACCGTTATAGTCAATTAATATTCAATAGAGGAAGCAACCACATACAATGGGCTAAAGATAGTTTATTCAACAAATGGTGTTGGGGAAACTGGACAGAGATACAAGCAGAAAAATGAAACTGGACTACCTTCTTACATCAAGCAAAAGAATAAATTCAAAATGGACTGAAGAATTCAACGTTAGACCTAAAACCTAAAAAATCGTAAAAGAAAACTTAAGCAGCAAAATCTTAGATGTTGCTCATAGAAATGCTTTATGGGATATATCTCCCCAGGCAAGGGAACAAGGGAAACAAAACAAAAAAATAAACAAATGGGTCTACATGAAACTAAAGGTTTTTTTGCCTAGCAAATGAAATTATCAACAAAATAAAAAAGCAACACACAGAATGGGAGAACATATTTGCTGATACATCTGATAAGAGGTTAATTTCCAAAATGTATGAAGTACTTACAAAACTTAACCCCTCCCCCCAAAAACAATTAAAAGATGGACAAAGGACCTGAATAAACACTTCTTTAAAGGGGACATATAGATAACGAACAGACACATGAAAAGATGCACAATGTCACTAATCACAAGAGAAAAGCAAATTAAAACCAAAATGCCATGCCTTCTCACACCTGTCAGAATTCCTATCAATAAATTAAAAAAAAAAATGAGTCCTGGCCATCATGTGTAGAAAGGGGAACATTTTTGTACTGCTGGCAGATATGTAGACTGTTGAGGCCACTGTGGAAAGCTGTATGGAGATACCTCAAAAAACTAAAAATGGATTTGACTTTTGAACCACTGATTTCACTTCTGTGAATATATCCAAAGACACCCAAAACACTAATTTGAAAGAACATAAGCACCCCTATGTTCTTTGTAATATTATTTACAATTGCCAAGATAATGGAAGCAGCCCAAGAGTCCATCAGTAGATGAGTGGATAAAACAACTATGGGACATTTACACAATGGAATTCTACTCAGCCAGAAAGAAGAAGAAAATTTTACCCTTTGTGATAGCATGGATGGACCTGGAGAACACTATGCTAAGTGAAATTAGCCAGGCAGTGAAAGACAAATACCATATGATTTCACTCATCTGTGGAATCTAATGAACAAACTGAACTAACAAGCAGAACAAAGAAAGACTCATACTCATAGATGGAGAGCAGGTGACAGCTAGTGAGGATGGGTGGTTGTCACGGGGTGGAGGGATTAAGCAAAAGGAAACAGAACTCATGGACATGGGCAACAATGTGGTCATGCTGAAGGGAGTGGAATATAAGGTGACTAAGTTGTAATGGAAAAATATGATAAAGGATAAATAACAATAAGCCAAAACAAAAATAAACCAGCAAAGGAAAATGTAAGAAGGAGGGCAGGTTTATTGGTGTTCAGAATTTGGCTTTGAGTAGCTACAATTAAAAAATGAATGAGGGGAACCTCATCCAACAGAGTCCTCCTGGTCTCAGATGAAATGAACTGGCCTGGGCACAATCTGTCTGGTGGGGAAAGAGGCTGGTGATTCCCCCTAGTAGAGAATACCTGAAGCCCTTCTTCCAAACAGCTTTTATTGGGAATGGTATGTGTAGGAGTATAAGCAAACACACAGAGCTCATGGATCCATGTAAAAAGGCTATAGTTACAGGAAACATATTATTTATAGATAAGAGTTGAAGGAACACAGAGATCAGCTTCAGATCAGGGATTGTCAGACATGCTGATGCCAGATGGTTATAAGGTGTGGTTCATGAGTTTAAGAGTTCACTCCCTTATGCTTTGAACCTAAACATCTGATTTATCTCAAAAGGGTTATGCATAGCGAACTTCAAAGGATACAATGCACTCTTTTTTTTTTAAAGACTTTATTATTTATTTATTTCTGAGGGGAAGGAGAGGGAGAGAAACATCAATGTATGGTTGCCTTTTCGTGTGTCCCCTGCTGGGAGTTGGCCTGCAGGGAACTGGCCTGCAACCCAGGCAATGTGCCCTGACTGGGAAATGAACCGCGATCCTCTGGTTCACAGGCCCATGCTCAATCCACTGAGCTACGCCAGCCAGGGCTCAATGCACTCTTCAGGCCTGATCTCCCACAGGAACCCTTGGTGCTAGCACAAGATCATGCCTGACTCCTGTATTCCTGGTTTTCTGGTCAAGTCTTAAAGGCCTCTTTCAAAGCCTAGTTTGCGTAGGGGACAGTCTCCCATACAACACAAAGTGCTCCCCAACAAATAAATATAAAGCAATGTAATAAAAAAAACTGAAAAGACAAAAAGTAATCCAGTGGACCTAGCTGTAACATAAATCCTATGTTTTTGCTGCTGACTTGCACGCCCCTCCCAACCTTAGAGTTCCATAATGCCTGGGGTAGACTGTCTTGGGTAGAAAAGATTTTCCTTACTCTTAGATACACCATATATATAACACAATTCCTGGAGCGAAGTATTTATTACATGGAGAAATAATTGTCCCTAAAGTATTCATGTGATTCTTTAACAAGTATGATAAGTTCTTCACGTATATAAACTCCTAAATCATGCTACTATCCAAATTTATTCCCACCTGCATTTATATATATATATATATATATATATATATATATATATATATATATATATAATTCTTGTTCAAGTAGAGTTTTCTGTCTTGTATTCCCAGCCCTCCTCCCCCAGTGCTTCCCACCTCCCTCCCGTTTCCACCCCCCACCTTAGTTATTGTCCATGTGTCCTTTATACTTGTTCATGTGAGTCCTTCCCCTTTTCCCCTGTGATTCTCTCCCCTCTCCCCTCTGCACCCTGTCAGCATGTTCTGTATTTCAGTGTCTTTGGTTATATTTTGCTTGCTTGTTTATTTTGTTGTTTAGATTCCTGTTAATGGTGAGATCATATGATATTTGTCTTTCACCGCCTGGCTTATTTCGCTCAGCATAATGCTTTCCAGTTCCATCCATGATGTTGCAAAGGGTAGTAGTTCCTTCTTCCTTTCTGCAGCATAGAATTCCATTGTGTAAATGTACCATAGTTTTTTGATCCAGTCATTTACCGATGGGCATCTAGGCTGCTTCCAACTCTTGGCTATCGTAAATTGTGCTGCTATGAACATCGGGGTGCATAGGTTCTTTTGGATTGGTGTTTCAGGGTTCTTAGGATATACTCCCAAGAGTGGAATTGCTGGGTCAAAAGGTACGTTCATTTTTAGTTTTCTTAGAAAATTCCATACTGTTTTCCATAGTGGTTGTACCAGTCTGCAATCCCACCAACAGTGAACTAGAGTCCCCTTTTCCCCACAACCTCTCCAGCACTTGTTGTTTGTTTCTTTGTTTATGATAGCCAATCTGACTGGTGTTAAGTGGTATCTCATTGCGGTTTTAATTTGCATCTCTCTGATAGCTAGTGATATCGAGCATCTTTTCATGTGTCTCTGGATTCTCTGTATGTCCTCCTTGGAGAAATGTCTGTTCAAGTCCTCTGCCCATTTTTTGATTGGGTTGCTTGTCTTCTTTGAGTGGAGCCGAATGAGTTCTTTGTATATTTTGGAGATTAAACCCTTATCTGAGGTATCATTGGCAAATATGTTTTCCCAAGCTGTTGCTTCTCTTTGTATCTTGATACTGTTTTCCTTAGCCATGCAGAAGCTTTTAATTTTGATGAGATCCCATTTGTTTATTCTTTCCTTTATGTTCCTTGCTCTAGGGGACGTATCAGTAAAAATATTGCTGCGTGGAATATCTGAGATTTTCTTGCCAATGCTCTCCTCTAGGGCTTTAATGGTTTCACGGCTTATATTTAAGTCTTTTATCCACCTTGAATTTATTTTGGTGTATGGTGTAAGTTGGTGCTCAAGTTTCATTTTTTTGCATGTAGCTGTCCAGTTCTCCCAACACCATTTGTTGAAAAGGCTGTCTTTACTCCATTTTATGTTATTGCCCCCTTTGTCGAATATTAATTGACTGTAGAGAGTTGGGTTTATTTCTGGGCTCTCTGTTCTATTCCATTGGTCTATGTGCCTGTTTTTATGCCAGTACCAGGCTGTTTTGATTACAGTGGCCTTGTAATACAGTTTGATATCAGGTATTGTGATCCCTCCTACTTTGTTCTTCTTTCTCAAAATTGCAGCTGCTATTTGGGGTCTTTTATGGTTCCATATAAATTTTTGAAGTGTTTGTTCTATGTCTGTGAAATATGCCATTGGTACTTTAATAGGTATTGCATTGAATCTGTAAATTGCTTTGGGTAGTATGGACATTTTGATGATGTTAATTCTTCCAATCCATGAACACGGTATATGTTTCCATTTGTTTGTGTCTTCCTTGATTTCTTTCTTCAGTGTTGTGTAGTTTTCTGCATACAGGTCTTTTACCTCCTTGGTTAGGTTTATTCCCAGATATTTTATTTTTGTTTTTGCTGTATTGAATGGGATTTTTTCCTTGATTTCTGCTTCTGCTCTTTCATTGTTGGTATACAAAAATGCCTTTGATTTCTGGATATTGACTTCGTAACCTGCTGTTTTGCCAAATTCATTTATTAGTTTGAGCAGTTTTTTGATAGAGGCTGTAGGATTTTCCATGTACACTATCATGTCATCTATGAACAATGCCAGTTTTGTTTCCTCCTTTCTGATTTGGATGCCTTTTATTTCCTTTTCTTGTCTGATTGTTGTGGCTAGAACTTCCAATACTATATTAAATAGAAGCGGTGAAAGTGGACAACCTTGTCTTATTCCCAATCTTAGTGGAAAAGCTTTTAGTTTTTGCCCATTGAGTATGATGTTGGCTGTAGGTCTTTCATATATGGCCTTTATTATATTTAGGAATGCTCCCTCTATTCCCATTTTTCTGAGTACCTTTATCATAAATGGGTGTTGTACCTTATCAAAACCTTTTTCCGCATCTATTGATATGATCATGTGGTTTTTGTTTTTGCTTTTGTTTATGTGGTGTATTACATTTACTGATTTACAAATATTGAACCATCCTTGCATCCCTGGGATGAATCCCACTTGGTCGTGGTGTATGATCTTTTTGATGTATTGTTGGATGCGATTTGCCAATATTTTATTGAGGGTTTTAGTGTCTATGTTCATTAATGATATTGGCCTAAAGTTTTCTTTCTTTGTTGTGTCTCTATCTGGCTTTGGAATTAGGGTGATGCTGGCTTCATAAAAAGAGTTTAGGAGTTTTCCGTCCTTTTGGATTTTTTGGAATAGTCTGTGAAGAATAGTGGTTAGTTCTTTCTTAAAAGCTTTGTAGAATTCTCCTGTGAATATATTTATTTATTTTAAACATTTTATTTATTTATCTTTAGAGGGGAAGGGAAGGAAAGAGGGAGAGAAATATCAATATATGGTTTCCTCTCGTGCGTCCCCTGATGGGAACTGGCCTGCAACCCAGGCATATACCCTGACTGGGAACTGAACCCTGATCCTTTCGTTCCCAGGCCTTTGCTCAATTCACTGAGCTACACCAGCCAGGACTATTTATTTAATTTTTAAATAATTTAAATGTTATTTGTTTTAATTCTCATAATAATCTATAAGTTATTTTCCCTTTTATAAAAGAAAACTGATGAAGAAATTTTCACAGTAAGTTTCAGAGGAACTGAAAAAAAACTCTCAAGTTATTGTTGATAGCAATATGATACTTTTATATTCAATTAGTTTTCTAGTCGTTTTGATGTTTTCACCTATTTCTTTCCTATATCTTTCTTTCTCTCATTTAAAATGCTACTGACTGATCTCAGTTTAGAACACTTTGAATAGTGTTCTACAAATGTATTTCCTTAAATATCAATGACTATTACATAACAAAAAGAACAATTACTTTTAAAATATGAACAGTGAAAGGACAGCAAACTCACAGTTACTAACAACCACACCTAAAACAAAAGCAAAATAAGAGGACAGCTAGATCAGGAACAGAAACATAGAAATGAAGAACACATGGAGGGTTAGCAACAGGGGAGTGGGACGGGGAGAACGGGAGAGAAGTAGCATAGACGGTAGGTAAAAAATAGATAGGGGGGAGGGCAAGAATAGTAGAGGAAATATAGAATCTAAAGAACTTGAGACACGTGGGCATAAACTAAAGGGGGGGAATGGCGGGAAAGGGGGTGTACAGGGTGGAGGGTAATGAAGGGGGGAAATAGAAGAACTGTAATGGTATAATCAATAAAATATATTTAAAAAAATAAAAATAAACAAAAATAAAAATATGTTTTGAAAATTTACATTTAGAAAAAGTTAAATTTCTCCATGGGAGGGTTTATATGAACTCTAACACTTATTTTTAATTACTGAGAAAGACATGAAATGCAAATGCTTGTCCACACAATACATGATACTCTGGAAATGGGCTATGGATATAGGGAAAGACTAAAATCTTAATAAATGGTTGTGCGACAGTTGCCTTAAACAAAGCAATTAATTGTGAGTGCCTAGCTTAAATTGGTCATAGTTGGAACAAAGGGTGAGATGCAATTCAAAATTGATTAAGTAGATAAAACTAAAAGAAATCATCAGCTTATTGCTGATGAGAATAAAGGAGAGCCAGAAAGTAGCTTCAGAAAAGAAGCATATGGTAGTCATTCAGCAAAATAGAGAACACCCAAGGATGAGACTCTTGGCAAGAGAAACTGAAACCTTGATTTTAGAATTGTGTTTTGATTCCTTGTGAGACACCTAAAGAGTAATCTGAGAAGGAGAGTCCTACCTGGTTACAATCACATGGGGTTATGATACTTTCAAAGTGGCCCTGCTCACAAGGGAAAATTAGAGTGAGAAGATGAGAATCACAGTCAATGAAAGGGAATCTAGAGTCAGCCAGTGCATCGGATATACTACGGCACAGTTTCTTTCTTTTTTGCTTTTCCTTTTTAATACTCACTAGAAGGTAACATTTATCGATTTAGAAAGAGAGGAAGAGAGGAAGGGAGAGAAGGGAGGGGGAGAGAGACTCAGAGAGACAGAGAAATTAACATGAGAGAGAAACACCAATCAGTTTCTCTCATATGCACAGTAAGGGTAGAACCTGTGACTTAGTTACATGTTATGACCAGAAACTGAACCTGAAACCTTTTCTGGTGCATGGGACAACACTCTAACTAATTGAGCCATCCAATCAGGGCCATGTATTTTTTGTTTTGTTTTATTCAATCACTGCAGCAATAACCAAAAAGTTTATTTGTCTAAAATTTAATTTATAATTATAAGAATGTAGAATTGAAAATAGACTTAATAATTTTAAGTGTTTCTTTGTCCTCTTCAAATAGATTAAAAAACTAAGTTCTAGTAGAACGCTGATAATTATACAAAATATGGGCCATTAAAACTATAGTGCTATGTCACTGTTCTATCATTTTCATTGTCACATGTTCAGGTATTTTAACTAGATCACATGCTATCTGATTGTGGCCCAGAGTATTTCAGTACCAATTTTGATGTTGCCACTGCATTGGTTATATCATTTAGAAGCCCAAATACTGAGGAAAAGAAGTATATCGGTATTATATGCAATATTAAATATAACATACTCATTATGCATGTAAATTTGGTCAGTTTATTCTATCAAGAGCCAGTTTAAGATACAGATTACAGGAAATATAAACATAAAACTCAATAACATTATTATTATAAACTTTTTCACCTTTATGAAAGGAAAATTGAATTATTAAATCTTTGCATGGCCTCAGATTAGATAATACACTATGCTTCAGGGCATGGGAGGAAAAAAACAGAATTAAAGTGAATTTTTTCTAAAGGAAATTCAAAGGAATTTGAAAGAGGCTAAAATTGTAACAAGACAGCAGTTCTTCCATATATCTATTTGTGTAATTTGCCGCAAATATGTTTTTTCCCTCTTAATTGGACTTAAAAGGGAAATCTTTTATAAACAGAAGTTTGCCTTGGCATTAAAATAAAATTCAGCTATGAGTTCTCAGCAGGTATTTTAGTGTGTTTCTGTAGAAGCATTTTATGAGTCGGAAAGTATAGTATCGTCATGTGAATAAGATGAAAAACAAAACTTTGCTTGCCCTGGCTTATTTGACTTTTCTATAAGTTGGTTTTCTTTTACTTTTCCCCAAAGAAAATGACCATGAGTATGGAAATTGGGCTGAGTTCATTATAAATCATCTACACAAGGCCAAAATTTGCAGTAAAAGTGAACATTTGGTCTTTCATCCCAAGTGTTTAGGTTCTTTTCTTAGACTTTATTTTTTAGTGCAGTTTTAAGTTTACAACAAAATTGAGAGGGAGGTTCGGAGATTTCCTATGTATACTACACCTCACACATACACAGCCTTTCCGATTAACAAAGTCACTCACCAGAAAGGTGCATTTGTTATCAAGGATGGACCTGATTGGACATATCATAATCGTTAAAAGTCTAGAGTTTACCTTAGGGTTCACTTTTGGTGGTTTTAAGGTATTTTTTGATGGATCCTCTGTAATATTTCTTCTTCTGTGCTAAGGTCATATGTTTGATACCTTGTATTTTCCAATAAAATGTTTTTTCATCTAGTCTATACTTATCAAACATGTTTTTTAAGCAACTTACTCTAGAATCAGACTAAAGAGTATTCCTGTTTCTCACTGTGGATATGTAGCATGTACATAAACAATGAAGGCAACAGAGAGTCTATTCAAAAGGCCCCATAAAGGAGTGTGTATCAGGAAGTTGTCAGGGGAGAGACTGTGTCCTTTGTTTGTTGGAGGGGAAAGTGAAGAGATTTTGTAAGGCCTATAAAGAGAAACTACAATTTGAGCCAAGTTTGGAAAAAATAACTTATGCGTGGAAAAATAGTAGGGGAGATGCCGAGCATTACAAACACATTAAACACTCTAATCAAATACTGTTGTCACTCAATTCATGAAACTTCTAAAAAATCCTTAGTGGTTTCTCCTATCCAACAACTTTAAAGACATTTAAGATTTACCGACATTCAAAATTTCCCATAACCTACACTCGTAAAAATAAAGTATTTTCTCTTTACAACATGATTCCATTTTTTCACCTTCAATACTGACTATACTACTGAAGTTTTCACTTCACTGTGATAATATCTGAGTATTTCCAAGTTGTAAGCCAGAGTCTGTATATGCAAAATATTGATCCAGTTTTTCTTCATCTGGAGCCATATAATCCTAAATTGTCACCATCCACCATTGTCATTTATCTGGATTTAGGGTCAAAGTGAAAATCCATTCATTATCCCAAGAATGTGCAAAATATGCATATAATCGATTACGTCCTTATTCAGTCTACTTATCTCAGAAAGCATACCCACTTAACCAAAGAGCCTAACTCACCTCAGCTCTACTGAACAGTTGTTGAAAAATAAACCTGAGGTCTCCATAGTTGAGGCCAAAGATGGTGGTTCTTCCTCATGGAGGCACTCACCTGACAAACAAAAGCACTCGGCTCATTCTGTAGCAGCAAAAAACAATAGGGGCAAATGTAATGATAGAGAGAAATTGTATTGCAACCTAGCTTTGTCTAATCAGCTCAGTTTTTCTTAATTCTGTTATGAAAATATTAATATTTGGGTCTAATTTAAATGGAACTAAAATAATAATGGCAGATGCCTTCATTTTGCACAGACTAATTTTCATCCAGAAAATGAAAAACAAAATAATGACTATTTAAAATAATTATTTAGATGTTATGCACATTTGAATATTTACTTAGTTTGATCATAGGCTTATTGAAGCAATGTTCTTTGTAGTAACTTAAAAACATACTAGGGTTGACAAGTACTAAGTCCATTTTTTAGTGGATTCTGAACATAGATCTTTTATTTAATGAATAATTTCATGTTGCTTTTATAATTTATTTATTCAATACAATTATACACCTTGAATAAATATATGTAAATGTGGGCACTTATATAATAGACTATATTAGCCCATTAATATAGCAAACCAAACAAATACAACAATTTGGGGTTGGTGAGATACTGCATAGGATGAAGGCAGAAGTTAGAAAAAATGCTATTAAACTAAATCCAAAGGACCCTAGAACCAATCAAATTAACCAGGACCTGGGTTATCTAGTAAGAAATTCATTTTTTTCTTGCTAGAGGACAAAGGAGACATAAGATTTTGGAAGATATATAGATATATATAGATATATATTCTAATATATTTATGCATTATATATTATATATTATATTTTTATGTTAGCAGCAATTGTCTCTCAAGAATAACAGCACAATTTCCATCTGCTGACCATTTGAACACTATAAAAGCACAGTAATATAAATAGACTTTTGGTCATTTTAATTTATTTTAGCTATAGGGTGAAAATAAGATTAATGAATTTAATATTTACTGAGAATCAACTTTATGATTCAGACACAAAATTAAAAATCATCACTATTAAGATTTTGAGAACCTAGTGGGATAGATGGTACATACTGATATAATTGCAGGAGATTTTGACATTTTTCAGGCAAAGTCTCAAAACTTTGGTTTAACAAATTCTTTAATAAAGAAATGCTGGCTCAAGGCTTCTTCCAACACATACGTCTGAAATAAGAGATATGTTTTCTATATATGGCTCCAACCTAGTATTTTTAAGATGTGGTCCAGCTTTTCTCAGGCTTCCTAAACTTTCAGTAGCTCTCCAATGTCAAAACCGCTTTTACAAAAACACTAAGACAAAATCATCTGCCTGTCTCACTCTTCTCATTCTCTCCTGAGTATACAGTGCATTTTTGAGAGACTATGTCATATATAAACAGGAGTATGTAAAGGTAGGTTTACTGTTGTGAGTCCATGAAACACAGAGTTTATTCTTGTATTATTATTTATTAATTAACATATTATATATTTGTATTATCACTGTAAACATACTTTTGCCTACATCTGTATATCTATATATTTGTTTATAGATATATGGGATATACTTGAAGTACTCAAACATATATGTTTACACATATATTAATAGCTGCCCTATCCACATCGGTAAAAAGTTTATGACCCATTGGGCATCAGCAGATGAATGGATAAACAAATTGTGTATATAATTTAATCATAAAAGGGAGTGAAGTACTAATACCTACTGTAAACACAGATGAATCTTGAACACATTATACTGAAGGAATCTAGTCATAGAAGGTCATATATCATATCATTCTATTCATATCAGATATTCCAAATTGGTTAATCCATAGACAAAGAACACAAATTGATGTATAGCATGAACTCACAATAAGAAGAAATGAGTTACACTGCTTAGAGTGTATGTTGGGTCTACTTTCAAGGTGATGAAAATGTTTTGGAACTAGTTAGAGAAGGTGGCTTTTCAACACTCTGGATGTACTGAATATTACTAAATTATTTGCTTTATAATTGTTAATTTTATGTTTTGCCACTTTCACCTCAATTTAAAAAATGTTGAATTTTTTTTCTCGAAGCACAAACAAACTAGTTGCTTTGCTGCAATACTATTCAGGAATTGTTTCCAAGCCATAATTCCATCAACAATTTCATTTCCTGAGAGGTGGTTAGAAAAGCTGAATGTTAAGCTCTTCCACAGACCAGCTGAATCAGTGTGAATTTTGAGAAGACCCCCAGATGAGTCATGTGTAACTAAACATTTGAGAAGCATTGTCATTTGGTATTGCTGCTAGAATGGACATGTGAACTATATCACCTTGCAATCTAATTTCATTCAGATATTTTAATATATCTGATATTGCTTGCATATTAAAGATAATAGAAGTTGATTGTGGCAGTGTTGCCAAACTTGTTAAATCAGAAGAAACACAAAAATTTAGTTGACATCTTGGTAAATAGAACATCTATCTGGCAGTTCTTTAGAAAATTGTGCAAGTTTAAAAAATATATCAAAGCATAGAAAATAAAGCTTATCTAAACTTTTAATCACAAGCCACTAAAACAATGTTCTGATTTAAAGAAAGACCTCAGTGTTTCCCCTTCAATTCTTATGGTTTTAAACTTTTAGTCTGTTCTACTTTAGAAATATATCAGTGGAATGGTTTGTGAAGCGCTCATCTAGATAATCACCTACTGTACCACAATCCCTAAACTAATACAGCAAATTATATAACTTAAAACATGCATCTATATCTATTTTTAGTTTTTCAACTGATGCACCTGGTCTTTAATCAAGTAGAGTAGACATTATTGGAGGTAAATCAAACACTGTCATGTTATACAATTATACTTACAGACAGTTATTTGAAACATAGGTTTCATACTATTACCTTACACAAAGATTTCCTGGGCTTCTTAGTTACCCTGAAAACTCTGCTTATTAATGGAATACCTTGAAATTTGGTATTTTGTACACATTAGAGGAAGCAAATCTTGTTTTCTCTATATGAAGAAGAGAGAAGCAAAGCTTAGCTTTAGATAAAAGGGTTCATGAGAGTAAATTAAAACCAGATTCAGGCCCAGGTTAATGAAATCGAAGGATTAAAGAAAACGTCAATTTTGTCTTAGTTGTTTTTTTTTTCTCCTCATAAAATGGCTCACACAAATATGACCAAAAATAGTTTAAAGTAATGGGCCTGGAGTAGCAGAAATCTGGTGTTTTTAATATACATGCATGTACTTTGTATTTTTTTTGTTTGTTTTACTCTTGTTCTATTACAGTTGTTCTACTTTTTCCCTGGTTGCTCTCTACTTCCCTTCCCAGCTCCCTCTCCCACAGTCAGTCTCTACCCTGTTGTCCATGTCCTTGGATCATTATACATGCTTCTTCATTAAACCATTCCCTTTCTTTCCTTGCTTCTTCTCCTCTCTCCTCCTTCCCAGCTCCCCTCTGGTCACTGCCAATCTGTTCCTATTTCCATGCCCTGGTTCTATTTGCTTGTTTGTTTGTTTTATTCATTAAGTTCCTGTTATAGATGAGATCATATGGTATTTGTCTTTCACTGCCTGATTTATTTTGCTCAGCATAATATACTCCAGTTCCATCCATTCTGTCTCAAAGGGTAGGAGCTCCTTCTTTCTTTCTGCTGCATAGAATTCCATTGTGTAAATGTACCACAGTTTCCTGATCCACTCATTTACTGAGGAGCACTTAGGCTCTTTCCAGCTCTTGGCTATTGTAAATTGTGCTTCTATGAACACAGGGGTGCATTGTATTTTTTGAATTAGTGTTTTAGGATTCTTAGGGTATAACCCCAGCAGTGGAATTGCTGGATCAAAAGGCAGTTTCATTTTTAGTTTTTTTGAGAAAATTTCATATTGTTTTTGATGGTGGCTGCACCAATCTGCATTTCCACTGACAATGGAATGGGTTCCACATTCTCCACATCATCACCAGCACTCTTTTTTTTATGTGTTCATGATGGCCATTTTGCCCGGAGTGAGATGGTATCTCATAGTGGTGTCATGAACTTGGTATATATGTCCTTTCAACTTTACTTTTATATTTCTCCACACATATATTTGTATCCATGCAACTGATATTTCTGGTTTTCCAAATGTACGTGCATAGTATCAAACTTTTTAACTGTATGCATTTTCCATTTAATGTTATATTTTTGAGATGTATAGATATTGAAATAAAAATACATAACACTGATTTATTACTTTTATTACTGTTTTAGTATCCCATGTTGAGATTTTTTTCATTTATTCCTTTCCCTAGTGATGGGTACTTAAGTTATTTTCAGCTTTTCATAATTAAAAATAATGCTGCAAAATAAGAAAAAGGACAATTCAATTGATTAAAATAAAATTCAGAAATCAAATCTGCTTCTGCACCCTGACTAATAAAAAAGAATTGATTTTAAAACAACTATGAGAAAAATAAAATTCTATAAAGCACCAATTCAACAAATCTATTCCTAAAATAATTCAGAAAATATTAATTGCTTTAATTAATAAAGCAATTTAATTAATTGCTTAAGCAATTAAGTTTAATCTCAATGGATAAGATTGTTTGCTAAATTGAGAGCATTGTTCTCTTTATTTTTGTTTATTAGCTTATGTTCCAAGGGACTCTCTAGAAATGTACTGATTTTAGCATCGTATTAATTGCCAACACTGAATTACGTTACTGATCATTTTGGGAGGTACCTATAAGATAACAAGCTATGTTATAAAATAACAATTATAATCCAGTATTTTGATTATATTATGCCTTTACGATCCCAGTAATGTAAGCTTTACAAAGTCAAAATTGTTTAAAATATATTTCTTTTTCACAGATATATCTCCAGGGTTTAGAATAGTACCTAGGCAATGATCAGAACAGTCACTGTATGAACAAATGAATTTTGGAAACTAAATAAGACCAATTTCGTATGATAACTATTTCCTCATCATTTGCATCAACCTTCTTCAAGCATATCTCCAGTTGGATTCCTAAAGAAATCCAGACAGTGTGATGAATATAGATCTATAGATCTTCTGATTTTACTGCTAGATATTTGCGCTGAATAAGAATACATAGGTAGGTGCCTGAGAAAAGGCAAGTGAAAAAAATAAAATATAGATTTTTGAGATTTGGCATGAGCCCACAAGATATTTTTTAAGATTATTTTGGAATCTTAAGAAATAAGGCAAAGTCATTTGGCAAGATATGGACACAAACTTTTAAGGCAACAGGTTAAAAGTATCAGCAAAAATTTACTTGAGTATTTCTCTTCTGCCACATTTTCCCACCCTCATCCCCTGGGGATGGTTTTGCTCATTTAATGGGAGGGGAATAATATCTTTAGAACATGATTGGGAAAATCTGGCTTAAGGAACGTTGAGAAAGCTTCCCTCTCAAAGAATAGCTGAAGCCTGAACAGTGATCAACTTGTAGTTGTGCGTAGCCATATGTCAATGATATCAGTTTGGACAGGTCTCTACTATATTGCTTGGCTTTAGGTTGCTCATCTGTATACTAAGCCCAGTTCTTGTTTGTGCTTTTTACCTGCTGTGTGAACTGGGATGCTTATTTGAGCTTACGTCTCAGATTTTTCTAAAAATAATTGCTTCTCATTTAATAGAGGAAGCGTTTTGTTCCCAACAAAGAAAATGTAGCGCTGTGACATTTTTAGTAAAGAATGAACAGGTCAATGATCACTTACAAATAGTAAGCACTGAAAACTCAATATTACTTCCATAATTTTGGTGCCAAAGCTCATTTGGCAGTTAATCCCCTCTGAAGTTATTTATAGTTCTTATCCCATTTATTGTGAATATCCATACATTTTACTTCAGTATATTAATGTGTTTGATAAAGAAAGCTCCCCAGACTTTTTTCATATTATATTATAACCACTTTATTATGGACTTTAATGTGGCATGGTATTGGAAATATTTCTCCAAACTTTTATGAGAAAATATAAGTTGAGTTAAACAAAGGCAGTATAATTTCTATTTACATATTGTTTATAAAAATTGAATTGTTCATATATGACTGAGGTTACCTGACACTTAGCTTACTGAATGCTTTAGATTATCTAATTATAGTATGTGGGGTTTATTATTAATATTATTTTACAAAATGTTAACCCATATACTGGACAAAATCTCCTTGATGAGAGAATTTATATATTTTTAGATTTTTATTTCCATAGCACCAGCCATCTGCTTTGTCAACAATAGAGTCACTAAACATTTACTGAAGTGAACTCTCTTTTTTTCTCCCTCACTGCCTCTCTTCCTCTCTTATAAACTTTGGAATTTGAATCCACCTCAGAAGCCTAAGGTCATGACCAAGAACCTCAGTTCCCTACCCTGCATTTTCCTGAATACAATGCTTTAGCCTGTTTTCCCCATTTGACTTTGACCTTTTTCTCTTCTCTCAATGCAATTATCTAGAATAAAATCCATACCTCAGCCTTTCCTAGACCGGCCCATTTAACTATCGATATATATTTCTGTTTTTATCTTTATCTCTCCAGATAAATGCATTTATTGGGTTTTAGGGACCTTTTAATTATTGGATTTTAATTATATCACTATGAAGCAGACACCAAAATAACTGAAGTCTTTACACTACCACTTAGAAAATCAGTGGTTTGATTATTTAACTTCAGACAAGAAGTCGCTTTTGCTGCGATGTTTTCTCTTTAGTTATCCGTTGATCAGTGCCAATAAGCACCACTGGCTATTCCAAATCATTAGATCTAATCTGAATAAAGTGTAGTTGTAGAAAATAACTTTAAGACATTATATTTCAAAAGTAAAAGCAATAGATGAGTTATTTTTAAAGCTCACAGAGTCTCACAAATTGTATGTTATAGAACCATTATTTGCCAACTGTCCTTGGCATTATTAAACAATTATTTTGTATTTGTTTAGATTGAATTCAGCTTTCAAAAGATTGTGCAAGATATTTAATAACTAGATCTCATTATTCTGTTTTCATGTACTCCAAAACTACAATTATTTTCAATCTCTTAGCATACCACTAGGAAATTAAAGATATTTACCCAATATTTCCTCAGGTCTATTAAATATTGTGCATTTTTTCCTATAAAATAATTTTGGACACAATCTTAATTTTGCCTCATGTAGGAATACTTTTGTTAGGGTTGACAGATTTACCAAAAAAATTATGACATAACTTTAATTATGTCTTAAGACAGAATGCACTTTTTAAAAAAATAATTAAAGATTTCACATTCAGTGTTTTGGATATTCTTGTATTAAAGATATTCATTATTTATTAAATTTCAAATATAATGGAATGGCTTCTATGTTATCTTGCAATCCTGGCTTCCATATTAGTAGATTATTATCTAAAATGATAGCAATAGTGACCAAATAGAGAAAACCAGATATTATGATAATTTTGCCAGAAAAAAAGTAAAAAAATATAAAAATTAGCTTATTCACATTCTCTAGAATGTGAGCAGGAAATTTCACACAATTGGTTCTACTATAGTAAAATTATTGCTACAAATTGTGGTGATTTCAAAATATTTTAAGTAAAATGCACATGTAGGCCAATTTATGAATCACAAGTCAGTTACTCAGTAAGTTATTCCTAAGTAACCACAGTCATGTGAATAACCACATAGGTCAAGATATAAATATTAACAATATTCCATGTGTTCCCTCCCATCATTTCCCTCCCAACTTTTCATCCATTTGAGATGTAACTGCTAATTTTTAACAACATAAATTAATTAAACCATTTTATTTTATACTTTGTGTAAAAGGATTTACATGCCATGTTTACTCTAGTGTTTAACTTCTCGATTTACTATTATGCATGCAATATCTAACTCAATACCATAATATTATATTTGTATACTAATAATTTATTCAAAATCATTGTCATATATTATCTCATATATGAGCATAACATAATTGATCTGTTTCACTTCTGATGGATATTTGGCTATTTTAAAGATTAGATACAATGTCACTCTATGTATACATTCTAATCAATATCAATGTTATCTTATGAAGTTGATATTTAGTTATGTTTTCCACATATATACACTTTACATAATCTTATTTTTTATTTGCCTTTGAAATTCATTTACAACATATTCTATGATCTAGTAGTACCCTGATACCAAAACCAGACAAGGATATAACAAGGAAAGAAAAATACAGATTAATACACCTTACATATATAGATGTAAGAATCCCCAACAAAATACTAGGAAAACAAATTCAGACATATAGAAAAAAGGATTATTCACTACCACTTATGTGTTTTATCCCAAAAATGTAAGAGTTTCCACCTATTAAAACCAACTAATGTAATACACCATATTATCAAAATTTAAAAACAAAAGCAACATGATAATCTCAATAGACAAGTAAAAAATACTTGGAAAATATCTTTCATGATAAAAATAATCAATAAAAAGATGAATAGAATGAAATTTTATCAGCTTGAAAAAAAGGAAAACAAAGCATCTACACAAAACAAAACATTGCTATTATCATACTTTTTGATGACAATGAATATTTTCTCCATAAGATCAGGAATAGAACTCTTCCTCAACAGAAAGTGTCTACTCTCAACACTTTTTTTCCTGACATTATACTAAAGGATTTTGACAGGGAAACTAGTTTTAAAACAAGAAGAAGAAAAATGGCAAATAAATTGGAAACATAATGTAAAACTATTTACAAATGGCATGGTTTTGAATTTAGGAAATTATAAGGAATGCCTATATAGTAGAAGAAATTATATAACAATACACTAACAATGAGCATGCCAAAATAAAATTGAGAAAACAATTCAATTATGAATATCAAAAAAATAAATTCTAAGGACAAAACTTAACAAACGAAGTGCAAAGAACAAAGTCAAAACTAGAAAATATTTTAAATATGTATTTTATTATGTTATTTAATTGTCTCATTTTTTTCTCCCCTTCATTCTCCTCCACCCTGCACCGCCCCCCCCAACCTTCCCCTACCTTACTTCATGTCCATGGATCATGAGTTGTTTGTGTATAAGTTCTTTGGCTCTTCATTTCCCATACTATTCTTAGCTTCCCCCTGTCTATTTTGTACCTACCATTTATGCTTTGTATTCCTTGTACCTTTCCCCCCCCCTCCTCCTCCCACTCCCTGCCACTGATAACCCTTCAATGTGATCTCCATTTCTGTGATTCTGTTCCAGTTCTAGTTGTTTGCTTTGTTCATTTTTGTCAAAATTAGAAGACATTTTCAAAAGAAATTAGAATTGTGATCAAATAATATTGTTTGCAATATGGAATTGGTTAGAAAAAAAGCAAAGTAAAAGTGGAAGTATAACAGGATATGAAAAAGTATGTTGCTGAGAAGGAAAGTTCTTTAGGCTCATAAGGTCCCAATTAAGTATCAGATATTGAATAATATAGGGGTGAGAACATATATGATAATAAAAATAAATGGCTTTCTACATTTTCCACAATGTATATTATGATTTTTTAAGCATTTGGGCTTCCTAATAAAATAAAAAATACATATTGAACTGTAACCACACAAAATCATGTCAGATATACAAATATTGGTGATTTTAGAGATAGCTAATATTCAGGGAGTTAACACCATTGCCGATAGAACAACAACATAACACAGGGAGGTAACTGCATGTGCCCTGTTGGCGGAGAGAGCATTGTGGCAAAGAGAATTATTCATATAATGTACTTGCTAGTCTTGACACCTGGGTAGCTAGCTGCTCTTCTCAGGTAGCTGCTTTCTAAAATGCCCTGTGCATTTATGTAACAAATGAGTATTCTTTCCTGTGTGTTGAAACAAAGCTTGTGTAAAGCATTCAAAAGTAATACTGAGGTCAACATCACTCAATTTAACATTTCCAACATTTGAAACAAAAGAGAGACTTAGAATTTTCAATGATCTGAAAATATTGTATCTGAAGGGAAAATCATGTGAGGGGTAGCTGAGCTCTTTTAATCTCCTATTTCTTGCCAGGAAGAAATTGCCACAGTTCCACACACACAGGTTGAGTGGAGAACCTCCTAGGTAACCGAAGGTTGAAAGTTTCTGATTACGAATTCTAAGCCAGCCAAAACCACTGGGAGTTGCTCTTAATGTGTCTCTAAGAAGGCACAGTTGGAATAAAACTGTCTGTTGACAGTCGAAATAAAAATTCCACTACAAATACAGAAATAATAAATTCAAGCAAAGAGCAACATAGAAACTGACATTTCAGTCCTAAAGAAGTATCAAATAGAGCAATTACAAAAAACGTAGACTTCTTCAAAATGCTGCGAGAAATCCAAAAACTGCAGGAGGTTAACTGAAAAGAGAAAGTGAAATGAAGTAGCTACACATCTTAGTATGAAAATCCAGATTTACTGTGAAAGTCTATGTTCACAATAAGATTACAGCCGTCCTCCATTATCGGCAGGGAACACATTCCAAAACCCTCAGTGGGTGCCTGACACTGTGGATAGTATGGATCCCTATATATACTACTTTTTCTGTACATATATAGCTATGATAAAGTTCAATTTATAAAGTATGCGCAGTAGGAGATCAGCAACAAAATAAAACTATTATCACAATATACTATTACAACAGTAATGTGATTGTGGTCTCTCTCTTAAAACATATTATTATACTGTACTTAACCTTCATCTTATGATGATGTGAGATGAAAAAGCACCTTATTAAGTATAGAACTTTTACATTTTTATATATTTTTTAAGTTTATTTATTTATCTTTACAGGGGAAAGGAAGGAGAGAGGGAGAGAAATATCAATGTATGGTTGCCTCTTGTGTCTCCCCTGCTGGGAACTGGCCTGCAACCCAGGCATGTGCCCTGACTGGGAATCGAACCACGATCCTCTGGTTCGCAGGCCCGCGCTCAATCCACTGAGCTACACCAGCCAGGGCAGAACTTTTACATTTTAATGCAAAGGAAGCACTTCACAACTTCTCTTTGGCACATCTGAGTCCTTGGTGCTATTATTCTTGCACCTTGAGGTCATTATTAAGTAAAATAAGTGTTACTTGTACACAGGCACTGCTATACTGAAACAATCAACCTGATATCCCACATAGACACTAAGTGACTAACTGGTGGTGAAGCACATGCCACATAGACATGTTAGGTAGCATCTAGGAATGAATGGCCAGAGGGTAATAAAGGTAGGGCCCCGGCCATTACAATCTAAGAATATAAGAAGCTGGAAGCAAAAGGAAGACATGTCTCACCAATTAACTCAGCAGTCCTGAGCTCTATTTGATAGGATCGCTGGTTGTTCTGAGCATTGCAAGCAAAACTGCACAGGAGGAGGGGCAGTCCTTGAGGCTGATGAGAAAAGAGGCTTCTCCAACCATCCTACTAAGAGATTGTCTGGTGTTGAACATCACAAGCAGGAATTTCACAGGAGGAAGAGGGGACACTATGCTGGGAAAGGGAGCCTCTGTAACAATTTCGCTAACACAAAGAACCTTTGCTAACTGAGAAAGAAAGCCTTCCTAGCACATTATTCTCAAAAATTTTAGGAAGAGAAGGGGAGGGAACCTAAAAGCTGATGAAAGTGTATAACCTCTGAACCTCAGTAGTTGGTGTACTTCGATTAGCTATGTACCCACTTGTAGCCTCGGCTCAAGTGTATAGAGTAAACTTACTGACAACTTTATTTCCTCTCTACCCGGGCCATTTAAGCTAGCTGGGTGCCTGCTTGCAACTTTGTCCTCTTATATGTTTCGTAAGTAAACTTGCTATCCCATTTCCACTATATGTGCTTGTCTCTTGATTGAATTATCCTCTTGCAAGTAGGACAAAAACAGAGGCAAGGGAGGGAGTCTCATGACCTGGGTCTCTCTCTCCGCATCTGTGACTGACCTGTCGGACGAAGGGATCATTTACTTCCTTGGTACAATGGAGCAGGACGGAGTATGATTTCATTGGAAAGATGTGTAATTTAAAACTTATGGATTGTTTATTTCTGAAATGTTCCATTTAATATTTTTGGACTTTCATTGACCAAAGGTAATTAAAACTATAGGTAACTAAAACCACAGAAAAAGCAGTAGATGAGGGAGGACTACTGTATATTTATTCTTACACTGAATGTTCCATGGTAAAGCTGTAAAACAGAAATAGAAAACATCCACACAAAGTGCCCCAGGGTCACGTTATATCTACCTACACACTTTGAACAGCTCATGAGAAAAATTACTCTGATGAGGAAAGAAACAACCAAATAAAAGATGGCTACTGGATTATTCAACATGGATAAACTATTTCAAAGGTCCATCAAAAATATTGGCTGTTTACTTAAATGCTTTTCATCTAATTCTGCTAGGGTGACCACTTAACTCTGCTTGCTACTGAATCACACTGAGTGGATAGAGAAAGGAACAATGACACCATAAAATTATAAACATCAAGACAAGAAAGGAAATTAACAGTATTCTTCTGTGCACTGAGAAGTGGGAGATTGTGTGTGCTCTGGCCACACTCTGGAAAGCTGAGTCAAAGCAGGAGATGTGAAATGAAAAAACAGTATGCCAATTCTCAATACAAATGACCCAAATGGCCAAAATTGGTGTGTTCACAAGGACCATTGGAAAAAGACAGTGATTTTGCATCCTAGTCACATTGTGATAAGGGTCACTATAGAGCAGAATGAGATTTTACTCCCTGAAAAGAAAATCAGGGAATTTATTGTTGGTTACAATTCTAGGTACAGTTGGTGTGGGAATTGTGAAGGAGGTTAATTTTTTAAAAATTATAGAGATACTGACAAACACATACATGTATATGTATTCTATAACATATAACAAGATTGAAGACTCTCTACACTAACTGGTTCACCAAATGATGTCAGTCTAGGCAATATAGTACATTATAAGCAAAATATCAAGATTTTTTCCCTCTGTAAATTCTAATCATTCTGAGTGAAAAAAAAAGCCATATTCAGACTTTAGGAAAATGGATCTGTCAATAAGTCCTATCTATGGGCACAGCTGTCATTTTATAAGGCACATTTATGAAAAACACAGGATATAATCAACTTGGAATGTTCACAGTAATAAAAAAGAGTTCTCATGCATTAAAAATACAATAGCAAAGTTTTAAAATATGCCTTCACAACAGAATTGTCTTCCAAAATGGAAGGCAAATGTAAAAACAACAAGAAACAATACCTGCTCCCAGAAAGATGCCACCACCACCATCTTCTCACTAAAGGTTTTCTTTAAATCGTCTGAGGTTCAGCCTGGGCCTTGATTAAACCCAAGATTGAAAACAACTCCATTATCTCATGGGAGTTTTTGCTTTTACTCCATTTTGGAAGACTTAATTCTTGTATTTAGGTGTACTTTTAAGTTATGCTATTATATTTTTAATGTTCAAGAACACTTTTTTATTAACTGTGAATATGGTAGTTGGAGACACAGGTTGAAAAAATAATGAAGAATGTCTTCAGAAGACTCAATATTCAAATACAACTAGTTTTAGAAAGAAAGAGAAAACAGCATAGGGTATCATCAGAAAATGATTAAAGAAATTTTTGCATAATTGTAGAAACTTAATATTGATTTTAAAGTGTCATATAGTCCCTAACACAGTAAATTTGCTCTGTCAACCTGGGGTCTGAAAGCAAACCATGAGGCAGACTCAGCTCCCGGAAGTTTGTCTGGGAGATGATTCCTGGGAGGAGGGGGACCAGGGAATGATGCAGACATGGGTTAACAGTGTCCATGGTGTTATGGATGAGACAAGATAAATTCACATGAACTACTGAGTCCTGTAGAGGAAAAGGGACAGCGTGGCCACTTTTTCGAGGGGAGAGTGCCAAGACCCTTGCCTTGACAAGCTTTTATTGGCTTTCTAGTGGCGTACATCAAAGAAGGTTTTCATTCATTATACTTAGGTTTGCTTTAGGTAATTACTTTTTACAGATAGCAAAGGAAAGGAAGTTACTGATTACTTCTTACAGATTAACAAGGAAAAAAATGTTGCAAATAGAAGGGAATGATAATAGTAATTTGTCTGGCTACACTTCAATACTTGGGAGAATTAGCACAGACTTCAGGGAGTTACTTTAAAGATACCCAGTAAGCATTTCTGCCTGAACTCAGAGTGAGGGAGTTTTAGCAACAGCAAGTCACAAAGCAGCCTAGGTACAATGCAGGCCTGGTTTTCCATGGGAGAACAGATCCATGGGTTTGGCTCCTGCTTGGCACAACGTGCCTACTGGGCTTTTCAATAGGGCTGAGCTACAATTGCTATTGTCAGGCAGATTGGTTCCCTGTGAGAGAAACTCGAAACAGGAAGAAAGAAACATGAGAATGTGTAGTCACTGTTAAGAAAACTAGAGCTCAATCTCTCAAGGCTGTTAAGAGGATGCCCTAGTACCTCAGGAGGGGGCCCTGCTCCTGGTGTTGCTGTTAAGAAGTTGGAAGCTGTTCTGATTGTTGATGTTATATGCATCTTGATTTCTCTTTCTGTAAAAGTTCTTTGTATCTTCTGTTCATCCATAAGTGTTCTGAAATTATTTATTTTGCTTTTATTATAATTTTTCCATTAACATTTAGTCCTTAATACCACCTCCTGTCCCCACCCCCACAATAACCACAATGTTGTCTACATCCATGAGTCCTTTTAATTTTTTTGGTCAATCCCTCCATCCCCTACCCTTCCTGCCTTAGCTGTCATCCTGCTGTCTATCTGAGTGTGTCTCTATTCTGCTTGTTAGTTCAGTTTGTTCATTAGATTCCATATATGAGTAAATCATACAGTATTTACCTTTCTCTGACTAGCTTATTTCATTTAGCATAATTGTTCTCCAAGTCCATCCATACTGTTGCAAAGGATAAATTTTTCTTTTTCTTTATGAGCAAGTAGAATTCCACTGTGTAGTTGTCCCATGGTCGTTTTATCCACTCATCAACTGCTGGACATGTGGGCTGCTTCCATGTCTCAGTGACTGTAAATAATACTGCAATGAACATTGGGGTGCATATGTTCTTTCCAATTCATGTTTTGGGTTCCTTTGGATATATTCCCATAAGTGGGAGCACTAGTTCAAAAAGCAGATGCATTTTTAATATTTTGAGGTATCTGCATTCTGCTTTCCACAGTGGCTGCACCAGCCTGCATTCCCACCAGCAATGCAAAAGGGTTTCCCTTTTCTCCACATCCTCATCAGCATTTGTTGTTTGCTGATTTATTGGTGATAGCCATTCTGACAGGTGTGGGATGGTATCCCATTGTGGTTTTAATTTGCGTTTCTCTGATGATTAAAGACATTATGCATCTTTTCATATGGCTATTGGTGATCTGTATGTCCTCTTTGGAGAACTATCAAGCCCTTTGCCAATTTTTTAAATTGGGCTTCAGTCTTTTTGTTTGTTTGTTTTTTGTTATTGATCTTATAAGTTCTTCATAACTTTTGAATTTTAAGCATTTATCAAATGTATCAGTGAATATATTTAATATTTTCTCTCAACCTGTGAATTGTCTTTTTGTTTTGTTGATGTTTTCCTTTTCTGTGCAAACCTTTCAGTTTTCAGTGTTCTGATTAATTTCCAGTTTCATAGCATTTTGGTCAGAGAAGATGTTTGATAGGATTTTAATCTTCGTAAATTTATTGAGACTTATTTTGTATCTTAATGCTGGTCTATCCTAGAAGATGTTCCATGTGTACTTGAAATGTACATATATTCTGCTGCTTGGGGGTTAAATGCTCTGAAGATATCAATTAAATACATTTGATCTAGTGTGTTGTTTAAGGCTACTGTCTCCTTGTTGATTTTCTGTCTAGAGATCTATCCGTCGAAGTCAGTGGAGTGTAAAAATCCCAGACTATGACTGCATTTCCTTCAATCTCTCCCTTTATATCCATTAAGATTTTGTTTACATATTTAGGTGCTTCTATGTTAGGTGCATAAATATTTAGTAGGGTTTTAGTCTCCTGTTGAATTGCTCCCTTTTGTGTTATGTAGTGTCCTTCTTTGTCTCTAACTATAGGCTTAGTTTTAGTCTCTTTTGTCTGATATGATTACTGCTACCCCAGCTTTTTTCCCTTTCTATTTGCATAAAATATCTTTTCCAACCCTTTACTTTAGTCTGTGTGTGTCTTCTGATCTTAGATGGGTCTCTTGGAGGCAGCACATATAAGTCTTTTTCCATGTCCATTCATCTGTCCTATGTCATTTGGTTGGAGCAGTTAAACTATTTTCATTTAAGATGATTACTGATAGATCGGTATGTAGTGCCACTTTATTTTTAGACTGTTTTCCTCTGCTCTTTTTCTTCTTCTCCTTCTCCTTCTTCTTTTTCTTCTTTCTTCCTCTTCTCCTTCCTCTTTCTCCTCCTTCTTCCTCATCTTCTTCTTCAAGTAAGGCATTTACAATGATGTACTTTAATTTGGGTACACATCAGATATTTTCTGTGTTCTGCATTACATCCTCTCAGCCACAATTCTGACCCCATCCATGGCTGCAGATGGCAGTTCCTTATAGTTTCTTACCTATATCATCTCTCCTTTATGAACACAGGAAATATTTTTTTTCTGTTTTCTTTCCCAAGGAAGAGTTTACACATAATTCAAGAATCACAATATTTCTTATCTGCAAAACTGGGAGCCAACATATTACAGAACAATATCTTTAAAGTGCTCAGGGAGGAAAAAGTCCCAACCAGAATTTTACTAACAGCCTAGACCAGTAATTTTCAACCAGTGTGCCACAATAATTTTTGAAACATTCAATTCTGGACTACTTAGTCAGGGGCACTGACTTCTTTTCCCTTAGATTGTCAAATTCAAAAAATGACAGCAGCCTAAATAGTAATATCTGTCTGGTGAGAATGAATCAATTATACATACTTTTGTCAGATAGGCAAAAATATATTTTAAGATGCCACAGAATTTTAGTAGTTAGTTTACGTGTGCCATGAGATGAAAAAGGTTCCAAATTGCTGGCTTAGATTCCTGTATTCAGTAAATTAATAATTAAATATAAAGTTTGAATATAAACATTTTCCAAGTTCTCAATTCTCAAAATATTTTCCTCTGAACACCACTAGTCAAAAGGTACAGAAAGAAAAATTTCACGTGTGTTCCTTCATACAGGAAACTGAAAAAGACAAAAACCATGAGATCTAGGAGATTGAAGCTCTTAACCAATAAAGATCTGAGGCTGTAAAACAAATTGAAAGTTTATTTAATTTCATAAAGTTTATTTAATTTGAATCTGAGAGATGCAGATTCAAGAAGGAACCCAAAATGCCCTCTGGAAAGAAGAAAAATGGCAGGGTTTTTAAAGGCAAAGGCACAAACTATAATCCTTTCATGCAAATGCAGGATTTCTGGCTAGGTTAGCAGGGATCGATTCCTTCCAATGTGCAAGTGAAGGGAACAGAACTGCAAGAGAAGAAGTAAAGTGCACATGTGTCCACGCAGCGGTTACTCCAGGGTGTTTATGGCTTCAGGATTTTATGTCCCAGCCTTGAGTTGAGTTGAGGAACAGGTTTGGCGATAAGATAGCAACTCAAAGAACTGAGGCCCATGGTGTGCCCTGGCTCTGCTTCCCAAGTAGCTTCTCAACTTTATTTTAAGTGATTCTCTTAGCAGTGCTTAGTCCATTTTATTGTTTGCCATTACCAAAGTACAAGAGAAATCAAGGGGACTCCTAGGATAATGCTCAGGAGGACCACAGATTTAGAACACTGCAGTAGATGTCTGCCACTGACAGGGTCAGCTCTTCCCAGGAGAGATTATTTTTTTTAAGTTGTTTAAAACACATGATGTCATAGGAGTACTAAGGGCACATTTGAACAACTGGAGGGAATATGGGAAGTGGCTTAATGATAAGTATGTAGAAAACTAAGTAGTTGTAAACTAAGACAAATACTAACTAAACCACCAAATAGTCAAAATGGTATGAGAGAGGAAAAATAAAATATTACAGAACACAGCATAACTCAGCTGTAAAATCATTTGCTTAGGAGTATTAATATAAACAATGAATACTTCTTTATTCAAAAGAATCCTGTAACTACTTTAGACTGATGAAAAACAAAGTAATATGTGTTTATGAAACTAATTTACCATAAGGCTAAGAATATGGAAATGTTAGGAACTCTAACTTTTGTGAAGTCTCAGTAATGTGTTCATACCTTCATGCTTTTTTTCTTTTATGGTAAATTTATCAAAGCAAAATATTTTAATTGCAATTTACACTAAATACTGTTTTCTTTTTCCCACTTCAATTCTCACTGTGCCTGTTTTTTCCTCTAGTTTGGTAGTGCTAGAATGGATATGGACATACCCAGGATCTGGCCCAGAAGGAATGAATCAGTAAAGCATTGAGTTTGGAGACAATGTGGTGCATTTTTAGGATTATCATCATTTCTGTGTACTGTAAAATAATGGAAAACTATTTAGGTGTAAGCAAGGCTTTCAGTAATAGTCCTGCTATCTATTTCAGCTGCAATGTCACACAGTGTAAGCCAGGTCATATTATACAGGTGTGTCATGGAACGTAGAACTGGGAGAATGTGCGTAATGAAGGAGAAACAGGTTTAAATTATTTTAAAGTACAGTGTGAAAAAGTATAAATCTTACATCTTCTGTGTGAAAAATTTGGAAGAAATTTTCTGTAATTTGGTAATTATAGTAAAAACATATAACATTGTGAATAATACTCTGTGAGGCAAAAATAACATTTCTAAATCATAAATAATTTATACAAATTTTAATAGCATTAAAAAATACCATTGGCAAAAGACAGAACTGTTTTTCCAGTGTCCCCTATAGAAAGTATCATTTTCCATCTGTTGTCACACAAGGAGGTATTAATAGAATACAATGGAAATTATGCAGAAAAATGTAAATGTTGGTTAGTCAACAAAACACCGTTACATTTGCTACATTTTAACTATCTATGGCATTTATCAGCTTTAAAATAAAACATGTTATAATTTATTTGTTTCAAATAAATACATACTTTATTTATTTTTTAAAAGCAACACTCCTTCAATTTGCATGAAACTACATAAGAATTTGGGGAACTGAGAAGAACAGAGAGAGAAGAGGAAGGCATTCTCATTCTCCATAATCAGAAATCAATTGAGCCCTGGTTGGTGTAGCTCAGTGGATTGAGCTGGGGCCTGAGAACCAAGGGGTCACTGGTTCAATTCCCAGTCAGGGCAGATGCCTGGGTTGCAGGCCGGGTCCCCAGGTGAGAGAGAGCAAGAGGTAAGCACATGTTGATGTTTCTCTCCCTCTCATTCTCCTTCCCATCGCCTCTCCTAAAAATAAATAAAACTTAAAAAATAATAAATCAATGGATATTAATTCTAATAAATACTTTTATGATATACTCCTGTCATTTAGAAATTAAAGGTTAATATCATAAATAATAATCTCATTAAAATATACATTAAATTAGCCATTCTCATTTCTCTAACTCAAAAGCAGACACTTTTAATCAATTGATTATTTGCCTGGAAAAATTAATACAAAGTAAATTTAAAAGTAACATTATAATTTTTTAAAAAGGCTTTCGGAGTAATGTAGGAGCAGAAGATAGTTAAATATTTTTAAATAGTTGTGATAATGTATCATTGGACTTAGGTCATCATTTGAAACACAATTTTGCTAAGTGCATTTTTTTTTCATAGAAAATATTTCAAACAACAGAAACCACTTCTGAATCACTAAGATTTCAAATGCTTTGTAAATGGCTATTTTGATATTAATTTTATAAGTATAATATAGAATCACTATAATGATAGATAAATATTATCAAAATTTACTTATAAAATTATACCATGTACCTTTTAAAAAGAATAGCTTGAAACTCGGAGTGGGTTCTTAAAGTCTTATTAAAAAAAAAAAGGTTTGTGCATATAAGCTTCCTGGATTCTGTGTAGTTTACATTGTATCTAATGACATTCTGAGATAATTTAGCTCACTTTACCATCCCTTCATATTGTTGCAAAGAAGCAGCAAACCTCAAAATAGCTGAGAGGTATATTAGTAATTATTTGATGTCTGCATAGGATTCTTGGGCTTTGTCAACAACCTATCAAACATCTAACCACTGCATAAAACCAACACATCAAACACATCGCACATGCAGCACTTCCTGTGTCATTTTAAACGCTTGCTGAAGTAAAAGTGGACCTTGGAATTCACCTGCTTTGTTATGGCAGTGGACATCCTCATTTAATTCCAAATTCTGGAACATATAGTTATTTATTTTTAATTTCTACTCAAGATTATATGAAACATTTTTCTATTAAAAGCGTAGCAATGTTTTAATATTTGTGTAACTTAGAAAAATGTTTAAGTCCTTCTATGAAGCTAAAATTTTATTTTATATAACCCAGAATGATATAAATTGTGTTATTGGAATTTGCCCTCAAGATACATTTTTATCTTTAAGAAGAAATTTTATATAATCTCATATAAGAGTAATGTAATAATATTTATTTTAAGCTATATAAAAATGAATAGTATTATTCATTATTATGAATTTTAACCACACTGACTCACTGTGGATTTCACAAAAATGAGAAAACAAACTACAATTTAGAATTAATTATCTTACAGTAATTAAAAATCAAATATAGTTTTTTGGCACATATTATATTTACTTATAATACTTCAAAGTATTTTATTATCCTTTGAATTCATATTAATTAAATAACATAAATAAATTAATATATAAAGTTAAAAAAACATTCAATTGGCCTTCAATACATTTTAGCTCTTATCCCTTCTCCTTTAAAAAATTTAAGATTCAGAGAGATTTTCCTGTGATTATTTTTAGCTTCCTAAAAACAAATTCATAAATTTACTATTGATTTTTAAAAATTCCTATAATGTCCACACATGAAAATCTTGTGTTTAGTATAAGATTAAAAACAGATGTTGACAAAATTACTATATCTAATATATTATAAATTTTATTATCTTTGTAATCCTACTCTGTTAATAGAGATTTTATAAGACACAAATATACTTTATATTCTCTTCTGTTTCCCATTCTTTTCAAATCCAGGTTTACATAAAAAAATCACTAATATATTTTTTAAATTAATGAAATATGTTTTTATCTAAACTGGTAAAATAAATTTCAAAGTTATGTGGTTTGGGGATATTAATTATATGGGTAGTTTTACATATGTATAAAGTAAGAAAAGAATTTTGAAGCACTGTTTTTTATTTCTTGTGCCTAGATTTTTATTTTATTCTTTCTTTTTTTAATTTTACTTTATTGAGTATGCTATTATAATTGTCCTGATTTTCCCCCTTTGCCCTTCTCCAACCAGCCCCCCTACTCCCTCAGGCAATCCCCACACCGCTGTTCATGTCCATGGGTCAAATGTGTAAGTACTTTGACTACTCCATTTCCTACACTGTACTTTACATCCCCATTGGTATTCTGTAACTACAGATTTGTACTTCTTAAGTCCTCCCACTCTTCACTCATTTCCCTACACTGTCCTCCCATCTGGCAACCATGAAAATGCTCTCCATATCTATGATTCTGTCTCTGTTCTCCTTGTTTGCTTAGTTTGTTTTTTAGATTCAATTGTTGATAGATATGTATTTATTGCCATTTTATTGTTCATAGTTTTGATCTTCTTTTTCTTAAATAAGTCCCTGTAACATTTTATTTAATAATGGCTTGGTGATGATGAACTCTTGTAGTATTTTCTTATCTGGGAAGCTCTTTGTCTGACCTTCATTCTACATGATGGCTTTGCTGAGTAGAGCAATCTTGGATGTAGGCCTCTCCTTTTCATGACTGAATAGTTCTTGCCAGTCCCTTCTAGCTTGTAATATTTATTTTGAGAAATGAACTGACATTCTTATGGAAATTCCCCTGTAGGTAACTAACTTCTTTTCTCTTGCTGCTTTTAAAATTTGCTCTTTATCTTTAAGCTTTGGCATCTTAATTATGATGTGTCTTGGAGAGGGGCTCTTTGCATTCGTTATAACCGGGACTCTCTGTGCTTCCTGGAATTGCATGTTTATTTCCTTCACCAAAATTAGGGTTGTTTTATTTCATTAATTTTTCAAACAGATTTCCAATTTCTTGACCTTTCTCTTTTCTTTCTGGCACTCTTATTAGACAAATGTTGGAAGAATTTCTAATAGTTCTGAGTGATGGTTGTTCTATAGTTTAGTTGTAATTTTGATGTTGATGTGCAAGGAGCTGAGTCATATCTCACTACACCACCATGTTGACTAGAACTCGAAGCATTGTTTTGTTTTTTTTAATTGGTACAGATGCATGGAATTGACAAGAAGTTGGAAGAAATGAATGGTTGCTACCATCTATATCATTAATAAATATAACATATCTATTTGCTAACTTCCATACAGAAATGGATAAACTTCTTGGTGTTTTCCTATATTCTTTGACAAGATATAATATGCATTTGATTAGTGATGGAGGCTGATGGCTTCGTCTAGGGCTGATGAGGTTTGGGAAAACAGTGAGGTAAATTTTCACAAAATGGAGTCTGAATTAAAGTTGGGTTAATATTGGCTAAAAATGAGATCTGTTAAAATTTCCCATATTTTATTTGACTAGTTCTAACATAACACTATGAAACTGAAAGAGAAAATATTTTAAGCTTTTAAAATATACATACTCTGGCAAAAGATATAAGCCATAGATTTCATTGTTGAAATATCACATAGAGTTTTCCTCTTTATAAATAGATGAGTATTATTTTTTTAAAAAAAAACTCTTTTAACTTAAATATTTCTAAAAAGTAATTGATGAAAGTTTGCCTAAAATTGCTTCTATTTTGATCTTCTTTAAGTCATACTTATTTTCTTAGAAATTAAGCTTTCCTTCTTTTCCCTACACAAAATTTCCCTTTAAATAGAGAACTTAAGAGTGTATTATTGTAAGGCACTGCAGGGTGTAATAAGAGGGTGTAATATGGATCAGTGTGGATGGTTTATACAGTTTTTGTGCATCTGAGTAAGTCTGTGCAACCCCCCAAAATGGGTCATGTCAGAACTTCATTAAAGGCTCTGCTCCAAGAACATGACAACATCCATAGAGTTTTGTATAGACTTTATTTATGAAAACACATTTGCAAAACAATTTCCTTACACCAATTGTTTCAAAATAAAACACACCAAATCAGGGATATGAGCAAAGGATGCTCTCTTGCTATTTTCTATGAAAAAAAAATGCACTTAGCAAAATTGTGTTTCAAATGATGACCTAAGTCCGATGATACATTATCACAACTATTTTAAAATATTTTTAGAATAAAAGTGATTTAAAGTCATAACACTTAAGGAACAAAAAACAAGTGTTCTACTAAATTATATAAGTAGGAGTACAGTGACTAGGTTTTCACTAAGCACTTCTATGCAATAACTCACTTCCAAAATCTCTATTTTTTTCTAATACTTTTTCCAGAATGATGAAATAAAAAGAGCATACATTCTAAAATTAGATAATTCAGGATTTGAACACAGGTGCCACCTACTACTGACCTGGTGTCTCAGATAAGAATATTTAAAACTTCTGAAAATCCTTCAAGTTTGCTCATCACACAAATAATAATTTTAAAAAATGGTGATACTATTAAACTTTTTCATTGGCATTACTATTGGAACAAAAGTGAGATGACATATTGAAATTATATAGCAGTGTCCTTCTCTAAAGAATTATAAATTTAGAGTTTTTATTAGTTTACTAAGATATGTTAGCAGTGATAATTAAGAAGAGGATGTAATAATAAAATGTATTATATTTCTAACATTCACAAGGTATTTCTATGAGCCACACATTCATTTAATAGTTTAAAATTGTGCATCACCTAAATTGTTCTTAAAAATCCCTATAATATTACATCTTTTTATAACAGATATTAAGTACATGAACATTAAAAAACTTGCCCAAAGTTTATAGTTTTAGTCGGGCTTGAAACAACTAGCTGACAATAGAATTTAGCTCAAACGACCCTGACAAGAGAGTGTACTATTAGAAGAATTGGTTTAATTTGCAGTTAATGCAGGTGGCAAGGACTCCATGCAGCCCAGTCAGTCTCCTAATTCTGCAGCTCTGATTGTATGTTATTCACAGAAAAAGCCTATTATACATGGTTTCTTCTTCATACTTTATCTTTGTCATCATTTAAAAATAAGTGTGGTATTTAAAATTAAATTGTATTTACAGTACAGTCTTTTAGATTTTTAATAAGTCTATATTTTAATGTGAAGAAAAACTAGTTATTTACAAAAGCATACAAATATTGTTCTCCATGGTTCATTAGATATAAAAATTATACGTTGGAAGAATAAATTTGGCATATTGAAAATATTTTATGCAGTAAATTATTTTTTCTTACATATTTTTCTAATACAAATAGTGGTAAAATTTTCTTGGCAGATTACTTTATTCAAGGATAAAGCATGTGACTTAAATTTTAATTTGCTAAAGGACAGGAAACATGTTGAAAGCATTATATATAGCAAGTGGTACTTTGTGCAGAAAAACACAAGGTGGGGTGAAAGTACATTTATAGTCATTTGTATGTAAGATAATGTAATAGTTAATAAATAATAGTACAATAATAAATTCTGTGTTCACATACTCACAACTGTAAACCTACTTTTGCTCCACCCTATATATGTACTTAAAAACTGTTTTTGAATATAACAGTTGGAGGCAGTATTAACCATAAAAGAAAGAAAAAATATATTTTGCAAGAAAATTTTTACTAAAGGATCTTTATATTTTTGCAAGATATTTAGTGTCCTAGCAATCATCATTATTTTGAAATTAATATCCCTTTGTGAAAAATAACACATTAGCTTCTTTCTCTGTCAGACATATAGCTAGGGTCTAGGAACACAGCAGTGGATAAAGCACTCCAGCCCCTGAACAGCATATAATTTAGTAAAGCATATCAACCTGTAAACATGCATAGAAAGCTGTGATGATTGTTAGGCCAATGAGGTGTATACAGAGGACCTGAGAAGGGATACAAGGTGTTATTTAAATAAACCTTAATAGCTAAACAGGGATTTAATATTGGAGGAAAAGATAAGAAGTTTCTCAGCCAACAAAAAATGAGTTTGTACAAAGATGCAAATAGCAAAGAAAGATAACTTGTTAATAAAACATTAAAAGTTTGATTTCCTCTTTTTTAGGGAGAATTTGAGAGCAATAGAAAATTGGAGTCTAGAAACACTATATCCTGTACACATCACAGATACAGACATGTGAGGATTGTAATGCACTTGAGTAATATGTTTGAATAGACTCTGTTTAAAGTAGAAAGAAAAAATAATTTAAAGTATAAAAAACAAGAGGAAATCAATTGGAATAAATATATAAAATTTTCTGGAGTAAAGTAAAAAAGACAACAAAGGAAGCAGGGAATGTTCTGTAGAGAATCAAGAATTATTTAAGAAGTATATCCAACAATACTTGTTGACTGATGGTGTGATAGGTGATACAAGTATCAACCAGTGAGTTTTCTTTTTAAAATTTATTTAATTATTTTTCAAGTACAGTTTTCTGTCTATTACTCCCATCCCATTCCACCCCCCATACCCCTCTCCCTCCTATTTCCGCCCTTCTCAGTTGTTGTCCATGTATCCTTTATATAGGTTCCTCTAAATCCCTCCCATATTTCCCCTGAAATTCCCTCCCCTCTTCCCTCTGGTCACTGTCAGCCTGTTCTCTATTTCAGTGTCTTTGGTTATATTTTGCTTGCTTGTTTGTTTTGTTGTTTAGCTTCCTGTTAAAGGTGAGATCATATGGTATTTGTCCTTCAACACCTGGCTTATTTCACTCAGCATAATGCTTTCCAGTTCCATCCATGATGTTGCAAAAGGTAG